>NC_139653.1:862500-871000 GCF_951799395.1 Argentina silus
GAGTTATAGATATGTGTTAATGGTTTATAACTGAAAAAACAAGTTATAATTAATATATAAACCATTTATATAGGCCACCTTATTGTTAAGTGTTACCAATGAGGGCATGCACAATCTACCTGATCTGTCTATCCACCCCTTGCTCCTTCATGATTACCTCCATCACTCCCTCTTTTGCTCCAACCATCTCTCACTCCATGCACCCTTCTGTCACTCTCTCTTTCTTTTTCTCTTTTTCTCCCTCCCTCTTTCCCTCCATCCCTCCCTCCTGCCACAGCACAACTGTGTGAGCTGATGAAGTGTCACAGTCCAGTGGGCTCCTGGTGCCAGGTGGTACAGGAGAATGGAGTCGACATCCCAAGGTGTGTGTGTCCGCAGACCTGCCCACGGTACGACCATCATCGCATTCCTGAACACTATTAATGACTGACTCACATTCGCTGTTCTCCTCCCCCCTCTTGAAACATGACGCCTTGACAACATTTAAAGGGATGATTTGGGATTCAAACAACAACAAAATGCTCACTCCGCCCCTTTTTTGGGTAAACAGCTGAGGGATGGGGCTGGAGAAATGTAACCACTCTCAAATTCATAGCTACGGATCTATGGATGCTAAGGATTGACCATCCATGAGATCAAATGAGAGTTTAACAATGTTTTGAAGCTACTGTATACTACAGTATTTGTTTACAATGACATTGTTTACAAACAATGTAGTAAAACATGGCTATATAGTGGGTTTCTAATGGGGTAACAGTCGAACAAAGCTAATGAGGCATTTATACGTTTTATTCTTCAAGAACCAATGGCTATATATCATGAATAAAACAAAATAGATGTACAAAACATTACAATGTCATTCACTGTATTACATTGCCATTGTCAAAGCTATTATATTACTATTACACTTCACACAGTGAAGTTCTAACTAAAGAATACTGTCAATGTTGGTAGGTGCGTCACAATAAAGTTCGATGTACTTGTATATACAGGCAGGGGGAGCTAGTGTGCAGCGTTCTGGGAAAGACCTATGGGAACAAGTGTCTTCTGCATCAGGAAGCCTGTCGCAAGAGACGCCGCATAGGATTTGCTCATACAGGAACTTGTCTAGGTACCATACGCGCACACACACACACACACACACACACACACACACACAAATACACACATTATCTTAAAGAGTAAATTGTGTGTGGTGCTGTTCACTTAACTTCTGTGAGTTACATGTCCAAGTTCCCAAGGCAAACTGCACAGAGACAGAGTTTGACCAGTTCCCGTACCGCCTCCTGGATTGGTTCCTCCTGTTAAGTCGCATGGGGGAGTCCTACGCCCCTGCAGCCCCACCCCAAAGCTGCCTAAGCAACACCCAGCGCACAGAACTAGCCCAGGTAACAGAGAGAATAGACTAGGGGGCTTAACACACTACATGGCCCATCTGAACCCTACTGTGCTAGCTCAGATTTTTTCTTTTCAGATTGTCCTTTCCAGCACTGTTTCAGCAACTATGGTGGATGCATAACCAGGCCAGCCCAGTACGTTACAGTTCAGCTCAGCTCCGCTTGGTTCAGTGGTGTGAATTCGGGTTAGAGGTGGACAGCTCTGGACCTGGAGGGCCACAAATCAAATGTCCAAGCTTTTTGTTGCAGCCCAGTCTTGCCATACTTAACCCTAATTTACACTACAGACCCGAACCGAGCTAAGCCAAGCTAAGCTGTACTGGCCTGGCCTGGTTACCATGGTTACGCATCAAACATAGTTGCTGAAACAGTGCTGGAAAAGACAATGTGAAAGGAAAATATCCGAGCCTGCACAGGAGGGTTCGGGTGGGCCATATAGTATGTCCCTTACAGTTTCATTTAAATTCAACACTGTGATATGAGGCTGATTTCAGTCAGGCATGCGAGTGCAGGGTTGTATCAAAAGTGTGTTTTTATATCATTTTTGTAATGTGTGTTATGTGAAATGTCTTTTATACAGCTGATAAACCAATTGCCCAAGAGTGGGACAATAACGTTGTCTGAATCTGAAGCCTGCACACACAGCATTCCATCCATAGATCTGTGTTCTATAACTATCATTTCATCCCTTGAGAAGAACATAATATATGAACCTGTTATAGTGTGTTGTTCATTTGTGCCTGTGACCACTCAAATCAATGCTTTTGCCCTAACAGCAATATGCTTGGTAGAATTTGTGGTGTGAAATTGATACAGCTGCGATCTCATGTTCCTGTTTTGCTCGTCATGCGGTTTTGAATAGTGCAGGATGAGAGGGTTTTAGGCACCCCTGTATAAATAGACCATTGTCAATAATCACTAAATTATTCAATAAGAAAGTTAACAGGGTGGTAATATTATATCCCCAACCAACCACCTGACCTCTCCCTGGCCCTCATCTCTTGAACTTACCACATATTTTTACCCTCACTCTTCCCCCTTCCCTTCACTCCAAACCTTTCTCGTCTTTGTCTTCCTTCTCCTTCTTGTATGTAGACACTATAATGGACAAGCTCTGACCTGGCTTGTTTTGCTCTTTGTCTCTCTCTCTCTCTCTCTCTCTCTCTCTCTCTCTCTCTCCCCCCCTCTCTCTGGTGTGTGCTAGCGGAGGTTTGTCCTGCTGGACCGTAACCAGGATGGGAAGCTGAGTTGGAGGGACTTGAGGAAGCTCCACTACAAGAGGATGCCCCTGGAGCACTGTGCCACACCTTTCTTCAAGTGAGACACACCACACATACACACACTTTCTTCTTTGGTTTTGCTTTTTTTTTTGTCAGCTTCAGACACATCTTTCTTTTTTCTATTTTTCTATTTTATCGCATCATTTCTAGTCTCTTTTTTTTATATAATATAATATATAATATAAAAATAGTGAATATACTTTAGTAAATATATAATGTTTTTGTTTTTGATTGTTTGTTTGTTTTGTTTTCTTTTTCTTTATATTTATATTTGTGTCCTTGCCAATAGGGTAATTTCTTACCTTTCCTCTACCTTTTCCTGTGTTCCTTTATTTTTTTTTCGGTTTCTTCTGTTCTTACTAGGCTGTCTAAAAGGTTCTGCAACTGGTCTGGATGTGTTTGTTAACGTGAGATGTCGGAGTATGCGGACCGTGTTCGATGTGATGTGACTTGGGGAGGCAGTTGGCTATTTACCAAGATCAGCCATCACAAGTGGATGATGATTGTTCACATGGTGACGAATAATAATACATAACACACAAAAGAATCCCAAAGAATATGTCCAAGTTAAGATAAGAAACAAAATCCGGATTTCTCAGACAAATCGGGCCAACACATGGTGGTCAGTGGCGGAGTCAACACCAACCCCCCTTCCTGGCGTGTCACACTGATGTCTTAAACATTTCACCGTCGCCACCCCCACCCCGGAACCTAGTCCGACAATGATTTATGACAAGTACCTCCTTTACTTACCATCACAGTTCATCATTTAACATCAGTAAATGAAGGGAATACATTTGAAATTGAACCTTACAAAGTGTGAAAGACTTTTCATTTTCTTTTTCAATTTGTCAGTTTGCTAGTTCAAATTATTGCTGGAATTGACAGGGTTAAAATGTCTCATCGTGATGTCATGCCGTGTTACACCTTCCAGCATCCTGTTCTCCCTGCACCCCATCCAGACCACAGATCCTCTGTGCCAACCCATCCTTCCCTTTCTCCCTCCCTCCCTCCCTCCCTCCCTCCCTCTCCTGCCGTACCATCCACCCCCACCCCGCTAATCTGCCTCTCCTCTCTGTCTCACCCCACTCCTCTATCACCTCCCTCCTCCATACCTTACCCTTCAAAAACTCTCCCTCCTCCCACCCTCTTCTCTCCATTAACTTGTCTTTCCGTCCCCTTCTCGCTCTCTCTCTCTTTCCGCTTTCTCTCTCCCCTCTCTCGTGCTCTCTTTCCCACTCTCTCTCTCCCCTCCCTCTCTCTCTCGCCTTCCCTCTCTTTCCATCTCCATCTCTCTCTCTCTCCCTTCTCTTTCCGCTCTCTCTTTCCCACTCTCTCTCTCCCCCCCTCCCTCTCTCTCTCTCCCCCTCCCGCTATCTCTGTCTCTCTCTCTGCCAGTGACAGGTTTTGTGGGAGTCGAGCTGGTCATCTCAATGTCAACCCATTCCCAGCAATGATAATGTTTATTACCCACTGTGCCTCCCGCCGTTTACGGATTATCACAAATTGAAACTGTACCCTTCAAAGATAATGCTTTTGTGCAGGGTGAAGCAAAAGTATTTTTGTACATGTTGTATGGGAACAGATGTATTTGTTTGCATATGCCCTTTGTGTGTGTGTGTGTGTGTGTGTGTGTGTGTGTGTGTGTGTGTGTGTGTGTGTGTGTGTGTGTGTGTGTGTGTGTGTGTGTGTGTGTGTGTGTGTGTGTGTGTGTTTGCATGTGGACATGTGTGTGCAGGTTTGTTAATGAGGTCATCCATGCATGTCTATGCAGGTCATGTGATCGTAACAGGAACAGGAAAGTGACCCTGAATGAATGGATCTACTGTCTGGTGGATCGCTCAGAGACCTGGTTCCACAGCTTCATGTGTGGGTGTCAGTAACATGCCTTCCCAGTGCATATCAGGCTTCATACAGTAGACCCTTTAAAGAGAATGGAGTTCACTTTCTTACAATATACTATAAATGTCAACATTATCCCTCTATTAAAATACCAATAGGAACACACAAGCCACTGACACAATCATCCTCTATTTCTGACAGCTATGAAAATGGGATCTCGTAAGCTGTGTCCTATGACCATGGACAGTCACCTTTGAGCTGGAAACGACCACCTCTCTCCTCGCTTGTGTGTCGATCACGACAATCTGCAATCATCACTATCACCCATTTCTCCATGTTTTTCGACTGCAAGCTGCGGAGAGGGAGTCTTTCCATTCCAACTTCCACATCTACATTACTCTAACTGTCATACTCGGTACTGCATTGTGTTTGCTATTGATTTATGACATCATCTGTTCCAAAAGTCTGTTTCGAAAGTCCACAGTACTTTCATCTGTGTGGAAATGTGGTCTGTAATAAACTATCCCTGGTTTGTTACTGTGAATGTCTTTATGTGTATTTTATTGAATTTGTTGTATAGGCTAATTAAAAAACAGAGGACATGTCGCATGGATCAAACATCCAATTAAAGCGGAGGGAATGGGGAGACCGGGAAGGACGTGGAGAGTGTGATACCGTCAGATAGAGGGGAGAGATGGAACGGTGGCGAAGGTGAGAAGCCGTGACTGGGGAAGAGAAAGAGGGATAATAGCGGGTGGGAAATGGGGGGGAGAAAGAAGGAGTAATGTACTGTGAGCGAAGGAGGGAAAAGGTTAGAGTGTACTTGTGGAAGGAGGGGGGTAGTAGTGCACTGTAAATGGAAGTAGAGACGGGGGGTCAAGTAATGCATGAAAAATGGATCAGAAAATGAGAGAAAGACTGAGAAAGGAGAACGAGAGGGGGGAAGGGCTAGAGAGAGTGAAGTGAGAGAAATAGAGAAGAGTGAGTATTTGAGAAATAGAGAGATTGGAGATTGGGCACATTAGGTATGGAGTATGACATATACAACATAAAGCAGAAATTGTAGAAACCATGACCCCTTGTAAGGTCAAAGACAAAAGCACCAGACTCACAGTCCTGTGCACTTTATCATACAGAGATACTTCAGCTGAGATACGCCCCATCCTGTCTCCTCACAGCTCTTCAAGCTCTTTTGGGGTTTTGTTTTTGTTTTGTTGTGTGTGTGTGTGTGTGTGTGTGTGTGTGCGTGTGTGCGTGTGTGTATGTGCGTGTGCATGTGCGTGTGCGTGTGTGTGTGTGTGTGTGTGTGTTACAGAGACACAGAACAAGATAGTGTGTGTGCATTTGTGTGTGTGTTTTCATGTTTAAGAGAGAGAGAGAGAGATAGTGTGTGTGTGTGTGTGTGTGTGTGTGTGTGTGTGTGTGTGTGTGTGTGTGTGTGTGTGTGTGTGGGTGTATTCTAAAAGATCAATAGGGGATGTGCGTGGCCCGGGGTGGGTTCTCTGGTTCCACTGGTGTCTCTGGACTAATTAGCCCTCGCATTTGCTTCGCCGGAAGGATGGAGTGAGAAAGAGGGAGAGATGGAGAGATTTTTCAATATTCAACATAACATGCAGAAGCTTCTAAGACACAAGGCAAATGATGAATGAGAGTTGTTATGTGTCAAGAAAAAAGTATAAAACAAAGAATCAAACATTTCTACATTTGCGCTCATCACTTTTGATGAGTCCACTGGAGGGAGGAACTCATCTCTGAGTAAAAAGAAAAGAAAAAAAGGAGGAGATAAAAAAGAGAAATCAGACGGCGAAGGCTGCTCTAAATGAAGAGATACAGGAGCGTGATGAGAGACTAGACAGAGCCATCTGAGGGCATGCAGTATCTGCTAATGAGTGACCTCCAAATCATGCCCCCCCAACCCCCACCAACCTTCCCACCCCCAGGGAACAGCTCCTATGAATTGTTGGGGTCACCACTGGAGGTCCTTGCTTCCCTCCCCTCCCCTTTCCTCCCCCCCTCTTTGTGTCTTCATTGCCTGCATTAATAGACCCCCCCTCCATGTACCCCCCCCCACCACCACCACCACCACCACCACCACCGCCATCACAACCTTTCCCCTCCCCCCAAGTGATCTGATCTGAGATAGGGAGATGGTGTGTGGAGCTCTCTCTCCTCTCTCTCCCCTTGCTCTCTCTCTCTCCTCTCTCTCTCTCTCCCCCTCTCTCCCCCTCTCTCTCTCTCTCTCTCTCTCTCTCTCTCTCTCTCTCTCTCTCTCTCCCAAGGGACTCTCTTGCCAGCTCAGGAGCAGATGGGCGGCTGGTGATGATATGTTGTTAAAAATAAAGATTCCTGTTAACCCATTGTCAGCTAGCACTCTCTCTCTCTCCCTCTATCTCTCTCTCTCTTCACTAAAACACTGCCCACGCAACACTCCACAACACAGTAGCAGTCACTCTGCAAACACTGCACAGTCTTCCCGTACCGTCTGAGACCCTGACCCTAAAAACATGATATTTAATACATGATCGTCATAAAGATGGCCTCTGCATTATGCATGACTTGTAAGCAGACATAAATAATGAATGCATGGGGCAATTTTGCTGTTTCTTTCATGCAATTATTTAAATGAAATTTAGCACTTGGTTTTCCTCACTCTCAGTCCAGTCAGTGACTGTTTGTCGATTAATTATTAAAGGCAACACAAGAGAGGAAAAGCTATGGGATCAAAAAGAAATATCCAGGCCAGCTCTGATACCATCACAGAGAGAGAGTGGAGGAGAGAGAGAGAGAGAGAGAGAGAGAGAGAGAGAGAGAGAGAGAGAGAGAGAGGGTGTCTGTCAACCCCAAATAGTACATCCATAACAGGACAGCAGGTCCAGTCACCCAGTCAACCAGAGTCAATGCAATGTCAAAACTGACCCTGGCTGACAAGGGCAGAGAGTACAGTTGTTTGTTATTTCTCTTCATAGGTATTACAATGTCACAGTTAATAAAGAGCTACAGCAAAATACATGTATCTAAAACAAGAAAGAGTTAAAGGTACCATACAATGTAGAGGCAGGCACTATGGTATATGAATACTCCCCCTAGCATATAGCTTCCATTTAATATGATATGATATGATATTTTCTTCCTAAACAGCTAAACAAAAATAATATAAATATATACCCGGTTGTATATAGGCTATATCTCCAGAAGGTTAATCAGAATCCAGCCTTCAAAAGCATCAGGCATATCGTGCTCTGTCAGATTATCAACTTTCAAAACTTCTGAGGGATTCTAAAGTGGGCCAGAGAGAAGGGAGGGAGAGAGCTGATAGCTTTGAAAGAGAGTCCAGCTAGCAGTGAGGGGTCCTTACTAAAAAGAGGAACAGATTTGGCTACTGCTCCACATATATTTTTATTAATATATTCATCAGTTTTTTTTACAGGAGATATTGCTTTCAGTTCCCATATTGCCAGAGGAGACTCTCAGGTTTGCGTAAGGACAGACAATACTCCCCTTGGGTGGAGAGCTTCCATTCACAGCTCCTCAATAGCCCTGTTGAAGTACCCTGTGAATGGCTGAGAAAAAGACCGACCAGGGAAAAGAGAGGGGAGTTAACACACACAATGCGACCGGCCTCTTTCATTTTCTGATGGTATTGATTAAAGAGCAGAGGAGAGAGTCGTACATGAGTCTCTCTATTGTGCGTCTTTGTGTGGAGATGAGAGGGATGGGTGGGGTTGGGGAGCCACTAATATGAATGTGGTCCTTGCTCCTGTGAAAGCCGCACTTGACATATAGGCCCCTCTACCACTGTCATCAGATGGGGTGTTGTTAGCATGTAAGTGACATGATTGCTGCCTGAAATGGTTACAGTGTCTTTTATCTCCATCTTTACAGACTGCCGACTGAGAGGCACACAAAGCATGTCATCTCTAACATCCAGTTCATACTCAACGGAGATCTGATCTGATCTGCCAATGAATGGTTAATGTGGGC
>NC_139653.1:871200-1266200 GCF_951799395.1 Argentina silus
CTCCACGTGTGAGAGAGTGGGGATCAGGGATACCAGATCCCTCTGCCCTGGGACATTCCACCTGGGAGTTGGAGCTGGGACAGCCGGACACCTCCTCAACCAAGGAGCAAGCCCCAAGGGAGAAAAGGAGGGAGGGAAGGAGGGACGTCCAACAAAAACCTGAGTGTTTGCTCACGCTCCTCCTCTCGTCTGTCTCTCATCCTTCTCTTCTTCTTACACGTCTCTCATCTCGTCCCTTGTTCTCTGCCGTAGAGTGAGAGAGTCTGAGCTTTGAGGTAAGGGCAAACGTGTTGTCGTTGTGCAAATGACAGTGCATGCGTAACGTTGAAATTGATACAGAAATATGATGGTCTTGATGTTATTATTCAAACAGTTGTTCTACATCAGAGCAGTTGCTTTTTTCTTGAGTCTCAGTTTTTTTTATTATTTTTTTTTAAGCTGTGTTTCGGTTTGGGGGACTTTGCGTTTGTTACCAGCGGGACAAATCCATGACGCAGATGGTGGAGTTTTCACTTGTCTTCCATCTTCCTATCACTTCTTTTAAACATCCAATCATCTTTTCTCTTTTTGCGTGATTGTGTGTTTCACTGCTTGTCTGCCAATCATTCATCTGTCTCTCTTAGTGTGTCAATCTGCCCTTTCTATCTGTCTTTCCCTCAGTCTGTGTCCTGTAACCATCTGTCTGTCTCTGGCTCCTCGTGTGAGCTTCAAAGTGGGATTGAGTGGCAGGGAAGTGTTAGCCGTAGGAAAGAGAGGACATATGTTGTCATGGAGGATATCAGAGAAATCCAGAGACTGAGTGTGTGTCTGAGAGGGGGGTGGGGGGTTGGGTTGGATATGAGAGAGGGAGGGAGGGAGGGAGGGAGATGGCGATGGCTAACACATTCAGACACACTGTGGGGTATAAAATCAGCCGTAAAATCCAATCAAGGTTCAGCAGCACCCCCCCCACCACCACCACCACTCCCCCATCACCGTATCATGTCCCCCTTCGCTCCCGATCTCACGTTGCCAGAGTAGCTATACTGATAACAAAGTATCTATGAAGCTCCCTGAAACTCATTCAGGACACTGGAGCAAAGTGGCTGTTGAAAGAATATACAGAAAGACATAGGGAGTGGGTTTCAGGTGGGAAAGCCCATTAACACAAAGAAAGCAGGGGCAGTGACTTCAACATTCTAAAACAGAAAGGAAAAAGCAATGGAGGGAGATGTAATATAGCAGTAATATACCATCAGTGTTATTAGCAGTAATATACCATTAGTGTATTTATAGAGTGTGGTTAGTTAAGTTCACTAAGCTCTCTCTCTCTCTCTCTCTCTCTCTCTCTCTCTCTCTCTAGAACCCGGCCCTTTTGCCTTATGAAAATTCATCGGCCGTAATTTGCTGAGGAGTCACATGCATATTTTATCAGCAGGCGCATTTTATAGAAACAAGCGCGCCAAGCTGTTTTTTTGTCCACATCTTTATCAACATTGAATGAGAGAGAGAGAGATGGAAAGAGAGAGAGAAAGAGAAGGATAGAGAGGGAGAGAGAGGAGATAAAGAGTAAGAGAGGGAGTGAGAGAGGGAGAGAGGGAGAGAGAACATGGGGTGGCAGAGCTCTGGTAATGTGTGACACCAGTTATGAACCCATTAGACACAGAGCTAAAGTAAACACCAATCAGCCTCATTTCCCTCTCTCCTCCTCGCAATATCTCCCTCTCTCCCTATCTTCATTTTCTATCACTATGTCTCTCATTTCCCTCTCTCTACAATCCCCCCCCTTCTCTGTGTAAAATCTTTATAGGTTGTTCACTCCTCTGCAAGGATAATGAGAGCTTCTTCCATCCTTTGTAATAATGCAGCTGTTGTTGAGAACTCAGATGTCCCAGGGCCACTCCGATATACACCTGTCTGTTTACCTGCTGCCTATGCTATGCTGATTGTTATCTGATCTGCAGGGCACAGCCTTTATGCTGACAAACACACGTTGTCAAGGGGATGTTTTGAAGACTGTGACTTTGAACAAATGCGTTTTCTGTCTGGGGACGAGAGCCCAATACATGCAATCATATCTAACAAAAATCATCACAGCTGCGAGAAAGGGGTGCGGGGTGCGGGGGGGGCACTGTTTCAAAGTTGTCATGGCATTGCTCGCTTTTGTCAAGAGCATCTGTGTTTCAATTGGATTATGCTGAAGCACCTCCAGGTGTTGTTTCTGTCGCTCCCTACTAAATTGGCGGCTTTTCTCTGATAAAGTCCTTCCTTCTATTTAAAGAACAAACCCATATGAACTCCATTACTATAAATACAGATATAGATTCAAAGGAATCTACTTCTGAGTGATGTTTGCAACCCGCTTCGTGCTTTTGTGCGATGAGTGATTTTTCACCAAGTGTCAAGCTGTGCCATACAGATCCCAGAGTAATATAGCATGGCAATTTATTTTCCCTGCATGAATAATTCTGTCTGAATAGCGGCGAGATGTTTCCTCATATCAATGAATCATCAGCTGCTAGACCTCTTTAGTGCTCCGTGAATGGGTACGGTAGGAACAGAACTGTGGATGTGAAGTGACTGATGGGACGCTTCTGACCTTTCTCCCCTGCTCTTTCAGTCCCTCTGAGACATCAGAGTGGTGTGAGAGAGAGAGAGAGAGAGAGAGAGAGAGAGAGAGAGATAGACAGAGAGAGAAATAGAGAGATAGAGAGAGAGAGAGAGAGAGAGAGAGAGAGAGAGAGAGAGAGAGAGAGAGAGAGAGAGTGGGACTGGGATGTCAACGAAGATGGTCCTGTCCTGGTATCTGTCTGTGGCTGTGGCCCTGCTCTGTGGGCCCTCCTGGCCCCAAGGTCTATCAGCTCTGGCCCCAGAGAATGAGGTGCCACTACAGCCCACAGCCTGGCTGCCCGAGGGGAGGCTCACAGCTGTATATCTGCCCAAAGGACGCACTCGGAGGTAAGACCACACACCAAGGGGATAGATGGGAACAAAATGTTGGACTGTATGCTATTAGACAGTACACATTAATGTTTTTGTCTTATGACATAAACATATTTTCATCCCACTTTCTATAATTGCCAAAACGATATATATATATATATATATATATATATATATACACACACACACACTCACTGGCCACTTTATTAGGTACACCTTGCTAGTAGCGGGTTGGAACCCCTTTTGCCTTCAGAACTGCCTTAATTTTTTGTGGCATAGATTCAACAAGGTGCTGGAAGCATTCCTCAGAGATTTTGGTCCATATTGACATGATAGTATCACGCAGTTGCTGCAGATTTGTCGGCTGCACATCCATGATGCGAATCTCCCAATCCACCACATCCCAAAGGTGCTCCAATGGATTGAGATCTGGTGACTGTGGAGGCCATTGGAGTACAATGAACTCATTGTCATGTTCAAGAAACCAGTTTGAGATGATGTGAGCTTTGTGACATGGCACGTTATCCTGCTGGAAGTAGCCATCAGAAGATGGGTACACTGTGGTCATAAAGGGATGGACATGGTCAGCAGCAACACTCAGGTAGGCTGTGGCGTTTAAACGATGCTCAATTGGTAATAAAGGGCCCAAAGTGTCGCAAGAAAACACACCATTACACCACCACCACCAACCTTTGAGTTACTGTTGCCTTTCTATCATCTCGAACCAGTCTGGCCATTCTCCTCTGACCTCTGGCATCAACAAGGCATTTTCGCCCAGAGAACTGCCGCTCACTGGATATTTTCTCTTTTTTGGACCATTCCCTGTAAACCCTAGAGATGGTTGTGCGTGAAAATCCCAGTAGATCAGCACTTTCTGAAATACTCAGACCAGCCCGTCATGCACCAACAACCATGCCACGTTCAAAGTCACTTACATCACCTTTCTTCCCCATTCTGATGCTTGGTTTGAACTTCAGCAGGTCGTCTTGACCATGTCTACATGCCTAAATGCATTGAGTTGGTGCCATGTGATTGGCTGATTAGATATTTGCGTTACAAGCAGTTGAACAGGTGTATCTAATAAAGTGGCCGGTGAGTATATATATGGGTATATTTATATATATATATATATATATATATATATATATATAGTGCCCTCAATAAGGAATGGAAGCATTTTGTCTTCTTTTAGCTCTATCCTCCAACTGTTTGAATTTGAAATCAAACAATTAACATGGGGTCAAAGTAGAGATTCTCAGCTTTAATTCAATGTTTTTTTTCTTTCACCATTTAGAAAGTACAACATTTACATGTTTTCCAAAACAAAAGTATTGGAAAAAATCTGATAATGTCCAAATAAAGCCCTCATGTTTAATACTTGGTTGACAATCCTTTGCGTGCAATAACTGCCTGAAGTCTGCGATTGACCCCACCAGATGCTGAGTATATTCTCTGGTGATGCTCTGCCATGCCTGTACTGCAGCTATCTTCAGTTGTTGTTTGTTTTGAGGTTTTTTTGTCTTATGTTCCCTTTTCAGCAAATGCAATGCATGTTCAATTGGATTTAAATCTGGAGATTGACTTGGCCATTCTAGAACTTTCCACTTTTTGGTCCTGAAAAACTCCACAATTGCTATGACAGTATGTTTGGGGTCATTGTCTTGCTGTATGATGAAGTGCCGTCCAATGAGATTGGAAGCATTTGCTTGTACTTCAGCATATGTTTCTGTACACTTCAGAATTCATTCTGCTGCTTCTGTCAGCAGTTACATCATCAATGAAGACAAGTGAGCCAGTTCCAGTGGCAGCCATACACGCCTAAGCCATAACACCCCCTCCAACATATTTCACCGATGAGGTGGTATGCCAGGGATTTTGGGCAGTTCCTTTTTTTCTCCACACTTTCCTCTTGCCATCACTCTGGTACAATACATGATTTGTCTCATCTGTCCACAGGACCTTTTTCCAGAACTCTACAGGCTCTTTTAGGTACTTTTTAGCAAACTGTAATCTAGCCATCCGGTTTCTGTTGCTAACTTGGCTACAGTGTAGCCTCTGTAGTTCTGCTGGTGAAGTCTTCTGTGGATGGTAGTCTCTGACACATTCACGCCTACCTCCTGTAGAATGTTCCTGATCTGTGGGACATTTGTTTTGGGAGTTTTCTTAATAATGATTAATAATAATAATTTTCTTAATAATGGTTTTCTTAATAATGGTCTTTCATCCACTGTTGAAGTCTTCCTTGGCCTTCCTTGGCAATTGCTGAGCTCACCAGTGTTTTTCTTCATATGGATGATGTTCCAAACTGTTGTTGTTGACAAGCCTACAGTTTTGGATAGGTTCATGATTGATTTCTCAGCCCAATAATGGTTTCCTTGACTTGCAGTGACAACTCTTTGGTCTTCATGTTGACAGACACCAACAGCAGACCCCAAAGGAAAATGTAAAGGCTAGAATCAATACTGGACATTGACAGCTCTCTTATGCCTGCACAAATTATGTGACAGAACATCTGACAAACCAGAAACACCTGTCAAGCCAATTTTCCACCATACATACAAGCCAATTTTCCATACTACTGGCTCCCTGAAATAGGGGGACTATGTATAAAAAGGGTTGTAATTTCTAAATGGTGAAACCAATCCGAGAAAAGAAAAAATGTAATTAAAGCTGAGAATCCCTACTTTTACCTCACAGTAATTGTTTGATTTCAAATCCAAACTGAGTATAGAGCTAAAACTAAAAGTAGAGATTCTCAACTTTTATGTTATGGTATTTGGTTTTGGTATTGGTTTCACCATTTAGAAATTACAATCTTAATGGCTAGTATTCATTCTAAGCTTTGCATTTGCCTTTGGAGTCTGCTATTGGTTTCGACATGAGGACCACAGAGACGTCAAAGAAAGTCAGGGACGCTATTATGAGGCTGAACTATCAGAACAAATCAATCAGAAACATACCCAAAACCTTGAACCTATCAAAATAACAGTTGAAATGGAAATCAGGAAATCAGTCAAAGTAAAAAAGCCCTGGTAAGCTCAGAAATTGCAAACAACCTGGTAGGCCTAGGAAGTCTTCTACACTGGATGACTGAAGAATGCTCACCATGATTGAGAAAACCCCCAAAACAACTGTCTGACCGATCAGGTACACTCTCCAGGAGCCAGGTGGGTATGAATGTGTCAGAGACTACCATCTGCAGAAGACTTCACCAGCAGAACTACAGAGGCTACACTGCAAGGTGCAAACCATTAGTTAGCCACAAAAACAGGATAGCCAGGTTACGATTTGTTAAAAAGTACCTAAAAGAGCCTGCAGACTTCTGGAAAAAGGTCTTGTGGACAGATCAGACAAACATATGATACCAGAGTGATGGCAAGAGTAAAGTGTGGAGAAATAAGGAACGGCCCAATATCCACAGCATACCACCTCAACTGTAAAATATGGTGGAGTGTTATGACTTGGGCATGGATGGCTTCCACTGGAACTGACTCACTTGTATTCTTTGATGATATAACTGCTAATGGCAGCAGCAGGATGAATTTTAAAGTGTACAGAAACATCTTGACAGCCCAAGTATAAACAAATGCCTTCAAACTCATTGGACGGCACTTAATCATACAGCAGGACAATGATCCAAACCATATTGCCATAGCAACTGGGGAGTTTTTCAGGGACAAAAAGTGGAAAGTTGTTGACTGGCCAAGTCAATCTCCAGATTTAAATCCAATTGAACATGCATTTAATTTGCTGAAGAGGAGACTTAAGGCAAAACGTTGTCAAAACAAACAACTGTAGATGGCTGCAATACAGGTCTGGCAGAGTATCACCAGAGAAGATACCCAGCATCTGGTGGGGTCAATGGGTCACAGACTTCAGGCAGGTATTGCATGCAAAGGATTGTCAACCAAATAATAAACATGAGGGCTTAATTTGGACATTTGATTAATCTCACTTTTGTTGTCCTAAAATAGGGGGACTATGTCTAAAAAGCAGTGTTTAACTACAGCATGACTCACAAACACAGTAACTTTGAAGTTAGGTTGTAGTGAAGTTTTTGCCAACAACATAACATAATAACTATCCTCTGTCAATGTAGCATTTTGGTCACTTATTGGTGCCATCCTGGTGCCAACACAACATACACATATCACAGCTGAATCAAACCAATATTGATGATACAACCTAATGGCCTTGGTTATCTCTTCCTGGTAGGCAACATTTTACGCAGTTAAGCTGTGGTGATCCTTAAAAGTCTTTCATTTGTATATTATAGCTATCTTTTCACAACATTGCCCAGGTGTAGTACCCAGAGACTACTCATGAGACAATGCAGTCACATTGGCTGATGGTCCCAATCACAAAACATTGTGACACAACATGTCTTCATGCTAAGCACAATTCTAGACCCATACAAGCAAGGAGATATCCATCTGAACAGCACAGGTCGATATAAGCTTATCACAAATCGCTCAGGTGACCTTTCCTGGTATAGGCTGCTATCAAAGGGCATATCAGTTTATCTTGGAAAAGGGAATCAACAACTGAAATTTCAAAATGTTTGCTCTATGCCAAAGTACCTGTTTAATGTATTGTTGTATGTCGCTTTGGATAAAGGCGTCTGCTAAATGCCATAAATGTAAATATAAGATCCTAGCAATCCATCTGAGAAAACAAAAAAAATCTGAATATATTTATCAAATAATTTGATCATTCCTGTGTAGTCTCGCGGGGCCAGACATGTTGCCTACCACATACCGCATTAGCTGATATGGATGACTCAAGACAAATGCAGTGCCCATACTCAATGAGGTTGTCTTGCTCCTTTTGGTGGCCCTCTACAGGTTCTACTTCACACTAAAGAAGAAGGCTGCTATGATGTCAGTGACTGTCAGCCCCTGTGACTTACCCATCGAGTGGAGCCTGGCAGCCCGAACCCTGAAGGACAAATCTCCTAAGACCCTGCACTGTGAGTTGCAATCACTGATAGATATTTATACAATAACAGCAACAACAGTACACACAACGGATCATATTAGTATCAGTTCACTTCCATTCCACCAAAATACAATTCACACTAGAGCCATCTATCTGTCCACTATAGGGCTAACCCAATCTCTCTCTCTCTCTCTCTCTCTCTCTCTCTCTCTCTCTCTCTCTCTCAGCACTATTCCCAAGATAGTGAATAGTGTAAGTACATTCCAAAAGAACGGAAAAATAGTTTTATTGTGTACAAAAAACGAATCACCCTCCATTGCATATTAGCATCTTCCTTAGTTAACTAAGTGGAGTTAATTAAGTTGATATTAAAGAAAGGAAAATAGCATTATGATGTTATAAAGTGACACATAAATCATTCATGTGAACTCAAGGGTCCACATCGCCTCACTGAATTATTAGACTATATTAAACTTTTAAAACTATACAAACTTGAAAGTGCACTTTTTAACATGGAGGTCTATTGGAACCAAAATATAACATTTTTGAACCACTATTACTCTACACCTTTAAAGCTATTCAAACCAATCAAACTGTAAAATGTACCTGAAACTCCAAGTTATCAACCCCGAAAAAAAACGTTCTGATACATATTACATTTTTTAAACTATTAAGCTATTTGTAACTCCAAAAACTCTCATGTGATTAACATGCTGGAATTTTCATTTAGGCCAGCATTCTGAGAGTGACCATTGTTACTGCAACTGGTATGGAACGTTCAGAATGAAAATAACAGGAGACCTGCAGAACACATTCTTAGAATGATTACACAACAATTCATTCTCTTGACTACCAGTTCTTCCCCACTGAAACCACTTAACCAACCAACTCTACCACTCTCAACAACTCTACCGACCAACTCTCTACCCACTCCACTGAACTACTTCTATCTATCTATCTATCTATCTATCTATCTATCTATCTATCTATCCATACATATATATATATATATATATATATATATATATATATATATACAGTGGGGGAAATAATTATTTGATCCCCTGCTGATTTTGTTAGTTTGCCCGATTACAAAGAAATGAGTGGTCTATAATTTTTATGGTACTTTTATTTTAACAAATAGAGACAGAATATCAACAAAGAAGTCCAGAAAAAACACATTATATAAAGTTATAAATTCATTTGCATTCGATCGAAGGAAATAAGTATTTGATCCCCAAGCAAAACATGACTTAGTACTTGGTGGAGAAACCCTTTCTGGCAAGCACAGAAGTCAGATGTTTCTTATAGTTGGTCACCAGGTTTGCACACATCTCAGGAGGGATTTTGGTCCACTCCTCTTTACAGATCCTCTCCAAATCCTGAAGGTTTCAAGGCTTTTGCTTGGCAACTCGAAGCTTCAGCTCCCTCCACAAATTTTCGATAGGATTAAGGTCTGGAGACTAGCTAGGCCACTCCATGACCTTAGTGTGCTTCTTCTTGAGCCACTCCTTTGTTGCCTTGGCCGTATGTTTTGGGTCATTGTCATGCTGGAAGACCCATCCACGACCCATCCTCAGTGCTCTGGCTGAGGGAAGGAGGTTCTCGTCCAAGATCTTATGGTACATGGCCCAGTCCATTGGCCCCTCAATGCAGTGAAGTCGTCCTGTACCCTTAGCAGAGAAACAACCCCAAAGCATAATGTTTCCACCTCCGTGTTTGACGGTGGGGATGGTGTTCTTGGGATTGTAGCATTCAGCATTTCTCTCCCTCCAAACACGAAGAGTCGAATTTATGCCAAAGAGTTACATTTTGGTCTTATCTGACCACATCACCTTCTCCCAAGCCTTCTCTGAATCATTTAGGTGTTCATTGGCAAACTTCAGATGGGCCTGTACATGTGCCTTCTTGAGCAGGGGGACCTTGCGGGCACTGCAGGATTTCAATCCGTTACGGTGTAGTGTGTTACCAATGGTTTTCTTGGTGACTGTGGTCCCAGCTGCCTTGAGATCATTACCAAGCTCCTCCCGTGTAGTTCTGGGCTGATCCCTCACCCTTCTCATGATCATCGTTACCCCACAAGGCAAGATCTTGCATGGAGCTCCAGGCCGAGGGCGATTGATGGTTATTTTGTATTTCTTCCATTTTCTAATAATTGCACCAACAGTTGTCTCCTTCTCACCAAGCTTCTTGCTGATGGTCTTGTAGCCCATTCCAGCCTTGTGCAGGTCTACAACTCTTACCCTGATGTCCTTTGAATGTTCTTTAGTCTTGCCCATGGTGGTGGAGAGGTTGGAATGGAAGAGATTGATTCTATTGACAGGTGCCTTTTATACCCATAACAAGCAGAGATTAGGAGTACTTTTCCTAAAGTGACAGGACTAATCTGTGTGCCTTATGGGCATATAACCGGTCTGTATGAGCCAGAATTCTTGCTGGTTTGTAGGGGATCAAATACTTATTTCCTTCGATCAAATGCAAATTAATTTATAACTTTATATAATGTGTTTTTTCTGGACTTCTTTGTTGATATTCTGTCTCTATTTGTTAAGCTAAAAGTACCATAAAAATTATAGACCGCTCATTTCTTTGTAATCGGGCAAACTAACAAAATCAGCAGGGGATCAAATAATTATTTCCCCCACTGTATATATATATATATATATATATATATATATATATATATATATATATATATATATATATATATATATATACACACACATATATATATATATACACACACATATATATATATGTATGTATATGTATTGTCTTCTTTTAGCTCAATACTCAAAGTACAAATTCTCAGCTTTAACTCAATGGGTTTTTTTTTCAGATTGGGTAAACATACTCTCCCTATTTCAGGGCTCCAAAAGTATTGAAAACAATCATACAATGTCCAAATAAAGTACTCATGTTTAGTATTTGGTTGACAATCCTTTGAAGTCTGTGACCAATTGACCCCACCAGACACTGGGTATATTCTCTGGTGATACTCTGCCAGGCCTGTACTGCAGCCATCTTCAGTTGTTTGTTTTGAGGTCTTTTGCCTAAAATCTTATCATCAGGAAATGAAATTCGTCTTCTATATTTGGTTTAAAATCAAAAGATTTTGACCAGTCAAGAACTTTTTGGCCCGGTAAAACTCTCTAGTTGGTTTGGCAGTATGTTTGGGATCATTGTCTTACATGTATGATGAAGCGCCATTCAATGAATTTGGAGGCATTTGCTTGTACTGGAGGAGACATTTCAGAATAAATTCTGCTGTTAAGACAAGTTAGCCAGTTAGACAAGTTATGCCCAAACCATAGCACCCCCTCCACCATGTTTCACAGATGAGATGGTATGCTGTAAATCATTTTTTCTCCAAACTCCCCTCTTGTAATTACTCTGGTACATGATAATATGTGTCTTATCTGTCCATAAGACCGTTTTCCAGATCTCTGCAGGCTTTTTAGGTAATTCTTTAGCAAAAAAAAGAGTAAAATGTAGTGAGTAGTAATAGTAACTCATTAAACTGCTACAAAAAAGTAGTTAATGACTGAAAACACTACATATTTCAATTTAGCTGAACTACCACCAAGCTACAGCAAAATATATTTCAACTTATAGTCAAGCTACCTTTAGTGGAACTACTCCCCAACACTGATGCGCTGTTGCCTAACCATATTTTCCTCTGCACAGGGAGCACCAAAAAGAGCATGCCGGAGGTGTGGTGGAGAGGGCCTGGGACAGAGACCAAGATACACACCTACACTGACAACACTATAGATACCTACATAGCTCCTTCCTATGTGCCTGCATCCATCTACATCCTTAGGCTGCGGTCAAAAGAACAGGACACCAGGGCTACTGTGTATCTGCATGAGGGCTCTGGGCCTTCCGGAGCCTTCCCAGAACTTCCCCCTGACCCCCGTGTCCACACCCTGGGCGTGGGGATGACCAGCGTCACACTCAGCTGGGCCCCGAGCGCCTCCCTAACAAGGCTCCCCCACAGCCAACACAGCTACGACTACTGTGTCCTTGTCAACCGTAAACACAACTACCGCAGCCTCTGCGCTGCCCGTGAGGGCATCAGGAAAGAGCGGGAGAAAAACAAGAAAAGAGAGAAGAAGGAGAAACAGAGGAAAGTGACAGTGTGGCCCATTCTCAAGGACTGGTGGTGGCAACAGTGGGATGCCTACGCAGAGGCCCAGTCTCCTGCTGCTCTCCCTGATGAGTCTGATGATCTGCAGTGCGTCTGCAAGGGCACAGAGAGCGTGTGCACAGTCTCAGAGCTCATCCCAGACATGCGGTACTACTTTGACGTATTTGTGATTGACAGGCTGAATGGCACTAGTGTGGCGTACACAGGGACGTTTGCTCAGACACACGAGGAGGCCCGGCTGGCGGTCACCCCGCTCAGAGAAGGGGAGCTCAGGTGGGTGACTTTCCGAGAGGGAGGAGGATCGTCATCGTCTGGGGAGATCTTCAGCTTCCGTCCCCGGGGATGGCAGCAGAGTGGCCTCCTCACTCTCCAGAGCTGTGGACGTGGCCAGCAGGTCAAGGTCACCGTGTCCAGCCAGGGTCAGGTCATGACCTCCCAGGCTATAGGAGAGGAGCTGGCTCAGGTCTGGCTTCAGGGCAGCTCCTTGTACTTCATACATCTGGAGAGAGAGGGAACTACGGCCCTCACCAACAAACAAGCCAACACTGGAGCGCAGAAGGCTTCAGTGAAGATGCAGGCATCCTCTGCTTACCATCGCCAGGGGGTCCCCTCCATTCCAGCCACCCTGCAGATCAAGTCCTTCAACAGGCTACGGAGTTGTGAGGCAGTCACCCTGGCCTGGATGGGCACCGAGGAGAGGAGTCTGTACTGTGTGTACAGCCGTAAGCTGGGGAAAGGAGACAGTGACGGGGAGCTTGGAGGCACAGCTCCCTGCCTGGGGCCGGAATCACGCTCTGACACTGAGAGGGTTCTCTGTAAATACTTCCAGGAGCTCAACCCTCGGCGGGCCGTCACGACGGCCATGATCGGGGGCCTGGAGCCTGGGGTCACCTACGTATTTGATGTCTATCTAATGAGGCGCTGGGGGATCCCAATCAAGTACGCCAGCAAGACAGTGCGAACCAGGAAGGAGTGCTGAGCTGCTGCTCCCCCTGGAGGAGACTCCTAGTTTGCAGCAGCAGCAATGGACTCAACACACAGAGGTGATTTACAAAGACTTACCATAACAAAGCTATTCTATTTTGGAGACTGTTAGCAAATGCGATAGGCCTATGCACGTTTGCACACTGGTATCCAAGGAGTGGGTACGTACGAAGAGAACAGGTGACCGCACACCAGCAAATTCAATACATTACAGTACCTTGCTGTGCTTTTGTCTTTTTCTTTCAGTTGTTGATGATGTGCCAGTTGTCCAAGTGCTTTTTCAATGTACAAAGAGAGATGTGTTTGATGGCATGAACAGCAATTACTGTGCCATATTGCAACAGAAACAGACGGAGACCTGATTTAACTTTACAGACTTTACAAAGGAGAAAAGGAACATACACTTTAGTGCTGCTTTATTTAGTTCTATATTGTACAGGCTTAAAACACAGATTAGGTGAATAGAAATGTTTCGCGCAAAGTCAATTTGTATCTTGTGTTCTGCTTTCGCATGAAGCAGAGAAGATGAGTTAGATACTAGCTTCATTGTCTTTGATGTATTCATGATTGTATCGATTGTATTCTGTGCTACTTCTAATGCACTAATAAACACACATAAAGTGATGTATTGGTATCAACTTGAAATACAGTAATTGTTTCTGAAAGATGGCTGAAAAATCTGTATTAGACTAGGAGTATGGATTTCTTGTTTGAGGTCATGTAGGCTATAACGTTCCTTCAAACATGGATGAATTTCACCTGACCATATGGCAATATTGCCTACCTCCTCCAAGACAGTCATCAGTTAGAGGCACACACAAAAAAGTATATAATAATTGCGTTCCATATTTGCAGACACAAAAGATATCTTATATGGAAGTTTATTGAAGTACAAAATAAGTATTCACAGCGAAGATGGGAGGTAGATAATAATAGGCTATTTTACATACAGTGCCTTCAGAAAGTATTCAGTATTCAAGTATTGCCATCACTTTTTCCACATTTTGTTGTGTTATAGCCTCAATTTAAAACGTTCTAAACACATTCTAAACAGCAGTGAACAATTCTTTTTTAAACAGATAAACAAACAAAAAAAGGGACAAAAAACAGACTTATGATTTTTTTAAATAAAAAATAATATAAATAAATGATTAATAAATAACAACATTACATCTCAAGATACAAAAAATAAAATAATAAAACCAATAATAAATTAACATACAAAGATACAAATACAGTACTTTTTTTTATTTTATTTTTTTAACACATTTAGTCCAGGACAGGTGTAAAACATATGAGTATGGTCAGGAGGAGAAAAAGAGCATCTGTCACATTTGTGTCTGGAAACAGTTTACTAGGTTTGGCCTTGGAAAAGTGAATCCTATGCAGAACTCAAACAAGGAAGTAGAGGTAACTCTAGCAAGCGCCTCCTAAACTTAGCAACTAGGTAATTAAAATTGACAAGGGTCCAAAAACAAATCAGAAGGTGGTAGAAGGTGAAAACATATATGATTGTTGCAAATGAGGCTCTGTAGGGAGGGGGCAGTGAGTTTAAAGTATTGTCTAAATAGCCTCCACATCCTAAGACTAGAAGAGTACTACTGTAGCAATGTTCGATTGGTCAGAGGCAGACGCAGTGTGTGGATGAGGGAATAACCCGTTTATTAAGACAATTCTTGTTAGTTAACAATTCGTACTATATCGCTCCGACTTTCCAGTCGTTCTTTACTTCTGCTGCTTCCTCCTGCTCCGCCGTTCCCAGCCCCTCTACTGAAATGACAAAGGCACACATATCTTAAGCACTAGCCAACGAGGCTTCATTTGCAACAGGTGTGCAACGAAGCCTCGCCGACACAACCCTGGCCACGGTCCTGTAGCTCCCTCTACAGGCCGAACGCTGCATGTCCCCCCACATACCCCCACCGCCCGACACAGGCCGGGGACACAACGGCCAACAACCTACTCCCCCCCCCCCTGCACGGGAGAGGAAGTCTGCCACGACCATCTGCGCCCCCGGTCTGTGCACGACCGAAAAGTTGAAGGGCTGCAACGCGAGATACCACCGGGTGATCCTCGCGTTCACATCCTTCATGCGGTGGAGCCACTGGAGGGGAGCATGGTCGGAGTAGAGGGTGAAAGCGCGACCCAGCAGGTAGTAGCGGAGGGCGCCGACCGCCCACTTGATGGCCAGGCACTCCTTCTCCACCGTGCTGTACCGGCCCTCCCTCTCCGAAAGCTTGCGGCTCAGGTACAGCACCGGCCGGTCAGCACCCCTCCACGCGCTGGGTCAGCACTGCTCCCAGCCCTCTATCCGACGCGTCCGTCTGTAGAGAGAAAGGGAGGTTAAAATCAGGTGCATACAGGACCGTTTCTCCACAAAGAGCTCCCTTAAGGGCCTCGAACGACCCCTGGCACTGGCCCGACCATTGGACCGGATCCGGGGCACCCTTCCGGGTGAGGTCCGTCAAGGGACTGGCCAGCTCTGAAAGCCCCGGCACGAACTGCCGGTAATAGCCAGCCAGCCCCAGGAAGGCCCTCACCTCCTTCTTCGTCTTGGGCCGAGGAGAGGCGGCGATGGCCTCCCCCGACCCAAGTGGTACCCCAGATACCGGATCTCCCTCCGCCCGATCACGCACTTTTTCGGGTTGGCCGTCAGCCCCGCCTGCCTCAGGGACCGCAGAACAGCAGCAACACTCTGCACATGCTGCGCCCAGGTGTCACTGTGAATGACAATGTCATCCAGGTAGGCCGCAGCATAGGCAGAGTGCCGGTCCATGAGGCGCTGAAAAGTGGCTGGGGCTCCGAACAACCCGAAAGGGAGCACTGTGAACTGGAATAGCCCGAGCGGAGTGGAGAATGCCGTTTTCTCCCGGGATACCGGCGAGAGTGGAATCTGCCAGTATCCCTTCGTGCAATCCAATGTCGTGAAATACTTGGCCGTACAAAGCCGGTCCAAGAGCTCGTCAACCCGGGGCATCGGATAAGCATCGAACTTGGAGACCGCATTAACCCGTCTATAATCCACACAGAACCGTATAGCCCCATCCGGCTTGTTGACAAGCACAATGGGGCTACACCAGTCACTGCGGGACTCCTCGACCACACCCAGCTCCAGCATGGCTTCCAATTCCCTGCACACAATGTCTCGTTTGTGTACCGGCAACCTAAAGGGACGCGTGCGCACCGTTAAACCCAGCTGCGTTTCTATGTGGTGGTCGATAAGCATAGTCCGACGGGGCAGGGGAGAGAACACGTCCGCGAACTTAGCTTGCAAATCTGCAACGTCCGTGGCCTGGCTAGCAGAGAGATGGTTATCAATACCGACCGGAGTGCTAACTTTTGATTTTGGGACTTCCGGACTGAACTCATCTCTCTCTGGAATTATTGTAGCCAGAGCAACAGTGACCACGTCGTTCCATTTTTTTAGGAGATTTACGTGATACACCTGCAAGCTATCCCCCCGGTCCGAGCGTACTACCTCGTAATCCACGTCTCCCATGCGACGTGTGACCACAAACGGCCCTTGCCACTTCGCTAGTAATTTCGTGCTGGAGGTGGGTAACAGTACGAGCACCTTATCTCCCGGTGTAAATTCTCGCAGGTTAGTTCCCCTGTCGTACAGTCGCTTTTGACGCTCCTGGGCTTGCAGCAAATGCTCACGTGAGATAACCCCGAGGGCGTGGAGCTTTGTGCGCAAGTCCAGGACGTATTGAATCTCATTTTTACTGTCGCTAGACCCTTCCTCCCAATTTTCTTTAAGAAGGTCTAGGACACCCCGGGGCTTACGCCCGTAGAGTAATTCAAACGGGGAAAACCCGGTGGAAGCTTGGGGGACTTCCCGTACCGCAAACAACAGGGGATCTAGCCATTTATGCCAATTCCGACTATCCTCGTGTACAAACTTCCGGATCATTGACTTCAAGGTCTGATTGAACCGCTCACAAAGGCCATCAGTGGCCGGGTGGTAAACACTGGTTCGAATCGCCTTGATGTTCAACGAGCCATACAGTTCCTTGAGGGTGCGTGACATAAAATTAGTGCCCTGATCGGTGAGAATCTCTTTCGGGATTCGCACGCGGGAGATTACTTGAAACAATGCCTGCGCTACACTCCTGGCAGAGATATTGCGCAGCGGTATTGCCTCGGGGTATCGGGTTGCGTAATCTATCAAGACCAACACAAATCGATATCCCTGTGTACACCGATCAAATGGCCTGATAATATCCATCGCAATGCGGTCGAATGGGTTCTCGACCAATGGTAAGGGCCGCAAGGGGCCGGGGGATTTACCAACTGACATTCGCGACAAGAAGCGCACCACCTACGCACCTCTGCCCGAATTCCCGGCCAATAAAATCGAGCCATTATACGGTTTAGTGTCTTATCATAACCTAATTGGCCCACCATGGGGTGGAAATGAGCCGCCTGGAAGACCATTTCGCGGCGGCTGCGGGGAACCAACAACTGGGTTACTTCCTCCTGACTATGTGAGTCACGACTTACTCTATATAACCTGTCGCTGATAATCGCAAAATAGGGGTGGGCGCGCACTGTGTCTGGCCGTACCAAAGTACCATCAATTGCTATCACTTGGTCAAAGGCCGATCTTAGGGTCTCGTCACGAGACTGCTCGAGGGGGAAGTCGCCTAGTAGCGGATAGTTCGGCGGGGAAATCTCGGGGTGAGACCCCCCGCCGGCTCCGGCTCCCCAGCAGTGTCGCGAGGCGCCGCCTCAGCACAGAGCACATTACACGCCTCACACCTCCCTCGCTGTCGTGCACGCATCCCGGTAGCCCTCTTTACCGCTTGAGGAAACCCCTCCCAATCTACACCTAGAATCAGGGGATGCGTGAGGCATGGGCTAACCGCCGCCTGTACACTATGTTTTTTCCCCTCATAATAAATTTCGATAGCGACCACAGGATATTCGTGAACGTCCCCATGCACACACTTCACCAACACCCTCGACGCCTTCAACAATGCCCCCGGTCGAACCAGGCGCTCCTGGATCATGGACTGCATGCAGCCCGAATCCAAGAACGCCTGGTGCGTATCATGCTGTATCCTTACCGGAACACGATACGCCGCTCCTGGTCCGGGGGGAGGGCCCGGTATGTCGCCGATGCGGACAACCTGCCCCACCTCCATCACCGGGCACTCGGCCTGCACATGGCCCGGCCGTCCGCATCGCCAACACACCCCCCCTGTCGCTCGGGGTGCTACCTGTGGGGCCAGGGCTGGCTCCGGATGGGTGCGCCCCTGCCATCTCGTCCTCGGGGCGGGCGCCGGCCTTTTCCCTTCCGGTCCCTCGGCTCCTCCTGGGCGCCGGGGTTGGTCGTTGCAGCTCCCGCGGTGGGAGGGAGAGATGGTCCTCCGCTAGTCTCACGGCGGTCTCGAGATCCTGGGGGCGGTGGTACTGGACCCAGGCGGCGGTTCGGGCCGGGAGCCCCGGGAGGAATTGTTCCAGAACTACCCGGTACCCGACCTCCTCCGCCGAGCTGTTCCTTGGGTCCAGCCACCGCCACGCGCTTTCCCGCAGCCGCTGGGCGTAGGCGAAGGGCCGACTCCCCTCCTCCATAGTCAGGGCCCGGAACCGTCCCTGGCCCGAATTGCCCGGGCCAGGGACGGGTAGTCCCGTTGGGCAGCCGCTGGTAGGCTGTGGGCCGCGAGCTGCGCCTCCCCAGACAGGAGGGGCAGCAGATGGTAGGCCCACTCTCCGTCCGGCCACCCCGAGATCCTCGCCGTCCCCTCAAACACCGCGAGGAACGCCTCCGGGTCGTCCAGGTCCCCCATTTTCTGTAGATGGATCTTGGGGGGACCTTGTGCCGACCCGGTCTCCGGCGCCGGCTTGATGGCCCTGGCGAGGTCCTGGAGGAGGGCACGGTCCTCAGCCCTCGCCGCTGTCATCTCTCCCACCGCGGCCTGCTGGCTCTGTTGCAGGGTGGTCTGTTGCTCTAAAATCAGCGATATCCTTGATATCGCCGCTGCTCGCGTCTCCATGCCTCTGGCCTCAGGTTGGGCGCCAATGTAGCAATGTTCGATTGGTCAGAGGCAGACACAGTGTGTGGATGAGGGAATAACCCGTTTATTAAGACAATTCTTGTTAGTTAACAATTCGTACTATATCGCTCCGACTTTCCAGTCGTTCTTTACTTCTGCTGCTTCCTCCTGCTCCGCCGTTCCCAGCCCCTCTACTGAAATGACAAAGGCACACACATCTTAAGCACTAGCCAACGAGGCTTCATTTGCAACAGGTGTGCAACGAAGCCTCGCCGACACAACCCTGGCCACGGTCCTGTAGCTCCCTCTACAGGCCGAACGCTGCATGTCCCCCCACAACTACTATCGGCTGACAGCGTATCTAGAGGAACAAGAGGATAAAGGGGCATAAAGGGGCAATAGGAAAACATTTGCTTTTAAGAATATTCAATTTATAGCCTGAAAGTGACCCAAAGGTGTTCAGAATGTGCAAAATATCACAAGCACAGTTAACTGTGTTCGAGACATATAGCAAAAGATCATCTGCATAAATACAAGTAAAAAAGGGGAAGATTTAAGAGCTATGGAGATGGGTTCTATCGCTAACGCAAAAAGTAGAGGTGAGATTGGGCACCCCTGACAGGTGCCTCTGGTGAGAGGGAAATAATGAGAGTGCTGAGAATTTGTGTCAGAGTAGAGTAGACGGATCCAGGAATTGAACTTTGACCCAAAACCAAATTTGGCAAATAAATAATTCCACTCCACCCGGTCAAAGGCCTTCTCTGCATCTAGGGAGATTTCATTCACCATTTCAGGAGCCTGTGAGGCCGAAGGGGAAAGAATAATGTTCAGTAGTCGGTGTACATTAGAAGACAATTGATGCCCCCTGATAAAACCTGTTTGATCCTCAGTAACTATCTTAGGTAGGCACGGGTCCAGACGGCAGACCAACACCTTCGCAAGAAGTTTAACATCTGTGTTCAACAAGGAGATGGGCCTGTAACTGCCACATTCCGTTGAATCTTTATTCTTCTTGAGTAAAAGTGAGATGGAGGCTTGAATTAAAGTCAGTGGTAAAGACCCTTGTTCCATGGTGTCATGGCACATACAGTGCCTATAGAAAGTCATTATACCCCTTTGAAATAGTTACTATATTTATCGTACAGCCTGAAATCAAAACCCATTAAAAAAAAACTTTTTCCAGCTTTATGTACAAATTTAGCCATACAACATCAAACTAATGGAAAAAAAGGCAACAGTTCTGAAAATTTATTAAAAAATGAAAAACAAGAATAACAGGGTTGGAAAAGTCATCAGTCCCCTGATTTAATACTTTGTAGAGCCACCTTTTGCTGCAATTACAGCCATCAATATGTTTGGATATGTCTCTACTAGCTTTTCACACCTAGATTGGACAATATTTGCCCATTCTTCCTTACAAAAGTTGTTCGAGTTCAGTCAAATTCCGTGGTGAGCAGCGATGGACTGCTCTCTTCAAGTCCATCCACAGATTTTCAATCGGATTTAAGTCAGGGCTCTGACTTGGCCACTCAAGGACATTCACCTTTCTATCCTTAAGCCACTGCGTTCAGGATCGTTGTCGTGTTGGAAGGTGAATGACCTGCCCATCTTCAGCTGTCTAGCAGAGGGACGCAGGTTGTCCTCAAGAATTTGGGTGTACTTGGCAGCATCCATTTTCCCTTCAATCCTGACCAATTGCCCAGTCCCCGCTGAAGAGAAACATCCCCACAACATAATGTTGCCACCACCAGGCTTCACAGTAGGTATGGTGTGTTTTGGGTGGTGTGCTGTGTTTGGTTTTCGCCAAACATAGCGCTTGGAGTTCAGTCCAAAAAGTTCAATCGTCTGACCATAAAACCTTTTTCCACATGGCAACAGAATCTTCCAGGTGTGTTTTTGCATAACACAGCATAACAAACGAGTCTGACTGTGGCACTTTTTCAGAAAAGGCTTCTTTCTTGCTACCCTGCCATACAGGCCAGCTTTGTGTAAAGCTTGTGAGATTGTTGTCACATGCACAGACAGTCCAGTCCCAGCCATAAAGACTTGTAAGTCCTTCAAAGTTGCCTTTGGCCTCTTGGCGGCTTCTCTGATCAATGTCCTCCTGGCTCGGTCATCCAGTTTGGACGGACGGCCTGATATAGGCAAGGTGTTGGTGGTGCCATACGCCTTCCACTTCTTAATGATGCTCTGAACGGTACTCAGAGGGATAGCTAAAGCCTTCGAAATCTTTTTGTAGCCTTCACCTAACTTGTGCCTTCCTACAACTTTATCCCGGAGGCCTTTTGAAAGTACTTTTCCAACCATGGTGAATTCTTTGCTGAACCATGCACTTCTAGTAGTGGAATCCTCAAGAAACAGCTGGTTTTATTCTGAAGTAATCAAAACCACTACAATTGATGTCAAGTGGGGGGCAATTAGCCTGGTGTTTGATCTGGAAGTTGATTGGTTGCACCTGAGCAAGTTTATAATGGTATACTCTAAGGGGCTGATCACTTAACCAAACCAGGTATTTCACTAATTAATTTTTAATAATTGTCCAGAATTTTTTTAAATTTTATTTTCACTTTGATGATGAGGGTTATAATGTGTACATACAGCTCAAAAAAGTTAGATTTGATTTATTTCAATTTCCAGGGTGTAATGTTACAAAAGGTAAAGATTTCACAGGGTATGATGACTTTCTATAGGCACTGTATCTAATAATAAGGGGGTAAATTGGATTGAAAATGTATTGTAAAAAATCTACTGGGAAGCCGTCTCGCCCTGGGGGCCTTGCCACTTTGCAGCAGTGTGAGGCTGCTTGTTATCTTATCTAGCTGTAGAGGACTATCTAATTCTCCACTGAGGGCTGCATCCACAGTCGGTACAGACAAACTATCAAAACAGTTTTTCCATTGCCAAGCCATCTATTAGGGGTTCAGATTTATAAAGACTAGAATAAAAAAAAGCAAAGGCAGAATTTATAACAGTGGGATTAGTGGTAAGAGAGTGAGAGGAGTCATATGCCTGAGTTATAAATCAAGAGGGCGATGTATGCTTAAGTTGATGTGCTAAGAGGCGGCTGGCTTTGTCCCCATATTCATAGTAGGTCCCTTTAGTCCTTCTCAACAAATATTCAGCTTTACCTGTAGGCAATAAATTAAATTCAGCTTGCTTCTTTAGCCTTTCTGCATACAATTCAGGAGGAGGAGGAGAAGAGTATTGGCGATCTATTCCAAGAATTGAATCAAACAGTTCTTGTTGTTTCCGTTTCCTCTCTTTGACCTTATGAGCCTTGTAAGAAATAATCAGTCCCTGGAACACTGCCTTAAAGGTTTCCCATACGAGGGATGGGGAAGTTGTCGCAGATGTATTCGTCCCAATGAACATTTCTATACTAGTAGAAATCACAGAATTCCAAACCTGTGTCAAATCTCCAATGTGAATGGGTTTTAGTTTGGGGGTGATGACTAATTCCAAAATGTGTGGTTCGTGATCAGAGATAACTATAGCAGAATATTCAGTTGACTTTACTGAAGAGAGAAGAGCTCTATCTAGAAAGAAGTTGTCAATTCGAGAATAGGCATGATTGACACAGGGAAAAATAAAAAATCCTTTGTGGATCAACAAAGAGCCCTAGACATTGCCGATGGTGTTAAAATTAAATTAAAAATCTGACCCACCCAAGGCTTTCGCAATCTCGTTTGATCATTCACTCACAGATGTGTTTCCTGGAAAAATGCAATGTCAGTGTTTAGGCCCTTTAGATGGAAAAAAAATCCTTAGATCGCTTAATTGGACCATTCACCCTCAGACAGTCCAAGAAACAAATCTAATGGAAGGGCTTTGATTTACAGTTGGATTAGCCATTGATCATGAAGGGGGAAAAGGAAGAAGGTGAAAAGTAAAATACATTTAAAAAGAGGTAAAAGCAAGAATGAAGAATAGAGGAGAGAATGAAAATCGAGCAAAAACACAGATGATCTTATTTGAAGCCGACACATAACCAACAAACCACAAATAAAAACAATTGACACTACGCTATGAGAGGGGAAAAAAACCTGAGGGTCAAGCTGTTTGGACCAAACAGACTCTCTTAATCAGAGAACATTTAGCAGGAGAACAATGTTACCAGTAGTTGGCAGCATAGGACTAAATAAGGAAAAAGCATGTTAGCCAAAATAAATGATTAGGACCCCAGTAGAAAATGTCCATGGAAAGAAAACAAACATGCACAAATGATAACCAGGACAAGAAAAATGTGCCTGTCGATTCCACTGTTTCAAATTACATCCAAAAAGTCTGTTTCCACAAGAATGCAGAGGGGGGAAAGATAAAAAATAAATTAAACAGCCATTACAAACCTGCCGTTCTGGTCCATAGATCAGGTAATCCAAAACATTGTTCTCATAACGTCTGAAAAAACCTGATTATGCATCAATACGCTGTGTGTAGAAGGATTCTGCTTGCTCTGGGCTATCAAAGTGGTAATCCATGCCGTGAAAGGTGACGCATAGGCAGGCAGGGTAGGAGAGCACAAACCAAATTTCCTTTTTGTAAAGGCAGGACTTGATGTCTCACTTTCTTTGCAATGCTAGCAGAAATCCTTGTAAAAAAACTTGATCGAGTGGCCCTGATAACCAACATTCTGGTTCTCCTTGGCCCACCACAGGACACACTCCTTCTGGTTCTCCTTGGCCCACCACAGGACACACTCCTTCTCGATGGAAAGATGAAACCTGACGATGATTAGACGGGGGCACTCTCCCAGTTGGGGCCTCTATCTCAGGCTGCGGTGAGTATAGTCCAACTCCAGGGCCTCTGGAAGCAAATCCTCGTCTGGGAAAGGCCCGCCATGAACTGCCTTAGATCTCTTCCCATCCAAGTCCTCTTGAGGCACTCATTCTCCTCGTTTACAGCCATCAGCTTGGTTTGCAGCGAAGACACCATGTATTCTAGCTTGGAAATCCTGTTGTTGTTATCCTTCAGGACTGTATGCATTGCCACAGTAAACCTAATGGCATCCAGCAATGACAGGACTAGCTCTGGATTTCTCCAGTTCTCTAACTAGCACATCAATCGTTATAGGAACAGGTAAGCTAGAATTACTACCCTGCTGGACTCCGTTGGCCGCCATATTGTTTTCTTCTTCTGTGGGGAATCTGCAGATTGTTGCATTTGATTTCTCCTGCTGGGGGGGAGACTTGTTGCTCATATTTACACAATTCAATTCAACCCCTGTGAACTAAACAACATACTTATGCACAAATATATGAAAACAAGCGTAATGGAATCAAATAATCGAAATGAGTCAGACTCAACACGTGTCTTTCCACTACATCGTACAACCAGAAGTCTCAACCAACGTATGTATCCACAGGTTTAAATAAAGGACACTGGTAAGTTTAAGTATTTAGATGATATAGCTAGTTTATTGCTCCTAAACTGTATTATGTTTGTGTCTGTAGATAGATATTCAAAGTATGAAAAGGACGACATTTGAGATGTCTCAGGGCAGGGCCATCTCCGCTACAGCTGTCTGTACTGATCACAGTGCAGGACACCCAGGAGTTTGAGAGGGGGTATAAAGGCACGGAGGAGGAGAGACAGGATGTGATGCAGCTCTACCTGCAGCACCAGGGGGACGTGGACACAGTCATGGCCTCAGCCTTGTGCTGCTCTCAGGAGGATGAGCCCAGACTCACAGTCATCATAGAGACTGCCATCCAGGCAGGAGAGGTCACAGCCTAGAGGTCACAGTCTACCCAGTATTGAATTTACAGTGAACACTACAGTAGGCTACCAATACTACAAATAGTACACACCATATTGTACATTTCGTAAAAACCCTGTAGTTAAAATACAAAAGTAATTAAAACAGTACCATTAGAAATGGCTAATAAATTGTAATATGTTTACAACAGGCATCCGTTATTAGCATGTTACAACTGGGGGGTGAGTTGCAGTTCAACTGTTTGGCCACTAGGTGGTATCAGATGTCATACAATATGGACACTATTTCTCTAGTCCTACAGTACTTGTATTTATTTGTTAATGTTCGTGTCAATCTGCTATAGAGTTGCATTATCCAGGGTCAGCATGGCGCCATATAATGGAGAACCATAATGATTTTCAAAATGGACCAATATAACATGACCAGTTCATGTTATGGAAATGGTTTATTTGTTCTACAGCTATTATAGCAACTTAGGCTTTAGAAAACTTAACGATGATTATAAATCTCCACAGAAATACAATCTGACTGAAATGTGTCTATCCATATTTCTGAATTTTTCTTTCAGGTTTGTTTGTTGTATTTGGAAGGAATGAGATGTCAGCCCAGGACATCTGTTATCATCAGCAACCATGTTTGCATCCATCATTGTGATGATGAAGTCATTGGCTGAAAGTCCAGCCAGCGCACACAGCCCCCCCCCCCCCCGTTGGCTAAAAGTCAAGCCCGCCACCCCCTAACACCCCCATCGACTGAGTAAGTCCAGGCCGTTTTGTTGTCTCAGTAGTGTCACTCCATTCCTGATGTCATGCTGACATTTGTCTCCACCTACAGTAAAGGCTAAAGTCCAGTCAGCAGAACATTAACTCCTTCCTGTCTGACATGCATGCAAAATACTGCAAAAAAGGAGGAAAGGTCAGAAGCGGAGGACTTCAGTCCCTGAATCTTGTTTGTATATTTATTAAATGTTGTAACATAATGTAAAATTAGTCAAACTAGTATGTGCTCTTCTTGTAGCTCTGGCCTATTAAAAGGACAATACATAATAGTTTTTGTATAATATAGGCCTACTGTTACTCTTTTCAAAGGTCAAATGTTGCTTCTTCTATTGTTTGTTTATGTTATGGTGTTTAAAACATGAAACCAGTCCTGATAAACCATGAATGAAGAAATAATTTGTACACATCTCTTTATTCTTTTAAACTGTATAAAATACAGGGGTAGAGGGATGCTCCACTTATTTTTCTGAAAAATCATTCCGTTACGTTGTAATTCACTTTTGCATTTTCGTTGTCATGGAAAGAAAATGCTAGTGGATTACAGTGTAATAAATTGACTTTTGAAAAATGTAATTCACACAATGTGTTCAGAGTGGGGATTCTGCCACAATAGTAGTTGGTTTGGAGTGTCTGCAAGATGTTATGGACATATTTACAGACTGAATGGGGCCCACAATATGACTACAGCCAAGGTCGGAGCCAAGCCAGGAAAACATCTAAAAAAGGTGTAACATCCCTTTTCCCTCTAAAGGTTAGCACACAAGGGAATATGGAACATCAGAATAAGAATCCTAATACATCCAGTAAATACAGTCTCAGTAGAGGGCAAGGTAGAATAAGTCACAATAAAGCAACCAATTAATTTGAGAATAGGTATACCTCAAAATGAATATCTGCATGCATTTAGCCCTACTTGCCCATCTGTTCATTGTATATCTAGGACCACATTGGGTCTTGACTGATCCAGACTGTGCTCCTTCTGCTGAAAGCAGTACATAGCTTCTACCGAGGTGAGGTGATGTGTCTCAGTGTTAATGCATCCCCTGTATTCCCTTCCATGTCTCTTTAACTATGCCCTAATCACAAAAAGACTTGGGTTCAAAAAATTCAGAAACCAACCCATTAGTGTCTAGTGTCTTGTCCCGTGCAGTGATGGTATGTATTGTATGTGCCAACCCAGAGGTCTGTTTAACATGAGGAAGTAAATGTTCTTAGAAAAATACAAAGTAAACCTTGACAAAGCGTTAGTGTGCAAAACGCTTTATTATTTTATTTTTTTGTCGATCTGGTTGGACTTGCCACTCCCTGCAGAGAATCATTAAACAGTACGGAAACGAGTCAGAGAGAACTATGCACAATATACATTCATATATACATAAAAACCAACATACATACTGTATACATACATACCAACATAAATACATACAGATACTGTAGATGGAAAGTTAGACAATTTACTGTCTTTGGCAGCCGTGTAAGCTGAGAGTTGCAACATACAAAAATAGGGCTCTAAAAAAACCATGATTAATAAAATCACCAAAACAGTTAGTTATACAAAACATCTGTTGTATAAAGTGAAGTTTTAGGGCACCAATGGGAGTCGCAGGGCTTTGCTCAATGCTGTACTGTGCTGAAGCAAGTGTGGTTGGGGAACATGGAGGGGAGGGAGTGGCAAAGTTACAACCCAGGTCTGCTACTCCGGGATGTTATGCCACCTCGGCTGTATGAGCGTGCTGGGACTGACATAGGCACCAGTAGGGGTGGACAAGGGGGGCGGAGGAGAGTGGGACAAAGAAGAAGGGTGTTAATGAGCATATACTGTGCTCTGTGTAAGTAATAGAACAGTGAAGCATTTTCTTTCTTCTTTTGGCTTTACACTCCAAAAGTTTGGATTTGCCATCAATTACTATGAGTTAATATTTGTATATTTCACATTTAGATCAGCAGACAAGATAATAACATTCTCTGCTGAGAACCGGAGGCTATGACCGCCTCTCTCTAACATACATACTTAATTACACAATGCAAAATACATCATGTTTTATAAATGAGGACCACCAGAGGCCATGGTTTAACTCCAACTGACCTGGGGGAGGGGCTTGTGTGTCAGGCTCCTCCTCATCCTCGATGGGGGAGTGGCCGAGGGGATGGTGGATGAAGGAGTCCATAAAGGAGGAACTGCTGATGCCCAGGCTGATGCCCGTCACGCCAATGCCCAGAGAGTCTACAGAGTACACCAAGGTCAGGGGAAAAAATTGGGGCATAAGGTGAAAAAACTTTTGACATCTTGACAATCATAAATTCTACTATACAAAAAAATACATACAGTGCCCTCCATAAGTATTAGAAAGAGGAAGCATTTTGTCTTCTTTTAGCTCAATACTTCAACAATTACTATGGGGTCAAAGTAGAGATTATTAGCTTTAATTCAATGTTTTTTGTTTTTTTTATTGGGTTTACCATTTAGAAAGTACAAAACATACTCCCTCTATTTCAGGACTCCAAAAGTATTGGAAAAAATCATATAATGTGCAAATAAAGTACTTAGTATTTAGTCAACAATCTTTTGCATGCAATAATTGCCTGAAGTTTGCGACCCATTGACCCCACCAGATGCTGGGTATCTTCTCTGGTGATGCTCTGCCGGACCTGTACTGCAGCCATCTTCAATTGTTGTTTGTTTTGAGGTATTTTTTTAACTAAAATCTTATCATCAGGAAATGAAATGCATGTTAAATTGGATTTAAATCTGAAGATTTGTCTCATCTGTCCACAAGACCGTTTTCCAGGCGTTTACCTGACCATCCTTTTTGAGGATAATTAGTGGTTTGTGCCTTGCAGTGAAAGCCTCTGTAGTTCGGCTGGTAACCTATTCTGTTGATGGTAGTCTCCGACACATTCAGCCTACCTGCTGGAGAGTGTTCCTGATCTGTGGGAAAGTTGTTTTGGAGGATTTCTTAATCATGGTGAGCATTCTTCGATCCGCTGCAGAAGTCATCTTGGCCTACCAGGCCGTTTGCGATTTCTTTTTAATTTAATTTAATTTCTTTTTTTCCTTTTAATGATGTTCCAAACTATTGATTTTGGTAGGTTTAAGGTTTTGGCTATGTTTCTGATTTTTCAGCCTACTAAAGGCTTCCCTGACTTTCAAAGGCAAATGCAAAGCCTAGAATCAATACTAGACATTGAGAGCTCTCTTATAACTACACAAATTATGTGACAGAAACACCTGTCAAGCCAATTGTCCAATCATTCTTGGGTACCCTGAAATAGGGGGATTATGCATAAAAAGTGTTGTCATGTACACAAATACCATCAATTAAAATGTTACTACTTCTACCTCACAGTAATTGTTTGATTTCAAATCCAAACTCAAAAGAAGCAAAAAATGCTTCACTGTCCCACCACTTATGCAGGGTACTGTATATTCAGCCATTCCCATGTGAGACGTTTTCATTGGATTATCGTGTAATATGGCTCAGTTCGGTCAAGTTTTGACTTGTTGTCCCCCTGCCCCCAATTGTTGGTGTGTTTGGTGTGAGGTGCCCACCTGTGCCCACGGATGCCCTGCCAGGACGCCCCTGCCCAATGTTGTCCAGCACAGTGAAGGAGCGACGGTATGGTGTGTCCGACTGAAAAGGAACCCAGAGTTAAAACTCACTGTGACACACAACGCACATGAAACCTCTTTATCATACAACACATACTTTAATCTATTAATAGTAGCACAACTGCCTGATTGACATTTTTAGGAGCATACCCTGTAGGTGTGGGTGGTGTTAGGGCGGGAAAATACATCCAGAAAATGATGCCGATCCCGAGGCAGTGAACTGCCAGCTTCATCAGTCACAGCACTGTGAGCACGACTGGATGATCCTCTATGGCGCTGTGTACACACGTACACACACACACGCACGCACACACAGACACACAGACACACAGACACACACACACACACACACACACAGACACAGACACACAGACACACAGACACACAGACACATCCATTAGTTGCACTAGCAACATCAACGTCATGTAAATTGTGTTATTAGGAGTTAATACTGTATTAACAGTTTTATTAAGCCACTGATGTGGGGGCTAGTACGTAGACAGAACTTTACCTGTGTGGGTCTAGAGTGCTGTCTTGAGTGAGTGGGCTCAGCGTCTCCTGTGCCAATGGGGGGAAGGAGTGTGTTCCTGCTCAGGGGCATAGGGGGAGAAGCCAGGCGGTCACTGGCTGTGGGTCTAGGGAGACACAAACACCATTAGAAAAAGACAAACTACTGTTCACTGTGCATCCTTTCAACTGTATAAACATAGTAATATCTACTCTACTCTACATAAACCTTTCAAACATGAAGAGGATCCATATTCCACATGAGGGCAAATGAAATGCTGTACGCAGATGTTCATGACAAGTTCATCATTTAAGGTAGTCACACACACAACTCCTCACATCCCTCCCCCGTCTCTATTCTTCTGAACAGAATGCCACAAGGCACAAAGTTGAAAGGCAAGTCACTTTCAAAGTAATCTCTCCCTGCACAGACTGTTATGGAAAATACATTCAGGACTTGTTTCTTGATTCTTGCCTCCGAAGAGCTAAAGTACAGAGTGGTGAATCCTAGACTTCCACCACAAGACTCCAGCTTCAGAGTCAGCGGGACGGCAGAGTTTGTGTGTGTGTGTGTGGGGGGGGGGGGTTGGGTTCGGGTTAAACCCCCTGTTTAACTCACAGACGCGTCCCTCGAATGACCTCGTCCATGGATCCAGCGGCGCTGGGCTGGGTCAGACTGGGGACCAGTGGGAGGAGGGTGCGCGGGGGCGGGTTCCGGCGGCGTGCCGACTGGGGCGGCCGGGACAAGGAGGAGGAGCTCTGCTCAAGCGCCCGGTGATGGCGAGGCTTGCTGGACGGGACCACGCTGGAGCCTGGCCGATGGAACACCCTCTCCTCAGGGTCCCTAGAAAGAGAGATATAGAGATATTATATATATAGAGACATAATCCCTGGTGCCAACCCAAATGGCCTGTTACTTCTGCATACATATCTGTACTGTACATAATCCCTGGTGCTGTTCAAAAGCACTTCTTTCTGACTGACTGGCTCCTAAAGGATATTAGAGAGTTAGCTACTCTGCTCCAAAAGGATATCATAGATATCATATATGCTAATAAAGGACACTTCCATACTGGGTTCTCTCCAGCACCGCGAGGTTCCTCTGCTGCAGGGGGATGCCATGGATCACTATGAGGTCGTTGAGGTTGTGGTGGGTCACCGCTGCACCTGCAGGTACCCGACTGGACTGTAGGAGGGAGGGATAGAAGGAGAAAGGAAAGCAGAAAGAGCTACAAGGTAAGAAACTACACTTAACACTTAGCAAAAGTGGTCTTTGACCCCCCCCCAAAAGGTATTATTATAATTCTCGGTTCCACTCAATCTCCTGAGAATCACTGAGACTTTTCTACATGCAACCAAGACAGCAGGAGGACAAATATCACCACCCACTTTCTATATTGATGACATTAAAAGCTACAAGTAAATGAAAGCATTCCAACATTCTCATTGTTCATGAAAAAAGAATGGAAGAAAGAAATAATACCTAAGTATCATGAAAATGTTTAAAGAAGACTCAACAGTTGGTTAAAAAGATTTAAAGTGTTGATGCTTTGTGTTATTCAACAGACACAAGCACATTCAGTCTAGGAGCAAGTAACATGCCGTCATGGATGGCACTCGCCGCCCATTTGTCTCAGAGTGGCCTGGGAGTTACATACAGTGGATGGCTTTTTCTGCTTTTTGGATTTCCGTCTGGACTTGTGCTTTGAGCCCCTTGACTTTGTGGTCTTTGGGAAAGAAAGGATGACCAAAGAGAGAAGAAGAGAGGGAGGGAGTGAGGTGGTCAGATACAAATGGTTGTGACAGGGGTGGCACAGGCCAAGGAACAAGACAGAATAGAGGACAAAGAGAAAGAAGGAAAGAAAAAGGGATACAAGTTAATGAATTGACAGTCTTGAAACTAGTGACAGCAGTGAACGCAGTATTACATCCTGGTCTGGTGGCCACTCATACTCGCTATGCCTACAAAATAGTGGAAGTATACAGTATGAGTCCCCACAAACCTGCAAGTGGCAGGTACATATTTAACCTGCAGCTGCACAGGTTCAATCAAACCTGCAGATGGGCAGGTTTACGACTGATAGGCCTACCTGCCAGCAGCACGTTCCTCGTTGAACCTGCATACAACAGGTTTAAATTATACCTGCAAATAACAGGTTGTTTTGGAACCTGTTCTTAAGCAGGTTTACAAATAAACCCTGGAAGCAGCAGGGTTTTGATAAGACCTACAGACACTTTTTTGGCCCTCTTAGATAAACATTTTAGACCTATAACGGCACTTTAATCTTTAATTGTTGCAATGGGTAATAATGTGACACGGAACAACCACATGGAGGCTTCCATGTCTTATTACACATGATATTTTTCTAAATCTGTGGAAGTCCAAAAATGTGATCTGTGAGACCCCTAATGAAGGTCCAAACATGTGATCTGGGAGACCCCTAATGAAGGTCCAAACATGTGATCTGGGAGATCAAAGAAGTTATCTGGACCATGCCCACTGATCATGGTGGCAACTAAATATGCCGCTTTTGAAACCTGCCCCTCAATTTGATGAGGAAACATGATTCAACTATGTACACTCTCAGCAGACTCTCCCAATTAACGCAAGTGTGTGAAATTAACCACTCACAGTGGTCGCCCCATAGAGAACCACTGCCTTCTCCCTTAGAGAACCATTCTCGCAGCACAGAGAACCAATGCCTCCCTGTGGGCTGCGATTGAGCTAGCAAAGGGACCTTTTACACAATCTATTGTGAACTTCCTATGTCCACAGGAAGTGGCTTAGTTTCCACTTAACATGGTCATGTCGTCTGTCGAATGTCTGTCACAAACCCTTCAAAACAGCCCCTATGGCCCTTAATCAAGGCACTTCCTGTAGACACACAAAGCTGAAATCAAATCAGTGCCTCACAGGGACATCCTATTCACGACAGATTGTGTTAAAGGACAGTTTGCAAGCTCAATCGCAGCCCACAGACAGGCATTGGTTCTCTAAGCGCTACAGAAAATGGTTCAATTTGGAGGAGACAATGGGTCTCTCTGGGGCAACCTTTGGCCCTCTTTTCACTGTGAAGGATTAATTGAACACAGTCAAGTATACACTTGCATTAATCTGGAGAGTCTGCTGAGCGTGTACATAATTGCATCATGTTTCTGGCCTCAGCCATTCTAAAGATGTGACTCAAAGCACATCTAATTGAGGCGTAGGCTTCAAAAGCTCCCTACTTAGTTGCCACCATGATTAGTGACGTGCAGATAAAGCAACACCTGCAAAGGTGCAGGTAAAGAAAACATGCATGTCTGCAGGTTTAAGAGGATCTGCCGATAAGTGCAATTTGCAGGTTACATTCATGAGGTTTCATTGAAATATACTCTCAGATCAATCAATCACAGTAACATTAGGGGTTTTTCATTAGGGCTGATCCCATCTATTTGATCGTTTCGCTCTCAGTCACCTGACTCATGTTAAGGCCATTAAATAATTCATAACTTTAGAATGACTCTTCAATTGTTGTTTGAAAATATGTCCTTAAATGAGAAATCAACTTTCTTGGAGGATTTTCTTAGCTGTAGCAGCCTACTGCCTCTCATGTCTCTCTGCAATGCACACAGGTGTTTTGCTAAGTTACTTATAGCCTCACATTTGTATTAGACTTCATCATACTTGTGAGAAATTTGGGTTTGTGTAATAGCCTATGATGAGAATCAGATAAATACCCTTACTTAAATCGTTAAATCGCTGGGAAGTGATTCATCTCACATGAGATATTATCAAGTGAAATATTAAAAAAACAGCTGCTGTTTGTCAGTAAAAGAGCAGCATAAAGAAGAACAGATTTAGTAGAAGGACATTCAGTTTTAAGTTGGTAGAAGCCACTGTAGCAATAGTCTACTTTGATTTGCTGGGTTATCTTGCCTGGACATTGTCTTATTGATATCCGCCAGATTGGTGAGCTGCTCAGCAACACTGTAAACTGTAAACGGGAAAATCCAATGCCCCCCTGCTGACTGTTCATGCGCCAGCCCTGCTATCAGTGCACACCTCTTAATTCATTATCCCACTTACACCACAGCTACTACAACAAAAATAGTTTATTTGTTTGAGAGAAAAGTCAGTTGCCATCTGGTTTTGGGCACACTTGTTGAAATATTTCGACAGCTATGTTAACTAGTTTGTATCCTAGGGTAGGATTACTGAAGTGTAATAGAACATGCAGATCATAGTTGTCCGCTTATTCTTTGCAACTGTCCGGTTATCGAGAAATAATGTACACTTTAGAATGTCCCTTTAGGCCATCAGAATGGAGTATTCAACAATGATGTGGAATAATATTTTATTACAAATGTGTTTGAGTTAATTCATGCCTATCGTCCCCTCTCATATGTGACATTCTCCATCATTCTCACTTGAACACCTAAACATATTTTGAGTTCTGATGATGAGAATCTCAACTTTATAACCATGCCAAAATTGTCTTCACTCCCAATAATGAGCGAGAAAGAGCCAGTTACACTCTTGAGTATTACTGAACACTGATTTGTGGAAATCCACTCCTGAACTTTATTTTTAGGTAATAATGGCAACCGCATCCCACTAGCGACATCGTGGCCCCTTGCATGTCGCAGCTCAAATTAAGATACCGGCAAGCATTTTTTGTCTGACATTTTGCTAATCACATTGCTAGCTAGTTGGCTGTGCTTAGAGTTCAGCTAATGAGTGTGTTAGCTTGCTTTTAGCTAAACTGTAATGCAAGCCAGCATTTTAGCAAGCCAGTGAGTTTACAGTTGGTGCAGTTACTGTAAGCAGAGAGGTAAAAATGCACGCTTTAAAATGTCAAATAATCTGACCTGGGGCTGCAGGCTGGCCATGAGCTGGGGCACCCTGGTCTGGCCCAGCCTGGGGAGGAAGGTGGGGAGTGTGGACAGAAGCAGGAAGGAGTTCTGTGCGTCGGGTTGAGCAGGACTGAAGTTCACTGCATTCTTCTCATCATCTGTCAGTCAACAAGAGTTTGAATAATAATGTGAGTGAACATAGACAGAAGGAACCAAGGAACCACCACATTTTCAGGATATGTACCAACAAAATCCATTTTGCCCATACAATGCCAATGATGGCTTGTTCATTCGAGTAAATCATTTTATTTTTGTATGTAATCCATTTGTTAAAGGATGAATCCGGAGTTGCTGAAACAGAAGCACAGTATGAGTGCTAGGGCTGTTACGAGGAACTGCAACAACACAGGCTTTTATAGCACACAACAAAACCTTGTTTTGGTAGCTAGCTACATTACAGTTTGAGGAGCAATTTATTTTTCTTAGTGTCAAATTAGACCACTTGACTGTCGGTTGGATCTCATATGACCCGTGATGTTAAGTGTCAATGAAACACTACCTGAGACACAGCCCTCCCAGTGTCTGCGGACCAGCTCCTCGATCCAGCCCACTAGCTCCCGCCACACATCATCAAACAGCAGGTCCAGAACAGCCTGCCTGCGACAGCGGTACGGAGACACAGGAGGCAAGCAGTAGCGCCTCCTACCTGCACCAGTCACCTGCCGCTCCCACTCATCATCTCTGCAAATGACCAACCGGGATCTTTAGGGTCACACAACTAACATGGGAAGTAGGAGTCAGTCAAGACAGGAGGCAGATAGATAGACAGTACAGTACTCAGTACGGTAGGATAGGCAGGTGATAGAGCTGATCTGAACCACAGGACAGGTGAGGTAGATGAGCGCGCGCACACACACACACACACACACACACACACACACACACACACACACACACACACACACACACACGGGTGGCTGAGGCTTGGTCTAGTGGGCACCAGCACCAAAGTATAGTAAGTATGCGCAGGATCAATCCCCATACCATAGTGCAGGATCCCCATACCATAGTGATTTCATCACATGGATTTCACACTCACAACCACCTGTATCTCCCTGTTTCTGGTCTCACACACACACACACACACACACACGAACATTACACAACACACACACACACACACACACACACACACACACACACACACACACACACACACACACACAAACAAACAAACAAACAAACAGTACGTGAATATTCCAGGTGGGATGACAAGACTTACTGGTCCCTGCGGTCAAAAGCCAGGTACTCCTCCATCAGGCCCTCAGCCTCCATCACTCTGGGCCAGTCATGTCCACGGGAGCCAGCGGGGGTACCAGGGGGTTGGTCTGCTTCTGTACATGTCCTGGACAGCACTGCCCTCTGCCCCTGCACACACAGCCTGGCCAGGAGATGGACACATGCACACCCAAACACCTTTTTAAGGGCATGACGTTCTACTAGCCAGTTGCCACGACATGACTTGGTTGTATAACAAGGTTGTATGACAAGCCATGCTGTATATAGGTCATAAAACCACAAAGCAAACAGCCATCCATAATTGATGGCTTAACGGCAGTAGTCAGTGCTCACTCTGTGCTAGGCTCTGTGCTAGGCTCGTCCTTATCCAGGGCCTTGCTGCTGTCCTTGGCTGCTGCTGAGGTAACATACCACTGGAACCCCTCGTCACTAGGACACACCAGCTGAGTACCCAGGATCCTGTGCCACACAGTGGGGGTAGAAGGTCAAATGGTGATTACGGCCTAGTTGAACACTCACCTTGCAAATTTGCAAAAAGCTGTTTTACTGGTGTCTGTCTCAAGCGTGAAGTAATTCCAGGCCGCAGACAAGGACGCACATGTTTGGAATGTTTTTACAACAGTTTGCGTCATGGCATCAGATCGGTAAATAGCATTTCCTATCTCCGATTCCCAATCCAGCATTTTAGGCCAATATCGGCCGGATACCAATGCTTAGATCAGTGCACCTCTAGTTTCAGGGCAAATTATTAAATAGTAGAATTAAGTAGTTTCCTCTTCCTCTTGAAAACAGAGGCCTTTGTTCATCAACCATTTAATTTATCTCAAGTACTTAGAAATCAAAGTGCTTCGTTCAGAGGTATCATACTTTACTGCAGCATCCATAGCTTTACTAAAGAAATGAACTATATGTGGGGAGTGTAAATTGGAGACAGTTTGGCATTCTGACACAGCCAGGTCAGAATAGTAACCATATTTGAACTGCGTGTGAGGGGTCAAAGGTGAGAGGGCCAGGGGGAGGGATGATGACCCACCGTAGATGTGGGAACCTGGACGCCCACTGCTGACACTCTTCAGGCAGCCCCCGTAGCTGAGCCCCCCCACCCCGCCCCTCGTACAGCTCTTCATCAATCTCCTCAAACATCTGCTGCACCTGTCGTGAGGCCGCCTTGTCAAACTCCTGAGGGATGGAGAGAGAGAGAGGGAGAGAGAGTGAGACAAGACCTGATTCAGAGAGAGAGACATACTATCGCAGCAGGCTTCTGCTTTTCAAGCTACTCATCAATTATTAGCAGCACGTCACTGAGCTATGTTTATTGCACAGCAGGCTGCAACCTGCATGATGGTGAGCTTCTAAGGCTCCCAGGGGTTTGTGGGTTTGTGTGTGTGTGTGTGTGTGTGTGTGTGTGTGTGTGTGTGTGTGTAATCAAGCTATAGTGTGTACAATTTGCATGTGTTATGATAGACTTCAGTGTGTGTGTGTGTGTGTGTGTGTGTGTGTGTGTGTGTGTGTGTGTGTGTGTGTGTGTGTGTGTGTGAGACAGCATGCTGAGAACAGGGATGTGTGTAAATAAAGTTTCTGAAAGGTTTGGAAGAAATACAAAGAGGGACCAACAGAAATAAAACATATTCAAGGTATTCAAGACAGCAAGTAAGACCCATCTTGACTTTAGAGAACATTTCCATGACATGACCATGTTAGACAGCAAGACAGACATCCAGTAGGTATGAGATGAACAGCTGGAGCATTCAGATCCAGGGCAGCCCACTGAACTTTAGCAGGCGAGGTGAGACTCACATCATAGCCCCAGGAGAAGACAGAGCTCCTCTCGGTAGAGATCCCCGTGCCTGTGTAGCTGTGGATCCCTGACCAGGACCGAGTCGTGTCTCCTGTGGTGACTGTTGGACAGTCTGACCGACCAGATGCTGCAGACGTCTCCGAGCTAGGGAAGAAAGGCTGTTTTCACATGGTCGGCTGTGTTTTACGTTGTTGCATGCATATACAGTGCCTTCCATAAGTATTGGAAAGAGGAAGCATTTTGTCTTTTAGCTCTATACTCCAACAGTTTGGATTTGAAATCAAACAATTACTAAGAAGTCTCAGCTTTAATTCAGTGTTTTCTTTTTTCAGATTGGTTTCATAATTTAGAAATTGCAACCCTTTTATACATAGTCCCCACCTTTCTGGTAAGTCAGGTGTGTTCCATCACATTGTGCAGGCATAATATAGCTGTCAATGTCTAGTTTTGATTCTAGGCATACTGATTCTATGGCATCAAACATACTGCCATACATGGCAGCATACATGTAGCAACTATGGAGTTTTTCAGGGTCAAAAAACATAAAGTTCTTGACTGGCCAATCTTCAGATTTAATTCCAGTTGAACATGCATTTCTGCCTGAACGTTTTTCCGTCCCGTCTAAGGAAAATGCCTAAAAATGACCTTGATAAACGCACTAGCAAACAGTAAGACACAACTGTGGTGGGTATTGAGGTGGTATGTACTGAGGGGATACCTTGAGAGTTGCAGTAGATCATTTGAACACTACAAATTGAAAAGTTAGGTTGACACAATTGGAGGTGTGCATAACGTTTGTCTCTATATTTATATGTATTTTTGTAATTAACATATGTTAAATGTAGTTAAAGTGATTTTTAATGTGGCACCATTAAATCACTGTCGTCAATTGGGCTAAGCAGCAGGAAAACACACAGGCTCTGGAGTTGGGACAGAGCCAGAGAGATGTAGCAGCAGTCTGAGGCTGACTCTTAGCCAAATGAGAGACAGGGATGAGCATGAGGGTTGGAATATGAACGGATGTATTGATCAATATAGATAATTACATGGAAATTGTTGACATATTTTTCTTTAACCAACTTGCTGGGGAGCATAGCCGACTACTTTTTAACATATTTTATTTTATCCAATCTGATAATTTGTACTTTGACCAATAGTAATTGTTTGATTCTAAATCCAAACTGTTGGACTACAAAGCTAAAAGAAGACAACATGCTTCCTCTTTCCAATACTTTATATATACCAGCGTACACACTGACATACTGCAAGGGAGCTTAAGCAGCTCTTAAGATTGGCCAACTGGCTAGTCTCTCTCATTGTTTTCTTCCCTTTATGCACATATCTTAAAGGATATATGATAGCAATAGGCTATATCTGATGCCTACAGGTGGATATGGTTTCACCTGTCCAATCACTTCAGAATCATGTCCTACCTGTTGTAAGTAGAGACAGCTTCCTGGAGGTCATGGAGGAGGCGTTGGGGAAGGAGGTCATCGTCCGCCTCTTCTGGGAGGGGATGGTGGTCAAGGCTGCTTCGAGATAACCCACGACTGGAGAAAACACAACATATATATGATGATCTGATATGAGGGCGGTTTACTTTAGTAATTAGGCACTGTCACCAACACAGATGGCAATGAAGTTATAAAGACATAGTGTGTGTTACCATTACACACCATTTAGTCTTAGGCTACAGCGCTGAGCTAGCTACATCACCTACTCCTCAAGTGAGAGGCAGTCGACCTTGGTGTGACAGATGGGCTGTCACAAATGTGATCAATATTATCCCATTTTAAACGGCCATCCGGTCATGCGTGCATTAACCAACCTTATCGGTCAGTTTACCATCTCACGATAACAACTATTGATTGCTATGGCTTGCTTATTAGTCTGTTGCCACCCTACCATATAAATATAATGATATTCCTATGCCCATTGCCACTGCTACCTACATGTCTGTGACTCGCCAGTCGAGCTAGTTTGCTCGTTTTACTTACATCTCAAGATTGTGCGATACGGGCCGCCTTGTGTATCGCGAAATCATTATCCTTTTCTCCGTTTTCATCGGCTCATGTCCCCCTGAGTATCCCCTCTCATCGTGTTCGCCTCTGATTCCTGGCCCCGCGCTGTCTCTTTTGGCGGAGGTGTGACATTTCCTCCCGCCTGCAGTTTAATGACAAGCTAGCAAGTTAGCTGGCTCCGAAGCCAGGCTAGCTATGGCTATAGTAGTTAACGACGTTACAGGAGAGGGGTTATCAAAACAGTACCTTTGTGCACGAATACATAAAATACGAAATACATAATATATTGATCTACAATCAAATAGTTTGTATTGACAGAAACCCGAAATTAATGTGACTTTGTTTCTGCGTCAGTGTAGTTTTCTATAGATAGCTAGACCCGTTTATTACAGCATCTATCACCACTTCAGAGGATTAGCGACACAATAACAAGGCTGTCATGGATACCTAACTTTTAATTCCCAAAGACTCATGGGAAATAGATTTCGAGCTCCTATTGAATGATATTTCCTCTAAAAGAAAGTGGACTACAGCTCCCTGCTTCCTTCTCGGTTTTCAATTTGCGCTTCTGAATTCCCGGGGACGTTGTCTACTCTTACAAATTAACATTTACCTTTAAACAAAGTTGATGTGAACGATATTCATTTTGTATTGTTAGAATACGGGTTTGTAAAACATCTCAATTTAACAAAATGGTCTTTGAACTTTAAATTGTTTGTTTTTAGATAAGTGGGGAACTCGTTACAAAACGGAAGTTTCATAGCCGAGATGATTTAATGATAGGACAAAAACAGTATCAACAGCATGAGAACTACCAGAGATGTATATTCTCAAAAGGTGGGGCTTTTAGCATTTTGGGGTAACTCTGCTAACGGCTAATATCGGAGTGCATTGTGGTATATGATGAGACTAGATCTAAATAGTGGCAAAGGAAAGTGAATGAGAAATGCATAACATGTCCCTAAGGGACCTTTTTATAGAAACAGCTCGACAAACGACCGAATTTTCTTAATGATATAATACAATACATTTCTTTTCTAACTAACGTGACATATATCAAGATGTTTCAACCTTCCATTGTGGATAAACGTTAGTTTGAGTGAATGGAGTGCACATCCCTACCAGTAGATACTGAAGCAGCGAGAGGGTTGCTAGTCAATAGCAACTTCCGCTAGCAGTTGCTCTATGGAAAATGTTAAACATTTCTCTCTTTCCTAATCCCTCTTTGATATACTCTGTGGAACCACATCAGAGATCCTCGGAACGATTTATAACTGTGTGACTACTTCTCAGAGTTTCAACGAACGTTATATTATACAAATATTAAGTCAAGGTAAGAGCTTAGGTCATTCATTTGTCATGTATTTATTCGCTCATTCGCTGGCATATAACAGCATACTCAATTTAGCCATGCTGCATTAGTCTGTTTTTAATAGCTGATTTGGAGTTGTACTGAAACGCCTGCTGAGTTGTACTGGATTGAGCTAAATTGAGCTAGTTTATCAGTCTAGAAATCACATATAGAGATATAAATAAAATATACTTATTCGTGATGTCTTTATTTATGTAATGTTTGTTTCCCCTAAGCTATGTTGTTGCCTACCTCCGGTCTTTGTAAAGTTGCTGCCTGACGCCTAAACTACACCAACACCGAAACGAGAGCGTACCGTAATAGCTCTTTTAACAGTAACACAGTTTTCAGGGTGCTGCTCAACGTTGATCTGATGACAAAATAGGCGATATTTCATAAAGGGAAGCTATCTGAAAATAATTTAGGCTACCCTTCATAACGGGAGGCAATATTGTTGAAACCTCAACAACTAATCTGCAATTTAAATTATTTGGAGTAGCCTATACCTGCAAGTCATAGATCACCGTGACTCCAGTTGTGAAACGGAAACGACGTTAGGGTGCCATGACGGCGTTGGTAGAGTTTGGCCTTAATGGTTACTAACTGGCATCTAAGGAATTTTGATATTGACCTAAGTCATAATTTTTAGTAAGCTTGGGTGTATCCTATAATACTGTCAAATGTTAAACCGACAACGTAGCTAGCTATTATTACCTAATTGTTCGTCACTCATATCACAGGTTCAAGCCATCCCCACCATGGATCCATTTAAGAGAACAGTAGTAAAAGAGGACATGGTGCAGTACTATGTTTTCCTGGTCCAGCCCAATTCCTTAGATGCACAAGCCAACGAGAAACTTCTGCAACACCTAGTTGAGGAGATTTTGGCCATGTTGGCCTCACACCTTGTGCAGTACATCTGGCAACAGCAGCCATTCAACCTCAAGTACCACCCAGAAAAAGGTAACCTCACGAGGACAACACCAAGAGTCAATCAGGATTCAAGAATGACATGTATTTATCGAATTACCATTCAAACAAACCAGTCATACACACAGTGTTGCACAATATTTTTGCCTCTTTGATTTGTTCAGATATTAACTAGCCTATATATCTAGTTATTTGTTTAAACCGTGTATCTATGGATGAGTTAAAAGTATGTGTTTTATGAATGAGTTTTGATGCTTCATAGCAAACATGAGTATTCAAATGCTCTATTGACTGACCAAATGGTAATGTCACTATGTTTATCTTTAGGGGGAATTCCAGCACACATTGGAGGTAGCACTGAGTTTGGGGACAATGTGGAGGATGAGTGGTTTGTCGTATACCTTCTCCTTCAGATCACACTTGCTTTTCCTCAACTGGCTGCCAGGTAGAACAGAATGTCTTTCTTTTAACCTTATGTCAATTAACATTCATAAAGTTCATGGACACACAGTCCATGTCTCAATTGCTTTGTTTCTTTTTGTTGTATTTTTCTGATGATTTGTTCTTTCAACATTGTACAGGGTTGAGGATAATGATGGGGAGTTTCTTCTCATCGAAGCAGCTGACTATCTCCCCAAGTGGTTGGACCAAGAGACCAGTGAGAACAGAGTAAGATCAGAATCAGAATTATTTTATTTGGCCATGTATATGTATTTGTCTCTGTTGTTGTCCATCATCCACATGTCTCCCTGCATATCAAATCTGTTTGCTGTTCTGTCTCACTCCATGTACATGTACAGTATGTCTCTCTCTGCTTCCTCTGTCAGGTTTTCCTCCATAGGGGTGAGCTGTACATCCTCCCCTGCCCCTCCACCTCCTGCCCTGGTGAAGTTGGGCTGCCCAGGGATGAGGTGCCCAGTGTGTCGCAGGCTCTGGTCCTGCTCTCCTCCCATACACAGGCCTGCCTAGCCAGCCCCAAGATCCGCACTGCACTTGGGAAAAGGCTGGAGGGGTGAGCCGAGCATCTGTAACAACAACACTGTCAAAGTTTACTTATTGCAAGGGAGTGAGCATTTAGGGATAGTAGAAACAGTTAGAGATGGTTATATTCAGTTAAGAAAGCATCATTTGTGTCTTTGTTTAGTTTGCTAATTACCTTTTAGAGGGTAGTAGTAGTAGTAGTAGTAGTAGTGGTGTTTTTTGTAGGTCAAGCTGCACATACAAACCTGTGTATGTGTGATCTTCACAGATACCCTGAGAAGCTTCAGGCCAGCTTTCACCATGCCCACTGCTTCCTCCCTGCGGGCATCGCTGCAGTGTTGGCACAGCGACCAGATCTGGTTGCCCCTGCAGTGTCTGTGTTCTATCTGCGGGACCCATTGGATCTCCAGGCTTGTCGGATGTTCCGTACCTTTCCCCCAGACACTCGAGTCCTCACCTCGGTGAACACTACCACTTCAACCTACACACACACACACACACGCACACAGGCTGATTGATCATCAGAGGAGATGCTGATGACACTGATGATGGCCTAGACCGAAATGTTTGTCTTATCTTCGATCCCTGAATGAAACAATGTGGACCAGCTACACACTTTTGGAAATCTGTTGCATTTTGGTCTAAGCGCCAGTTCTGAGCGCAGTGGTCACTTTCTGCACTAAAAAGAAGTTTCAAGTTACTGTCAATCATGTATTTGTCAGATTATTTCATATTTAGTGTAATATAGGAATTAATCTATTTGTGTATATAAGTGATTTTGTGTTTTTTGTGTATGCTTTGTGTTTTTACATGTGTATAATGTATGTATTTCCAGGTGACATTCACCCGTTGCCTTTACGCTCAGTTGCAACAGCAACAATTCACCCCAGACCGGAGGAGTGGCTTCACCATGCCTGCCCGCTCTGACCCCCAGTACCGTGCCTACGAGTTGGGCATGAAACTGGTGAGTGTGCTCGACATCTGCTTATCCAACAACTTTGCCCTGTTGACAACCCTCATGGAACATATTCATGTTCCCCTGATTGAAATGTGTGTGTGTGTGTGTGTGTGTGTGTGTGTGTGCGTGCTTGTGTGTGTGCTTGTGCGCGTGCGCATGTTTGCCCCCCTAGGCCCATGGTTTTGAGATCCTCTGCTCAAAGTGCAGACAGCTATCGTCAGAGCCTGATACCCCCATCAGCTGTAACCCTCTATGGAAGAGCTTTCTGGAGAGTCTGACAAGGAACGGTTACTTCAGAGTGAGGGACTCACCCTTTATCCTACCTTTGACCAGCAGGGGTGGTTCAATGACTCAAGTCCTCAATGGCATTCTACTTGATTAATTTACTATATTAGATTAATGTAGTTACCGGCCATATCAAGTCTTTAAGAGTAGAGTACATTTCTTTTGGCCCATAATACAATTATTGTTGTGTTATTATTGTTGATGGTGCTGTTGATATTATGATAATGTTGGTCTTGTGTACATGAACTGGAGTAGCACTCTCCGTCATTGTAAGTAGCCAGCTTTGATAATGATAGCTGGGCAAAGTCCTGAGACCTTATCATACAAAACAGATCGCACCTCCTCAGAAAATGACTTTCTCTTACTGTTTAGACTTGGCAACAATAGCTGGTAATCTTGCCTGTAGCATAAAAACATTGATTAAAGAAAGGAACTATTCTGTCCAAGATCATTCATAGCTCTGATAAAACATTAAATACAATTCTAATACATAGAATACTATACATATTTCCACGGTGAAAAAAGGTTTTGATGGCAACTTTAAATTGTTTCACTGTCTATTTAGAAAACATCACTGTTCTGTACCATTTATCCACTTTGGCAATAATATTGTGTCTGTGTGTGTTTGTGCCTGGGTTTGGCAGGGTGAGCTAGAGGGATCTGCACTCTACAGAGAACTAAAGAAATCAGCAGAGAGCTTCTTCAAACAGTCAGTCATCCCAAACAACAGGTGAGCAAAAGAGGAATAGTTAAGTGTGTGTGCGGGTGTGTATGTTCTCTTATCTTTCTCTACTGTCTGCCCGTTTGTGTTCTGCCTGCCTAATTTCTTGCGTGTGTGCGTCCGTCCATCCAGTGGCAAGGATCCAGGGGAGGAGGTCCTACAGGTGCTGCAGAGCTCTGCTCCCTTCAGTCTGGAGGAGCTAAGGAGACAGGAGGTCCATCTACGCCCAGAGGATGGTGAGTCTATGCCACCTTGTCATACAAGGCACTCAGTCTAGCACAGTGGTGTTTCAAACAATAACACTAAGTACCTTGTGAAACAACTCCAGCTCAATTTAATACTGTTAGCCTACTGCTTCAAACTGCAGATTTAAGTTACCTGAAGATAGTTACCCGTCTTTCAGATAGAATACACATCTGAAATGTATTCAATTGTCAATACCAGAGGTTCCAAAAAGGGCTCAGTCGATCTAAATTGGCTAAGTCATTCACTCTGTCTGAGGGCAGTGCAAACATTATACACATACGGCTCCAATAAAGATAATCTATAGTTAAATACCCTCCAACAGTAAATGCAGCTATAAAACCCTTCTGTGAGACACATGTAAATATGAACTCTTATCATCTTTAACATGACACACACACACACACACACACACACACACACACACACACACACACACACACAAAGAGACTCACCTTGGGCTTGGCCAGCTCTTTAACCATCTGTATTTCGCTGTATTTCGCCAGCTCTTTAACCATCTGTATTTGTTACATTGACAATTACATTGTCAATGTAACAAATGATATAGGGGCGGTCCCACTCGTCCTCCTGCTTCACAGGGCCCAGCAGGTACCAGGGGTGGCGGTGGTTGTTGAAGTAATGGCAGAAAATACTGTCTGCGGGGTTCTTCAAGGCAGAGATGAAAAGATTGAAAATAGAGAAGTTCAAAATTAGATCTCTCTAATGCAACATTGCCATCACTACTACTTGTCAAAAAATCTCTTAACAACACATGTTGTACACACCAGTCTAAACGAACAATCTAAACACACTTCAACAAACAGAGAAAATCTGCGATAGCCCAACATCCAATAGCCCAACCCTAATATACAGTTGTGCTTACAGTGGCCTCCCTCCCTCCCTCCCTCTCTCTCTGTCTCTCTCTCTGTCCATCCTCAGATGACAGCTGGTTGGATATTTCAGCCCAAGAGCTGGAGCGTATGTTAGAGGAGAGAGGGGGCCAAGGCGTTGGGGTGGGCAGCTCACAGCTAAGTTCAACCAAACAGACACAGAGGGTCAGGGGTGAGGAGACGGAGAAAGAGGATGAAGAAGAGGCCAGCTATAGCCTGGTAGCCGTGACCCAGGGGATGAAGAACTTCATCAACACCATGTCCTCATACAAGGGGGCAGAGCTACCCTGGTGAGACTTAGCTTCTGACTGACTTACCAGACTGACTTACCTTACTGACTTACCTGACTGACTTAATGACTGGCCTTTTGACTTACTGACTAACCTTCTGACTGACCTTCTGACTGACTGACTGGCCTTTTGACTGACTGATCTTCTGACTGACCTTCTGACTGACCTTCTTGACTGACTGACTGGCCTTTTGACTGACTGGCCTTCGGACTGACTTACCTGACTGACTCACCTACTGATTGACTTGCCTTCAGATTGACTTTCTGCTAACTGACACTAATAGCTACTATTCTATGTTGAATGTTTAGTTTATTTATTTGCACATAAAAAAGAGAGAGAAAGAAAATAAACAAGATACAGTAATTACATAGGGTGAGGGAGAAGCCCAACCTGGGCTTTCTATCAGCATATGTGTGTGTATTTTCCCTAGATTGTCATAAATACATACTGTATGTTTGAACTTGTCTTTGTTCATAATGCCACAGGTCCCTTTCAAATGAGCCCTTCAGGTTTGATCCAGACTCCATGTCCAGTGCCCTGGATAGACTACTGGGTATGTTGTATGAATGCTATATGAATGTATACAAACACATACTATCTGACAGTGGCAGCTTGGGTTGTTACTCTGTGCACTCTCCAACTGAATGGAAATATGTTAATCCCTTAGGGGTTAAGGACGAGGAGTTGGATTCGGATGATCTTGATGATGATGATGATGAAGAAGAGGTAGATGATGAGGGTCCTGTTGGCCCTCCAGGGGAAAAGGGGGCAGAGGCATTGGACAGTCTCAGGAAGTATATGGATGAGATGGACCAGGAGCTTATAGGCAGTAACATGGGACAAAGCTTCACCCAGAAGGTAAGTGAGAGTTTGTGGCCCACATACAGTATATTGCTGTCCACAAAATAAAGTCATATCACCATGTGTATATTGTAACGCCGTGCACAAAATAAAATGCTGCAGTGTATGGAAGTGTCAGGAATGCATTATTGGCATATATAAGATTATTAGGTTGTACTGTAGCACCCTGCCATACAGATGTGTAACCATTGTATTCAATACTGTTCCAGAAGGACAGAAAAAAAGCAGGCCTAGCCAACGGCTCTCCTCATACCCCAGGCAGGGATACTCTTCTGGGGGAGATGGAGGATGAGGTAGAAGAGGAGATCCAGCCCCTGGATGTCGATCTGAATCTGATCACCAACCTCCTGGAGTCCCTTACCTCCCAGGAAGGTCTGGCTGGGCCAGCCTCCAACCTACTTCAGAGCATGGGCATTCACCTGCCCCCCAATACTGACCACCGCTCATGATGACCCCCCAATTCTGACCACCTCTCATGTTAACTCTGGAAAAACTGGCCCAGACACATCACAAACTCCCAATACTGACCTCTTATGACTGGCCACAAACTCAGAATGTCTTTGCTTGCAACACAGACCTCTGTGCCTAACACTCCTGACGGAACACCCTAATGCTTTCTGTTCCGGATCCCAATCCCATACTAGGCACAGTACACTGACCTTAACAGCTCTGGGTCCAAAACAGTGGACACCATAGCCCATGCAAAAGGTTTGCCTGGGTCTGCGTTGTAAGTACTGCCATAGTTAACATCAGGACCATTGTTTGAGAACTTAGTTAATCATGTTTGTCTCAGGAACTCAACTAATCATGTTGAGTTCTGGATGTAACCATGAGTCCTGGTGATCCTGTCTTAGAGCCACTATCCCTGGTGTGTGTGTGTGGGTGTGATTTTCAAACTGGGAGTAAAGTGTTATTTTCTATTATGGATGTTTTATGTATTGCACTTATGATGGAGAGATTGGTTGTCAAATAAAGAAACAATACATTTTTGGAACCAAGATGTAATTATTTAAATAGTTTTTTAATGCATTTTGGTTTTATCATTTGAACAGCTTTGTGAGTTTTCTGGAAAGTCATTCCAGAGAGAGAGAGAGAGAACTGTTTTGCCTCATCCCTTGTTGCACAATCACCTCAGTTCATTAGCCTCAAAGCCTCACCAATTTCAGTGAAACGTGCAATATATTGTAGTTGCTCTCTGTTAATGTGGATAACATGTGGGACTTGAAGTACACATACATCTCTTAACACAGATAGGAGCATGTATACTTCATTGCTGATCATCATTTAGCTTATAAAGGTGATTACTTCATTCCTCATAATCATTTACGGTGGCATGAAAAAGTATTTGCCCCCCCCCCCCCCCCCCCCTGCACAATTTTCAAATACTGTTACCTCCTCAGAGCCTGATATTGAAACACATTAAATTAGGATTTAGTGCCGATTTAGCACACGCATCTCCGTTTTCATACCATCCCTCGTGTGAAGAATAGTGGAAGCTGCATCATGTTATAGGGAGGCTCGTCATTGGCAGTGACTAAGGGAGGATCAAGGAACAGCCTAATAAACACATTGGGTCATTGATTCATATTAAAATCAGGGACCCTATCAAGACAAAGATATTAATTCCAAAATTATATAAACTATTATCCTTGCACTTAGATGGACTTATCTTAACTTATTGAGTAACTTGGTGAATACATTTTTGCATTTGAGCTAATTTTAGGGTAAATACTTTTTACCCAGTTCTGTTTTTCTTTTTTTATATAAATTATTGACAAAAAAAAATCTTTCACTTTGAAAGTGTCCAGTAGGCTGTATATACTCCCACAGTATGTGCAGCTAACCAAACGTGCTGCATCATGGGAGTTGTAGTCTTGGCCCCCTGGAGTGTTCAATACTGCTCTATTTAATGACCGTCTCCGATACATTACAACAGTCTGAGAAGCGGCTGTGCTAATCCTCGCGCTGTGTGTAGCAGCACTGCCACCAGCGGCGAGAAGCTCAGTGCCACCAGGTCCACTAGGAGGTGCTGTAAAGCGCCCAGGAGGAGCAGGGCTAGCAGGTAGCCTATGAAGAGTAGGCTGTGCCAGTTCCCCTCGCCAAGCGCACGTGGACCCTCTGGGTGCAGCAGGCACAGGAATCCCAGGACCAGGCTCTGGTTCACCAGCAGGGTGAAAGAGAGGTCAAAGGCCGAGGTGTGGGAGCCACTACGATGGCGCTCTGCTTCTGCTGCCTTGCTCAGCCAGGCCAGAGAGAGGCTATGGAGGAAGAGGGCCAATGGGGCGTAGACACACTCCAAAAGCTCCACCCCTGGGAGACCCTGAGAAGCTGCAGGGAGAGGGGGTTGAGGTACAGCGTTATTGCAGTGTACTGACACGTCAGATTATTATGTCCAACTGTCATTGATCCAGTGTAATCAATAACATAACCTACAGGCTGGTTCCAATGGAGAGCAGTTGTTCACACAGGCAGACTGAGATAGACACATTTACCTGTGATGGTGATGGAGGTGGCGGTTACAGCAGCGAGTAGGCCTGTTACGTGGACTGACGGGGGTAGTGCCAGCCCCAGGCCATGGCTCCAGCCCACACAGAGCAGGGGCAGCAGTCGCATGGTAAGGGGGTACAGCCCAGAGTGAGCACTGGCCTCAGCCCACACACTCAGTACGGCCTGGGCACTGCCACAGATAGAGGGCACCAGCAGGCGTTCACCCAGTGACAATGAGTAGGGCTTTAGTGGCACTAGGCGCAGAGCATGGAGGAGCAGCAAGTATAGCAGAGCCACCAGCACCTATGAAAGATACGTCATACCATATAAACATAGACACACACCAGGGTAAACATTTTTTATAACATTACGTTATATCTGACACCAAAGGATATAATTTGATTAATAAAGACACTCTATCATATCTGATCCTAGATTCCATTAAGAATCCCAATATGTTATGACCATGCATCAGTTACAAGAAATCGTGAGTTTACACATGGCACGATACCTGATGTCGATGACTGAAGTCTACAGGTTGTTAATTATGAACATTAAACATTAAAGTGAACTCTTTGTGAAAAGTTGGTCACAAGTATGTCGTGCTGTTTTAACAGAACCTTTAGCACACAATATGACATTGAGGAAATAGGAAGAATAAGAGTAGGGTATCAATACAGAATAACCAATTTAAAATAAACAAACTGTTGTAAATTAGTTGTACCATACATCTAACACTATGTGTGTCAAGGACACACAGGAGATGATGCTCACAGGCCTAACCCAAAAACTCAAAGAAAGTATTTCTCCTTAAATACCAACCCAACAATAGAACATCAGAGACATCGATAGGAGAAGCCTATTGGCCTATACTATAGTGCCCTCCATAATTATTGGAAAGAGGAAGCTCTATATTCCACCAGTTTGGATTTGAAATCAATTAATTACTCTGAGGTTAAAGTAGAGATTATCAGCTTTAATTCAATGTTTTCTTTTTTCAGATTCACCATTTTTCTTATCTATTGCTTTTTTTTCTGTTATCCACATTGTTAAATCTAGGTGTACTTACGTCTTAAGGTTTTATATCATTATCATCGTTGTTATTCTTTTCTTTTTTCATTAATTCTCTAATTCTCACTTTTTCCCTCTCTGCTTTTTATTTTTAATTAATTTGTAAACATTTTCCCTTTGACATTATGAGGTATTTTGTGTTGATTAGTAACAATTCAACCTATTTTAAAGTCAAGTTGTAACACAGAAGGCTTACTGAAGGCACTGTATCACAGTGTTCCCTGGTTTATAACCAGGAACAGATATACAGTGCCCTGAATAAGTAATGGGACAGTGAAGCATTTTTTCTTCTTTTGGCTCTATACTCCAAAAGTTTGCATTCGAATTGCTTTTTGTTTATAAAGCACTTCTCCAGAAACTACCATCATACCTTACCGGACATTTGAATGGGAGGGTCACAAATGATCACACAAGATCTCAAGACTGGCTTTGCTTCCGCAGTTGCTGGGAGAACGACTTTTAGCGTTCATGCCGCATCCTTTTGGAATGGCCTCCAGGAGCAACTGAAGCTAGTCACTGGTCACCTTGGGCCATTTCAAGAGAATGTTAGCGGATTTATTCATTGAAAATTGTAACTGTTTTAGCAGGTCCTTTGTTATGTGATTCCTATCTATTGCTTTTTTTTCTGTTATCCACATTGTTAAATCGAGGTTGTGCTTACGTCTTAAGGTTTGATATCATTGTTGTTATTAGTTCTATCTTTCCATTCTTTTTTTTTTTATAGATTTCAATTATTTTCCCCCTCTGCTTTTATTTCCTTGAAATATTGTGTGACTTTTATCCCTATGTTCCTTACAGGGCTCTTCTGTAAAAGAGAATCAGGTCTCAGTAAATCTCCCCTGTATAAGTAAAGGATAAATAAATCACCTACCTGGGCAAAAGTAATTGGCACAGCATACGGGTAGTGGTACTGGGGGATGAAGATGCCAGCGACGAAGCAGCGGAGTTTGTCTGCTAGGGCATAGAGCACCACGACCAGCAGGCCGGCGGTATAGCAGAGTAACGGGACTAGAGGCTTACATGAATCAGGTGAAAGCCTCCTTAGAGTCGGGGTACACTTTCTCCATCGTATCCACCAAGGGCTACACAAGACAGAAAAGGAAACATATACTATTAGATCAAATTAGATTGTATTATCCTCCAATTTATTTCCACATAATAATTTCACATCCACATGTTTTACACTGATTTCATCACGTAGCCTAGAAAAACATACTGTGGAATAAGGACAGAGTGGTTTCATTGATTTTACCTATAGAAGAAATATAAGTAAATTATTATTAAATGTGTCTTGATAATTGCGTGACAGAGGAAGTCAACAACCAGTAGAACAGAAAAATGTACTTCATGCATGAAAATCATTTCTTTGTGTAATGCGCATTAGGCAATGCACATATTAGACATAAATCAACAGCGATGAGACGCTAATCACTTCTCTAGACAGAATTTCTGCGAACCAGTTAAACGCTTGATTGATTTGACATAGCAATCACGGTTAACTACCTTACAGATGTAGCGTAAACTAGGCAAATCTCAGTTGTTGTTGTTGTTGTTGTTGTTGTTGTTGTTGTTTTTAAACTCAATAGCCCCAAAGAGCCCAACAAAAACCGAAAACCAAGACATAAGGTTTTCTCTATTATTTTTTTACATTTCATTACCGAAAAACAGTTAAAACTAAAGTTAGGCTTGCAAAAAAGACAAAACGGTATATAGCCACACGTTATCGGTCTGGACAACATGTTTTATAAAGCACTTCAATTTAATTTACTAGCACGCGCAGAAGGATGTCCATTTCATTGTTTTGCAACTGATTTACGCCCTGCACCTTTACGTAAAGAAGCAGGCTTCCATACACCCAAAACAGCAGATTAAAGTTATGCTACAGGATATTTGTATATTTTCAATCACTAGTTCTAAAATGAGAGCTCACAAGCCAAACACGGTCCAATAAATAGAAATAAATCGGTTAACATTATCATGAACCATACAGTCAACACTTAAACCAAAATTAAGAAAAAGCATCTCTTTAACAAACAAGTGGGGGTATGGAACAATGATTGATGTAGGAGCATACTCCCATTGTTTTACTGAACTATTTAAACCTGTGGTGGTTACTGAGCGTTACAGAAGGCCATTCAACTAGTCATAATAACATCATACCTGATCAGACTGTTGGTCTTGTACTAGGTAAGAATTCAAATGCAACAATGAAAGTCTTTTGAAGGCCACAAGGTGTTATACCAAACAAGAGAAAAGCAAAAAAATATATGACTACCATTCTGTGACCAGGGTGACCCTGCTGGTGGAGTGGGATTCCCAGGGGTCCATCCCCATATTCCAGCTGCCCCGTAGCAAGGGGAAGAGGGGCTGAGGTCGAACCATCACCCCCCTCTACTGGAGCAAGTCATGGAAATATACAGCCATCGCTGGTCCACACCCTAAACACCGAAATAACACTGAGCACACACAGATCACAAATCACATTGACATTTTTTATTTCTTTACACTAGATAGTGATGCATTGTGACTCATTTGGAATTATTAGCAACTGCCAAAACACTTCAGCAGAACTGCTGTATAAATGTGCACTTATAAAGGATTACTTAAGAACATTAAGTACATAATACCATGTAAAGGCCTACCAAACTGTACATGTAAAGGTCTACCATACCTTTGTGTGTCATTAAAGGGGCAATCTGGACATACATTTTTGGACTTTTAAATTAATTATATGTAGCCATTGATTCTTAAAGAATATAACTTAGAAATGTTTCATCAGCTTAGTTCATCTGTCTAACCCCATCATAATGCAATATATAAGCTTGTTTTACTGTAAACAAACACTGTATCGCTTCAAAGCATGGTGACAACTATCATATTGATGGATGGTCAGTCCTTGCATCCATAGCTCTTTCTTTGAATTTGAGAGTGGTTAAATTCCTCCAGCCCCAACCCTCAGCTGTTTACCAAAAAAATGGCCGGGGGACCGCTTTGTTATTGTTCGAATCCAAGATTGCCCCTTTAAAGAGCACAATTATATGGTGAGATTTTAAAGTGTATTTCTTCATGCTTTGACCTTATTGAAATAATGAAGATTCATATCTGAATAAGCCATACAGTATTTATTGTATTTGTTACCTTGGTAAATCATTTATGATGGGCACAGGGATGAAGGTACATGTTTGCGTAGCAAGTCAACAGGGCAATAACAAGTCCTGTGAGAATGTAGTTCATCACACGCGGAAGCCATAGAAAACGTGAATATGCTGCTGTCACAAATATCCTATGTAAAATGAGTCATTATTATGAATCATTGATAATGACTATAAACCCTGAGCTACAAACCAAGGATTATACATCATTAAACTATTTATACGTTCATAAATAACATTATTTATGGATTATGTTTTTAGCTGTTTTCTTTCTCTCTCTCTCTCTCTCTCTCTCTCTCTCTCTCTCTGTCTTTACGGATTATAAAGAATTATATCTGCTTAAATGAAGACCATACCGGAAATGAAATCATCAAATATGGACTTACCATTTAGTCTTGACCGTCCTGTCATGTTATTTTTAACCCCTAGATGTTCATATTCCATGATCACCCAATGTTTCTTCTACCAATGAAACATTGAGTATACTATATATAATTGACAATAAAAGTCCTTTTCTTGTTTCTTGTTTCAGGTTTAGAATAATATTCTTTGTTTGATCTCTGAAGCAGCTGTAGACCGAGTGAGACAACGCTCTGAGTGGAATGTATTTTCCACTATAACCTCCACTGAGCCCTCAGTTAGTTATTGATATATAGATGGACTTTACCCTTGGCTTGTTATCCCCTACAAGAATCCATAGGAAACACTAAAGTGTATCTGTTGGGTGGAAAAGTTCCTGTATACATATTCATAAATTGAAAATGTTACCTATTGAGGGCAATCAATTCAGTCATTTATGTCCATCTGTATAATATAATTTAACAGTCAGGAGGAGGGCGTAAGTCTGTTGGAAACATCTGGCCACAGTTTTGAAGTTCCAAACAACAATATCCTCCATGATGATAATATAACCGGCAGCCATCAGAGACAGATTAATCAGGTGAAAGAAGAATCGGTAATTACAGCTTCAAACAGCACATGACATTTCTGAGGGGGCACTAACAGCAACTGTGCTGCTTTACTAAGAGAGAGCACATTTCAATTACTTTGCAAACGAGAAAAATAAGCCAGAAGAAACTTTGTGTGCTTGCAAAGTCTTATTTTGGTAGTGGAAAAGGTTTAAAGATGTTTCGATAGATTAATGAATGAATAGATGAAAGAGAGGATGGATAGGTGAGAGAGGGGAGTTATAGAAAAATCAACTAATTAAGAGGTTAATCAGTATGTGTTATATTGAGTGAGATAGATAGATAGATAGATAGATAGATAGATAGATAGATAGATAGATAGATAGATAGATAGATAGATAGGATAAGCCTGGGGTAGTTCAGTGGAGTGGGTAGTGGGTTGCTTGGTTGAGTGGTTGAGAGTGGTAGAGTTGGTTGATTAAAGGGTTGAGAGTGGTTTCAGTGAGTAGAACTGGTAGCCAAGAGTGTGCACGTGTGATATTTCTAAGAATGTGTTCTGCAGGTCTCCTGATGTTTTTATTCAAGTTGAGTTGTGAAAGTTCCATAGCACTTGCAGTAAAAATGGGGCTCTAATGTTGGCCTAAATCAACATACCACCTTGTCAACTCAAGTTCGAACTCTCTGCACATTTTAAAGTTTGATTGGTGTGAATAGCTTAAAGCTGTAGGAGGAGTAGCATACCGAAAAATCGGATGAATTGAAATAATAATAACTAAACTAGAAAAATAAGTTTCAAAAGAAAGTTTGTGGGCTTGCAAAGTGTTATTTTGGTATTGGAAAACTTTTAAAGATGTTTCGATAGATAGATAGATTTGCTGGGTAGTTGAAATAAAGTGAGATTGTATTATTATGGTAGTGGATAAAGTTAGAGATTTGGTTGGTTGGTTGGATGGATAGAAAGTTAAATTGATAGATACTATGTAAGAGATAGGGTGAGCCAGGGGTACTTCAATGGAGTGGGTAGAGTGTTAGTTAACCAGATTAGTTTTTTTGGAGTTACAAAAAGCTAAATAGTTTTCCAGGTTTAATGGGTATCAGAAACGGGGCCGGCTCTACGCAGGGGCAAGAGGGGGCAACGCCCCCTCAAACAAATGGCCTGCCCCCTCAAATCAAAAATGTAGAAGTGAAAAATCCGGCGAAAAAAGCACAAGTTAAATGCTTCCCCTCATCTCTCATCTCCGTGCAGCGTGTCTTCACACAGCCTGCAGTCAGCAGAGATCGCCCCTCTCCCCTGCCCCCTCAGCCCTCCGTAAACATCCAATCACTGTTAGTATGCAAATGAGCCAAGAGCAGCCTGACTGTGGTGTCAGGTTTCCAGACAGAGCGGTTAAGACTTTGAGGAAGCAGCTAAAACTCCACTAAACTCGTCGTAGCGACCCGTGAGATAACTAATAATTAACAACAACTAAAACAAAAGTTAATATAACATCCATATATATTTGTGCAGTCAACTGGGGAATAGTCTGCTGTTTTTTCCCCAGTGGGAGTGTTTCTCAAGTCACACAAGCACAGACTAGACACTGTCCGCTGCATGTTGTGTAAGTCTCAGCTTATATAAAATGATGGCTACGTCTGGCAGTATCAATCGCGTTTATTAACTGGTACAACAGATAGGACTGATGAGAGAGAGCGAGGCTTCCGCCGTTACATGCTTATATATCCTCTCTCTTTCCAATGCGCATGCGTACGTACATGACATCTTCCCCTTTTTGAGACAAAGACACAATTTAGAAAAGTTGTCAATAACTAGGGCAACACTGAAATTGTAGAAATGTCAAACCCTGTGACTATTGCTTTATCTGAGCATTGATGTTGCCTGGTCTCTTGAACAATACATATCATTTTGATAAATTATGTAGAAGCATGTTGAACAATGCATAACCCTTCTTTTTTTTCTCTTTTTTTTTTAATAACACAATCAACATCAGTCATGTAGCGTTATGACCTAGGTTATGGGGTGGACTACCCAGTAACCTTCATAGCTGCCGGAGGTTATTCTGCTCCGAGTTTGCAAGCTATGTGTGACCTACGACAAAGTCTTTGAGTCTTTCAGGTGGGCGGATGACTCTACCCCTGGACGTCATCCGGGTCGAAGCGTGTCCTGCGGGCTCTGCAGAAACAGTCTCTTTTTGGGGTGAGTCTCGGGCTGTAGGATGCACGCTCGCCTGCGTGTTCTCTGCCTCACCTGGTTGCTGCTCGCTCACCTGAACAGTCTCTTCCTCGCCGTGCTGTCGGGCTGAGTCGAAGGTTGGGCGTAGGTGACGCCTGTTCCGTCTTAGGACTCCCCGGCCGGTCTGGATCAGGTAAGATCTTGGAGCAGGGTGGTTGCTCTGGACTGTGCCGGTTGTTGTCCAGCCGGACTCATTGTCCAGTTTCAGCGCCACGCTCGCCCCTGGGTTGAGAGGTGGAAGCTCTCGAGCGCCATGACGCCTGTTGTAAGCTCGCCTGTAGCCTTCCTTGGCTCTGGCGTCTGCCTGTCTGACCGCTTGGAAGTCCGGCCACTTGGGAGACAGGACCGTGTCGAGTGTGGGCACTGTTGTCTTGATCTGGCGACCCAGCATAAGCTGCGCAGGGCTGGCACCTGTAGCTTGAAGGGGTGTGGCCCTGTAGCTCATGAGAGCCAGAAACGGGTCAGCCTGCCGCAGGATCCTTTTGGCCGTCTGTACGGCTCTCTCAGCCTCACCGTTGGACTGAGGATAATGAGGGCTGGAAGTGATGTGTGTAAAGTCATATGATTCAGAAAAGTTTCTGAAGTCCTTACTTGCAAATTGTCCTCCATTGTCTGTGTACAGCTCATCCGGACACCCCCATCGCGCGAAGATATTCTTCAGACGAGCACAGGTGGTCTGGCTGGTCATGTCTGGTAGGTGGGCGATCTCCAGATAACGGGAAAAATAGTCAATGACAATTAGATAATTCTGTTTCTTGTACTCACAGATGTCTGCTGCAATCCGCTGCCATGGCCTGGCCGGTAGCTGTGTCGTCATCAGAGGCTCTTTCCTCTGTGTTGGCCTGACCTGCAGGCAGTCCGGGCACTTTGTCACGAGGTCCTGGATCTCTCTCTCCAGGCCTGGCCACCACACGCTCATGCGTGCTCTCTCCTTGCACTTGGTGATGCCCTGGTGCCCGTCGTGCAGACGGTTGAGAATGTCGTGTCTCATGCTGTGCGGGATGACGATGCGTTCTCCGTACAGCACCAGTCCTTTTGAGACCGACAGGCTGTTTCCCCACTGGTGGTACGCTTTAGCTTGCACGGGGACGCTACTCACGTGGTCTGGCCAGCCACGCAACACCAGACTCTTCACCACCTGGAGCTCGTAGTCCGCGCTTGTCTCATGCTTGATCCTTTCCAGCTTGGACGGGGACACCGGCCATGCTGAGTGGACTGCATCTTCCAATGCTGAGACATCACAGGTTAGTTCTGACACTTCATTTTGCATTACAGGCAATGGCTGTCTAGAAAGTGTGTCAGCTACTGTCAGTGTTTTACCTGGCACATATTCTGCAGTGGGGTTGTATTTCATCAGGCGCATGAGCAGACGTTGGCATCGCAGAGGAACTGTGTCGAGATCTTTGTTGTTGATTAGGGGCACTAACGGCTTGTGGTCTGTGTGAACCGTGAAATCTAGCCCATACAAGTAATGAGAAAACCTCTCGCAAGCCCAGACGGCTGCTAAGCATTCTTTCTCTATTTGCGCGTAGCGCGTCTCGGAATCTGTCAGTGTTCTTGAACAGTCCATCAGTGTGCCGTTGTAGCAGTACGCTTCCCAGCCCGTAGCTGCTGGCGTCTGCGCTGACTATTGTAGGCTTGTTGATGTCATAGAATGCAAGTGTGGGTGCTGTGCATACGCTGTGTTTTACCTGGCTGAAGGCCTCGGCCTGGGGCGTGTCCCAGGTCCATGCCACATCACTCTTCAGCAGGTCGTTGAGGGGCTTTACTGTGTCTGATAGGCTGGGCAGGTATCTCCCCAGGTAGTGCACCATGCCTAGAAACCTCCGCAGGCCTGGCACGTCGCTTGGTGCTTGCATCTCCATTATGGCGCTCACCTTGGATGGGTCGGGCCGAATGCCCTCCTTGTCGATGCAGTGTCCAAGGTACGTCAGTCTTTTCTGACGCAGACGGCACTTCCCCTCGTTCAGCTTCAAGCCGGCATCCCTCAGGATCCGTAGCGCTGCCTGGAGTCTCTCCTCATGTTGGTTCTCGTCCTTACCGTGGACAAGGATGTCGTCCATAAACACCTCGACTCCCTCCTGGTCGCGGAACAGCACCGACATCTCCCTCTGAAAAATTTCGGAGGCACTGGCGATCCCGAAAGGAAGCCGTTTGAAAAAGTCCCTCCCCAATGGTGTTATGAATGTTGTGAGCTTGGCAGTCTCTCTGTCCAGTGGGATTTGCCAAAACCCACTGGCTGCATCCAGCAGGGAAAATACACGTGAGTCTGCCAGCCTTGGCAGTATGTCATCTATGGTAGGTAGCACATACCGCTCTCTTTTTACGGCTGTGTTGAGCCGCTTCAGATCGACGCAGATCCTCACCTCGCCAGACTTTTTCGGGACCGGAACCATCGGAGCGCCACTCCGTTGGCTCCTTGACCTCCTCGATGACGCCGCATCCCACCATCCTCTCCAGTTCAGCTCTGACCTTGGGAAACAAAGGGGCGGACACTCTCCTCGCAGTGCTCACACTGTACGGGACAGCCTCCTCTCTGAGACGAATTTTTACTGGTTTGACCTTCAGTAGGCCCAGCTCTGCATCAAAGGTGCTCTGGATTTCGTTCAGTCTTTTAACCAGGCCCATGGCTACGGCCACATTACGTCCTAACAGGTCACTGCCGTTAGCTGTTCTGATTACGTGGACGGTGAATTTATAGTACTGGCCTGCATATTTCACCTAGTGTTAAAAAGTCCAAGGCAATTAAGTTTACCTCCCGGGCTGTCGAGAGAGGTGTTGTCCCTGGCTAATGCAGGCTGATGTTTGAGCTTATGGTTAGTATCCTCTGATATCACGCTGGTGTCGGCGCCGGTGTCAATCTTGAAGGTGACTGGCGTGTTGCTAATGTGTAATTTCACAGTCCATGGTGTGGTAGAATCTTTAATCTTGCATGCTGATTTAATCTCTCCTAGAAACTGTCCACTACTCAGACTTGCCTCGTGCTCTGACCTGACGTTCACTAACTCGTTTACTTTAGCTGACCTACAGACTGCAGCGAAATGTCAGATTTTCTGGCAATTCCTGCACTGAGCATTCCTGGCTACACATTGCACTTGTTTGGGGTGGTCCTTACCGCATCGGAAGCAATTCCTTTCCCCCCTTTTGTCCTGGTGAGCTGGCGGTCGAACTTTGCGGTTGCCTCCACGCTGCTGTTTCCATCCCCCTCCTGCATGGGGGTTCGAAGCGCGCGCATGCTTTCGCGCCACTTCGCTGAGGTAGCTAGCGTCCGTGGAGCTAGCTTTAGCCTGTTGGCTAACTTGTCCTTTTATTTGTTCTGACTGTCGCACCATCTCCACTGCTCTGTCTAGTGTTAGGTCGGCAGTCAGTTGTAGCTTCTCCGATAATTCTATGTCGAGGATCCCTATTACCAGTCTGTCGCGTATGTTTTCGACTTTAGCCCCGCCGAATTGGCATGTCTCGGCTAGCTCATACAGCGTGCATATGTACTCTTCTGCTGATTCCCCTTGCTTTTGCACTCTGAGGTGGAAACGTGCTCTCTCATGGATGATGTTAACTTTCGGTACGAAATACGTGTTTAACTTGTCTAGTACTGTATCATAATTATCATCCTCTTCATTTTCGCCGAAAACGAAGGTACTGAACACTTGTTCAGCCTCTCTGCCTAGCGCATACAACAGCGTGCTAACCTGCACTGTACCGCTCTCTTCGGTTAGCTTCGTAGCCAAACGGTACCTCAGAAACCGTTGCCGCCACTCCGGCCACTGCTCCGGTCGAGTGAAATCCAAGCTCTCGGGAGGATGAAACTTAGCCATTCCGATTCTTGTGTTCTTTTCGCGTTACTTCTGACACCATGTGTAAGTGTACATACATGACACATGTAACAGACTGAGGACTAGAGATGGGTCGTTCGCGAACGAATGGCTCTTTTTGAACGGCTCTCTTTGGTGAACGTAGGGAACCGATTCTTTTTGGTGAACGATCCATTTGGTTTGGCTCTTTTCCCCCCGTTAGCTAACATTATGTGACCAGACAGACAGTGGCGTTGTGAGCGCTGCGGTTGCTACAATAATGTTAAAATGCACAAGCACAACTCTTTAACAGGTTCAATGGTTGAGTGAACTAAGTAAAAAACAATAAAACTAGTGTTTTGTTACTCAGCTCGCCTCGTATGTGCCTACGTTTGAACCAGTCTCAACGCGTTAATTTGCTGATACACTTTATGGAAACTCAACGTCATACGACACTTCAGTCTTGAAACTGACAGCTGACAAGACATTATTTTCTCTCAAGTAAATCATATGCGAATATTCTGTAAAGAATAAAATAAAAAATCAAGTACCAAATAATAGCGTATTTCTTGTGTATTATTATTTTTTCGTCACTGTCTATTCTATATCGTTCTATGCTGGCTGGATTAGCTATATAAAATGTTATATAATAACGGTGTAGAATTTATTTATTTGTGTAATGCTATTGTTTTGTAAGCACACTTAAATTTGTCATGATCTGTCACTTACATGAGCTGTGCAATTAGGCTATTATTACATATATTGCAGTAGGCTATAATAAGTGCTAAACAAATTCCTGTAAAGCCAAATAAAGTATTACGTTCAAGTCCATGTCCGATGAACAAATCAGAACTAAGGGCCATGAGTGTCGAATTACACATAGGATACCCCTTTGGCGAGATTTGTCCATGAGTATCGAATTACAGGTTACCCCTAGATTTGACCCAAATTAAGTCACCTTAATTTGCATATTCTCCGAGATGCACGTGAAGCAAAGACGCTAAGAAGAAGATAACATGAGTGACAATAGAAAACGAAGTATCATTTGGACCTTTTTCACCTGTAAAGATGCATCAACTGCAGTATGCAATATGTGCAAGGGGAGCATTTCCATTAAAGCATTTCCATTTTTATATCACATTAGTATCATAGTTGAAGGATGAAGTGATCTAGTCGTATTTAATTAAACTGTGGGTAATTAATAATTAATATAACACATTACTCAATAAACATAGGCCTATACATTACACTAAATAAAACCATAGAAATGTCACGGACACCGTGGCAGCACTGTCGTATGCGTCCGACACTCACAGTACGTAAGTGGAAAATCAAACTGCATTTTTTTTCGGAAAACCGGAACTATAAGTGAACGAAGAGCCAAATGAACGGCTCTTTTTAGTGAACGGAGCCAAAAGATCCGGCTCCTCGAAAAGACTCGGAATGCCCATCACTACTGAGGACAATGAGCTGTGTCTGCCAGACCCCTACGTGAAGCCCCGCCCCAGCCTCTGGCTCTGCACAGTTTTGTTTCAGACTGCTAAGGGATATAATTACTGCGGTTTTCTCAAAACTTACTCACTTTGCACTCCAGCTTCCAGCAGCTCACAAAGAGAGAGTTAATGCTGCGAGATGCATCCTTTTTTCAGAGCGTTCAAAACAAGTGTTGCTCCTGCATGTACTAAAAGCAGTAGCAGTGATACTGCTGCTAGTACCAGTGCATCAGAAGCAGCAGCTAGCATAAATCCACCTGTACCATCAGCAAGCACTGCTTCTCCTGTTCCTCCTCCCTCAACATGTGCTGCCCCAAAACCCCTTGCTCAGCTACCTAGTGACTTAAATGTCAATGCACCATCCCAGCCAATACTGGGTAGCTACCCAAAGCGTGCATTTGGTGCTACATTAAGATCATTCAATCCTGCCTGGTACCGCACACGACCATGGCTGGAGTACTCTGTTGTGCGAGACGCATGCTTCTGTTTCCCCTGTCGCAAATATGGCAGCACTGCTAATGAGAGGGATGTTGTTTTCACCCTAACTGGTTTTAACAACTGGAAAGCAGCACTTGAACGAGACAAGGGGCTACATAGGCATGTGTCCAGCCACAACCATGTGCACTCTTCCACCACCTGGACTCAGCACAAAAGCAGAGAGGCTACAGGGGGGACTGTTGACTCCCTGTTGGTTGGTAAAACCCAACTTGAAAAAAATCATTATTATGTCAAGAGTGTGGGCAGTGCTGTTAAGTTTCTCTGTGTGAATGAGTTGGGGCTCCGTGGGACTGCAGAAACTTTGAGACATGATGCAGCTGGTGATGATGTTGCTTCAGGTCTTTTTCTGAAACTCATGGAGTATACAATAGAGAAGGATGAGAAGCTAGCAAGCATTGTTAAGGGTATCCCAAAGAATGCAAAATACACATCTAAGGATATCCAAAACGAAATGATTCAAACACTGGCAGACATGGTGCTTGGAGAGGTCAGGAAAAAATATGAGAATGCTGATTCTGCAGGGTTTTGCCTCAAAAGTGATGGGACCAGGGACAGGTGCAATGTGGAAAATGTGTCTGTGATGATTCGATTTGTCAGCAATTCCATGCCAGAGGAGCATCTTATTGGGTTGCTTGACTTGCATCAACTTGATGCAGAGTACATCACGTCTGAGATACTGACACACCTTTCTGATGCTGGCTACAGTGCTGACAACATACTTAGCCAGTGTTATGATGGAGCTTCTGTGATGAGTGGGATAAGAGGTGGTGTACAAGCTCTGCTCCAAAATAAGCTTTCTAGGTATATCCCATACATCCACTGCTACAACCACCAGCTGCACTTAGTGGTTGTGCATGCCATCCAGAGTGAACCATGTGCAAAGAGATTTTTCGACCTCTCAAGTTCACTGTACAAGTTTTTTCAGCACCACTATGTGTCTGAGAAATATAATGCACCTAACCTAAGCCTTTTAAGGCTGCTTGAAATCCGATGGACAAGCCACTATGAGGTGACAAGGTGCATTGTTGACAATCAAGACCATATTCTCAGTATCCTATCTGAGATGACAGAGGATGATGGTGCTGCTGTTGACCTGTGCACCGAGGCATCAGGCCTGCTATGTCAAATTAAGAGGCATCACTTCTTTGAGACTGGAAAGTTTCTAGTGCGGGTGCTTGGTGTCTTGAAACCAGCAAATGCAATTCTACAGTCTCAGTCTGTGGATATGTGCAGTGCTTCTGAGGTTGTTGGTGCAGCACTGGAGTCCTTAAAAAGCATCCGTGAAGATGAGAATTGGGGAGAGTCATCTCAGTCAGCTGCTGGGGATGATTCACAGCCTCCAAAGAGAAGGAGGACAATGAGCAAACACCTTGGTCAAAGTGTTGTGCTCTCAACTGTGGGCCATACAGACTCGGATGATCCTACCATTTCCCCCCCTCAGTCTCTGAAAAGCTCTCTGCTCTCTGCTCAACATCCTTGACAGGGCCATTTCAGAAATGGAGAATAGATTTTCGTTGAGCTGATGAAAGCCATATCTAGTCTTGCACCCAAATCCAGCGCATTTCTAGATTCAACCCTGTTGCATCCTCTGGCTGTGCTGGCTGGCACTGTGGCAGATGATCTAAAAAATGAAATTCTTGTGGCAAAACAGATGTTGCTCAAGAAATGTCCAAATGAAACAGACCTATCCACTGTCTGTAAACACCTGCAGGAGTACAAGGAAGCCTTTCCCGAGTTACATAAATTGTATGTAACAGCCATGGTAATTGGTGTGTCTTCGGCATCGTGTGAGAGTTCCTTCTCCACATTGTCACGGGTCCTAACCCCCTATCGTCGTACCATGCTACACAAGCGAAAGAGAAATTTGGTGATCTTGGCCCATGAGAAGTCCATAACAAGTAACTTGGATATGGATGAATTTGTGAGAGTTTTTGCAAAGGGAAACAGGAGACTGGTGTTGTAGAGTAGAGTGGAGTTGTAGAGTGGAGTGGAGAGAAAAAATAGTGAGATGGAGAGAAAGGAGGAGATTTTAGTTATTAAGTTGCTAATAAATAAATAAAAACCCCAAAAAATAAGAAAAAAAGAAAAAAGTTATGTGTGTTATATGTTCTGCTCTGTATCTGTTGTGTTGGACAAATTAGTTTGAGAACTTGTGATGCTTGTTTATTTAATTTTTTTCATCAGTTTTGTAAATATTGATTATAGTGAAAAGTCTTTCCTTTAGGTTCAAATGTATTTGAGAATTAGACCATCCAGTTAAGATACATGTTATGTTGTTGGTTGTTAAAATCTGGATGAAGGATATTTTATTTTACTTTTTGTTTTTCAGTTTTCCCCCTGAGGAATTGCCACCTTATTGTGGTCAGGGGGTTTGTGTGCCTCAGTGACCCTAAGAGCTATACCAGCAGGAGCTTTAGTCTTCAGGTGGGACACCCAAGTTGGACAGGTCTTAGGGTAGAGGCCTGACAGAGTGCAATCCACTTCTCCAGGTTGAGGGCTGGACACACAGCTAACAGCCCATGCCATGGAGAAAACACTGTTATAAAAAAAAAGTGCTGGCACAAGATGTGTACGCATAATGCCCCCTTCACATTTCTGACTGCCCCCTCATATGTGCATTCCTAGAACCGGCCCTGATCAGAAAGCTTTTTTTTTTATCAAGGTGGATGATGATTTTCTGCGTAGTTGAAAGAAAGTGAGATACATTGGTTGATTGGATGGATAAATGGATAGATGAAAGAGAGGATGACAGAGGGGAGGTATAGAAATATCAAGACGGAGGTCACGCGATTGTGGCTGACAGGAGGACGTGTTTTCGCAGAGCTCACGCACGACTATTTTCTTTATTATTTTATATTTAATGTAGGCCTACTACTTTTAGCTCATCTCAACATCCCAGTGTTGAGCGAATATCAGTTCAGCATAATATTCCGGCCTCTTACAACAAGCATGTCTAAACAGACCAAAAATCAACAACGAAAAATTACATCTGCTCTAGCTAGTGCTAGCACTGCACTGGGGCCGCGGAATGCGCGTCTTCGCCCGGTGATAAATCAAACTACACAACTCCAGGGACAAACCGAGGATCATCATCAACGATGCTTGTGTGAGAAAACGTGTTCTTTATTTGAAGGAGAAGACAAACTACTTCTTACTTTTAACTATTTATTTATATGTCAGAATTCTAGGCTTGTACAAGGACCACTTTTGGCGAAGAAAATCACAGTCAGCAAGCTGTTAATCTGTAACCAACCTTCCAAAAATGGATGCATTCAAACAGTCAAACAAAGTATTTACAGAATACAAAATGATTGTGATTGGCTATTTGGTTGGGGAGGAACCGCGGTTTAGACTTGGCATCCCTTGTTGTTCACGGGCTGGTCACACCATTCATCCCAGCTGCGGAGTCAGCACCCTGTAAGAGATAAGACACCTACTCTGGTATGTCCTCCCTAGCCTGGTACTTTCCACTATAGCTCTTTGTGTAAGCGTGTGTTGCAACATCTTTCTTGATGACCTGGCTTAACCTCTCCATGTATTAATCCAACGTACTATGGGACTAATGCTTGATCCATCGCTCATTTATCAACAGGCCATCACATTAGTAAATTTAGCACACTACAGTAATGTATTTTTATTATAGCAATAATAAACTGTTTTTATAAAAATAATTTCTAACACTTGCCTGGGTCTCTGTCACCATAACGGGACAGAACACAAATTTGAGACACCGAGAGAAGCGGATAACTTTCTCAACACACTGGGATAAAAACAAACATTAAAGTCAGCCTAACAGACTGAAATCGAGCTTGCTGGCTGTAACTGGACTCGCTAGCTTGGTCTAGCTTACTGACCGAATGTCATTTCTGATCGCTCTATACCTTCTCAGGGCTGACTGGTTAATGGGCTGGTTAAGTTTGATCTATGAATGTGCAGTATGATCATTTAACTTCAAATTGTATATTATAGCATAGGACCTGTGGTGCAGCTAGCTAAACACCGATGTGCCTCTCCCCTCCTGGGCGGCTCTGTGTTGCCAGGTCTTGACGGTTTTGGCCCTGAATTCTATAAGATGATGGCTAAGCTAGTGGTTGGACCTCTTACTAAGATGTTTACAGAATAATTTGAAAAGGGATCACTTCCACCAACTCTAAATCTGTCCCACATCTCTCTCATCCTAAAGAAGAACAAGCCCTCTGACTGCTGCGCCTCCTATAGCCAATCAGTTTGATCGGAGTGGATGGTAAATTGCTAGCAAAGGTCCTTGCTCGGAGGCTAGAAGTAGTATTACCCATTGTAATTAAGCCAGATCAAACAGGATTCATACAGAACAGATACTCACATTCTAATGTTCGACAGCTTCTTAATATAATACCATTTTCACAGAATACTCAGGGAAGGATCCTTGCAGTTACACTACATGCTGAAAAATCATTTGATAGGGAAGAGTAGGAATATCTTTTTGACATCCTTGAGGTTTGGGCTGGGTTCAAGTGGGTAAAAGTTCTATACAACTCTCCAATGGCCACGGTGCTTGTCAATGGCTCCTCCTCTGATGCCTTTCTCCCGGGCAGAGGCACGCGCCAAGGCTGTCCGTTGCCCCCTCTCTTATTTGCGCTTGCGCTTGAACCAATTGCAGAGACCATAAGAACTCACCATGGGCTGTCTGGGGTCAAAATGGGAGGGATTGACTACAGAATTTTCCTTTATGCCGCCGATATTTAGTTATTTATTACCAACCCCCGAAGTTCCATCCCTACCCTTCTCTCAATTATCAATCAATTCAGTAAAATGTCAGGGTACAAGATAAATTATGACCAGTCTGTGGCTCTGCCATTGGGTGACTTTGGAGACTCACCGACTTCCCTTTCAAATGGTCAACTTCAGGTTTTACTTATCTGGGTTTCAAAGTATTTGCAGATATCAAGGATATATATAAAATTTTGCCCCAATTATGGTAGCTGTCAAGAGTGACCTTGATAGATGGTTTGACCTTCCTCTGTCTTGAATGGGTAGGATAAGCTTCATTAAAATAAATATTCTTCCTAGGATCCTGTACCCAATGCAGATGTTACCATTTAGGATTAACAAGTCAGTCATATTAGAAAAATCATTTTCAAAATGTATTTGGCATGGGAAGAGACCTCGCTTAAAGATTAAAAACTCTACAACTACCAACAGAGAGGGGAGGTTCAGCACTGCCAAATTTGTTGTACTACAACTGGGCCTGTCATGCCAGGATTATGTCAGGCTGGCTCAGGCATTTTTTACATTTTACAACCACCTGTGGATGCATGGTGTTCTGCTCCTTACTCTTTATTTAGTCTAATTTCAGCGGACATGAATAAACGTTCTCCTCAGGTTAAAAACAATCCAATCCTGTCTAACACACCTAGGGTTTGGCGTGCTATCACCAAACATGCTGGTCGGAGAGTATTTTCCTTTTCCTCCCTTTAACCCAAAACAAAGTCTTCCTTCCGGGTGTTGGGAAGACAATTTTTGAAGACTGGTACTTGAGAGAGATAAGAGTTGTTCATGATCTATGAGAATGGTACTTTAATGTCTTTTTCACAACTTCAGACCTTTGGCAGCGATTACAGCCTCGAGTCTTCTTGGCTATGACACTACAAGCTTGGCACACCTGTATTTTGGGAGTTTCTCCCATTCTTCTCTGCAGATCCTCTCAACCTCTGGGGAGCATATGGGGAGCGTCGCTGCACAGCTATTTTCATGTCTCTCTAGAGATGTTCGATCGGGTTCAAGTCCGGACTCAAGGACATTCGGAAACTTGTCCCGAAGCCACTCCTGTGTTGTCTTGGCTGTGTGCTTAGGGTCGTTGTCCTGTTGGAAGGTGAACCTTCACCCCAGTCTGAGGTCCTGAGCACTCTGGAGCAGGTTTTCATCAAGGATCTCTCTGTACTTTGCTCCATTCATCTTTCCCTCGATCTTGACTCGTCTCCCAGTCCCTGCCGCTGAAAAACATCCCCACAGTATGATGCTGCCATCACCATGCTTCACCGTAGGAATGGTATTGGCCAGGTGATGAGCGGTGCCTGGTTTCCTCCAAACATGACGCTTGGCATTCAAGAGAGAATCTTGTTTCTCATGATCTGAGAGTCCTTTAGGTGCCTTTTGGCAAACTACAAGCGGGCTGTTATGTGCTTTTTACTGAGGAGTGGCTTCTGTCTGGCCACTCTACCATAAAGGCCTGATTGGTGGAGTGCTGCAGAGATGGTTGTCCTTCTGGAAGGTTCTCCCATCGCCACAGAGAAACTCTGGAGCTCTTCCATGATCAATGGAAATAGGATGCACCTGAGCTCAATTTTGAATGTCATAGCAAAGGGTCTGAATACTTATGTAAATGTGATATTTCAGTTTTATTATTTTTTATAAATTAGCAAACATTTCTAAAAACCTGTTTTCGCTTTGTCATTATGGGGTATTGTGTGTATATTCATGAAAAAATATATCATCAATTTTAGAATAAGGCTGTAACATAACAAAATGTGGAAAAAGTGATGGGGTCTGAATACTTTCTGAATGCACTGGACATGCAGAGACTAAGAAAAAGCGAGAATACAATATTGCACTACAGCGCACACCTCACTTTCTTAACAAAATCAACCACCAGGTCTCCCCCCTTTTGTGTGAAATGTCAAAAAGAAGTGGGAACATCTTTTTTGGCAATGTCCCCTGATAGCCAGATACTGGAAAAACATTGCCAAAGAGCTTAACTCCATATTCCACCTGGTGGTGAAAGCTGAACCAGGCCTGTTCCGGCTGAGCCTACCTGCAGAGCAGTCCTCCTTGCCACCCGGACAGTACACTTTAACTGAAAACCTTTGCTTCTATTCTAGATGGTGTGTGCTGTTCCAGTGGATCAAGGTGGAACCTCCTTCGGTCACACAATGGTATAGGGAAACATTTAAAGATTTTCCTATGGAGCGCCTCTAAAGGGGGATGATAACTGGTTTTATAAGGTCTGGCAGCCACTTATCAACCATCTCCCTGGAGATCTGGGAGGCTTGCTGATGAGGGGGCACCCAGCCACTTATCAACCATCTCCCTGGAGATCTGGGAGGCTTGCTGATGAGGGGGCACCCAGCCTTTGAATGGCATCCTAGGCGGTGATCTCTGACCAGTGTTTTTTATTTCATTTTTTATCTACTTTTTTTTTTTTTACCCTTGAGCAGTGGTGTTATTTGTATGCCTAGTAAATGTTTTCCAAATGTAACATAGCCCTTTCATATCCCTGTATCTTTGTTTTTGTGCAAAAAAAGTGAAATCTGTGCTGTCTGTTGCTAATTGTTTGTTTAAGAAAATCAATAAAATATAATGAAAAAAAAGAAAGAAATATCAAAACAATTAAGAGGTTAATCAGTATGGGTTATACTGAGTGAAGCAGTAGTGACTGGTGAAAGGATGATGGCCTGGTAGTTGACATTTTAGGTAGATATAAGGTTGGAAAAATTGAACAATCTTTATAGTAAATAAATAAATGTAAGCAACTCAAGACCTCAGACCTTTCTCCACATTTAAAAGTTTGATTGGTGTGAATAGCTTAAAAGCTGTAGGAGGAGTAGCATACCAACAAATCGTAAGAATTGGAATAATAACAATAAGAATAAGTATGAACAATAACAACAGTTGGACTTGCTGAAGCAAGCCCACTAATAATAATAATAATAAGAAGAAGAAGTATGAGCAATTTATTTATTTTATTTAATCTTTATTTTAACAGGGAGTCCCATTGACACCAAGGTCTCTTTTACAAGTGAGCCCTGCATACACAAAGATACAACAATACATAATACAAATACAACATTACAACATAATAAATGCATAATCAAGAAAAACGAATACATTTTTCAACAAAGAGGTCCTCCATCAAAACTTTAAACTTCCCTGGCGGCACCAGAGCAACCAACTGAAATGTTCTCTGCAGATTGTTCCAGTGTTGAGGTGCACCACAACTAAAAGTGGATTTACCCAATTCAGTGGAGACCCGAGGAACCTCAAGAGTTACCCAACTCTAAGGACAAGTTAGGTAATTGATGTTCTTGATTTTCAATAATGAGGTTAGGTAAGCTAGGAGTTTATGCAGTAAGGCTTTATACACAAAAAGGGAGTAATGAAGAGATCTTTTTTATAAAGTATTCAATGATGAGTATTACAACTATCACCTGTGATAAAGAGAAGGGCACTATGGTAGATGGCATCAAAAGGTTTAAGAGTAGTGGCTGCTGCACTCACCATAATCAAGCACTGGCATGAACGTTGATTGCACAATCTGCTGTCTGCTGTTCAGGGAAAGGAAAGATCTATTCCTATAAAAGAAGCCCACCTTATATCTTAGCTTTTTATCAAGCTCCTCCATATGCTTTCTGAATGTCAAGTTTTTGTCAAACCAAATGCCCAGTAATTTATAAGCGGCCACACACAAAATGGGGGCACTACCTAAAGTGCATATGCATAAATCAGATACATTTTTCTGTGATTTGGTCAATAGCATATTTATTTATTTATTTATATTTAGTTTTTCCAGCATTAAGCACCAACCTCAGCCAATCAAATGCTTTCTGCAGGACAGCGAATGCAGACTGTAGCTCAGAAAGAGCCTGGTCAATTGTGGGGTCAATAGCATATTGTGCCAATGACAACAGTGTCATTGGCATATTAAAATTATTTACAGATAATCCAATATTATTGAGGTAAACAGTAAAAAGAACAGGGCCAATAATTGATACTTGTGGAACACCTTTTGTTATGTCTAGAAAACCTGATTTAACACCATCAGTTAAGACACTGTGTTCTGTCCATTAAATCATTTTCAAACCATCTACATGAAGCCTGATCCAGGCCAATTTCAGATAACCTCTGAAGGAGTAGGTAATGGTCGACCTTTGGAGAGATCTATAAATAGTGAGGGTGAAGCGGTCTTTAGTGTCCGAGTATGCATATTCTAAAAACATATACACCTATGTTAAACCCGTTTCTTGTAGTCTGCAATTAATTGGCCGATTTCAGGGGTAGTTTTCATCCTGGCTGCGCCTATTAACTGCATTGAAAGAAGCAGTACGACGAGTTGACCATAGTTACCATAGTGTTTCTCAACGGGGCAGCCCCCAGGGGGCCTTTTGAGGTTGCAGGGAGGCGCTGAGCCGCGCACAGCCAGGGGGGCCGTAGATCTGTCTGACCAGGCTTTTCATAAACCCCAATGCAATAGTTAATATTTTAAGTTTCACATTTGTATGCTGATGTTAATCAAAAGATTGACGTGCTGTAAAAGTCAGTCTTTGATCACGGCGCATCTGTAGGCTGACATGCCTACTCACTGGACCAAAGGAATGGTCTCAATACACAGTACAAAAACACGATACATCGAAAGGATGTGACACCCTAAAAAACTAATAAAAGTGCCATTTTGTTGTCAAAATGTGTTTACAAAATTCTGGATTCTGAAAAGACTCATTGTCGCCTATTTTCGACTTGCATTATTGAATTTATAAATGGTTATGGACTTTTTTTAAGCTACACAACCGACATGAGTAGTCAAGTAGTCAGGCGATGAGCGAGAGAGGATTCTCGCAGTCTGCATACAACAGCCCATATACAAATCATAAATCTGAACTCCGTGTAGTCTTATACATTGTGTAACTGTAATCATTTGCTGGATTTGTAATCGTAGTCAGATCAGGTTCATGAATAAAGTAATGTCCGCTCACCTTTTCCAAATGTGCAGTGAAATAAACGCTTGGGAATGCGCTACCTGGCTGATAGTCGTAGTGCAGTGAAGTGCACCCATGGGTCACTAAGTGAAATAAATGCTTGGGACTAGTGGTACTGGGAGTAGTGATGTGTCCTTCCGTGTCGAGGCTTCGAAGCGTGTGTCGAGTAATCCAGGAAGATTTTTGTGAAGCGCGTATCGAGGCTTGTGTCATGACGTATGTGGTGACGTTCGAAGCCTCGCGAGCCGGCCGTACCACGTGACTGATTCAGGAAATGGTTCGCGGGTTTGGCGTGCGATTCGAAATATAAGGGGCAACGAAACGCAATGGACCTCCCCTGTCCCCTCACATTTTGTGGATTTGGAACTTTATTGCGCGTTTGCAATCTATTCGAGCTTCTTCTTTTTTTGCGATGGAACCAGCAAGAAAGAGGAGATTTTCCCCTGTCTGGAAACATTTTGAGCTGATCTCTCCAAATAAGGTATACGTAATATAAATAAATGTGACAACACAGCGTATCCCTTGTTCTAATTTCTTTATTCTAATGTCTGGTATTTTAAAAGGTGAAGTGTCTGTTGTGTTCAAAAGAACTGGGATACAACAATAACACCTCATCTATGCTGAGGCATTATAGAGCCCTGCATGAAAACAAGGAGACCAACCAAGGTGGACCAAGCTCAGGTAAGCCATTTTAGGATGCAATGATAAGACAGCATACAAACATGGTACACGGTACCTTTGTATTATGGTATTATTGTATTATTTGTACGTACATGGTACGTTTGTATTAGACAACATTAATTTATATTTTAAATGTGACTAATTAATGATATCTGTAATTGAATAGTGCATTTTTTGTCATCAGGAGAGAAGAATGATGTGGATGAGGCCTTGGTCAATATGGTGAATCAGGATTTCCAGCCCTTCACTATTGTGGAGGACAAAGGGTTCAGAAAGCTTGTTAGAGCTTTGTACCCTACAAGGCAGGTGCGTATGTGAGCACATGAAGCATTTTTCCCCATTTCCCCATATTTGCCATTCCAAGAGTGTTCTTTTCTTTCCTTTAGGCTTTGAAAGCTATGGTGGAGGGCAGATATAAGGAATCCAAGGAGAAAGCCAAAGTTATTGTGTCTATTAACACTGATGCGTATCTAGCTGTGACATGCCATTTTATAGATGCAAGCACCTCTTTGCATTCTGTTGTTTTAGGGGTGCTGTATTTCCCTGAGGCACATACTGCACATACAAATTTGGCAAAAGTAAAAGCAGCACTTATGTCAGAGTGGGGTATTACACACAAAGTTACTTGCCTTGTGACTGATGGCGCAGCAAATATGAGTGCTTGTGCCAAGGAGCTTCGTTTGCGTCACACAAATTGTGTGGCGCATACTTTAAATTTACTCATTAAAAAGGCTCTTGACCAAAACACTGTTGTCTGACATCCGGGCAAAATCTAGGAAGACAGTGGGCTATTTCAAGAGCAGTACCACTGCAAAGGTGAGTTCCTTTATTTCATTGCAATATTCTAAATGACGCTGTTTTGTTTAAGTTGCTGCTGCAGTGACACTTGAATTAATCACTTTTTGTTGGCTAATTTTATAGGAGAGGCTGACACAGGTGCAGGAGCAAATGGGCCGGCCGGCACTGAAGCTAATTCAAGAGGTGGATACACGCTAGAACAGCACATACCATATGCTCCAACGTGTTTATGACCTCAGGGAACCTGTAGGAGCAGCTTTGGCAGGCCTACGCACTGACATTGCCCCACTCTCATCAGAACAGTATGAAATTATCGCAGAATGTCTAAAAGTGCTGTCCCCATTTAATGATGCCACAGTTGAGCTGTGAGAGGAGAAGAGAGTGTCTGGATCAAAAGCCATTCCCCTTTTATCAATGCTACACCACGCACTGGAGGAGGAGGAAATGGGAATTGTCCAAACTCCAGAGAGCACAGCAATGGCTGAGAGCCTGAGGAGACAGTTAAGGGAGAAGCTATACACTTTGCAATCAATGAGCATCATGTCACTGACGACACTGCTCGATCCCAGGTTTAAAAAGATAGGCTTCTTTAGCCCCAATAAAGCAGCAGATGCCGAGAAGAGGCTCACTTCTGAATGTGCTGCTGTTATACGAAACAGCACGTCTTCCTTCTCATCATCATCGGCCTCACAACAGCACATATCAGAAGCTTCTCAGCCTGTGACTCAAGGTAATGGATACATTCTAATTGTGTTATTGTAGGCCTATTTAGTCACTTACAGCCTGTTTGTCTATCCTAGGTAGCAAACTGTGGCATCGTTTGGACACCACAGTCCTGCAGACGAGGACCCAAAATGTCACTGCGGACACAACAGTGGAGGTCCAAACGTACCTGGGTGAACCAAACATTGAAAGATTGGAGAACCCCCTGGAGTATTGGGAAAGACTGTTGCTTTTCTCTGTACCCCAGCTTCATCTGTGCCCTGTGAAAGGGTATTTTCTAAAGCAGGTGAAATCCTCTAAAAAAAAGAAACTGCCTGAGGCCCAGCACTGTGGAAAAGTTGTTATTTTTAAATAAAAATGAATAAAATGTTGTCCCTATTTTACGTGTTACATGTCCCTAGTAACACAAGCACATTCACATCACAACCCTCTCCCCAATTTGTTTCAACTTTCCCCTCTGTCCCTGCCATCATTCTATCAGAAAAACAGACACTATATTTATGAGTATATTATTTGTTTATTGGCATTATCATTTAAGCACAATTCAATTCAAAGCTTCACGCACCAAAGCCATGGTGTCATTATAATCACTCTGCCTATTTACATTTATTGTCCACTTGATGGCACAGTAGAGCAAATGAAGCACCATGAAGCTTCGGCCCATGAGTGAACCAATTGGATGGAAAGCTTCAATGCTTCATGAAGCTTCATCTCGCCATCACTAACTGGGAGTGCAACCATCGGTTTTAGGCAACCCTGCAGTTTCGCGAGCTTGACCCTTCATGACCAATCATAAACAAATACAAATAACATTATCATCAGAGCCCGACAATGAGTATCATATTTCATATCTGTATCTGTGAGTATCAACATATGGCACAAGCTAGCGAGGAGGAATGCAGACAGTATTCTGTTGATTATCTGGAATTCGGGTTTATTGCCTCTCCCTCCAACTCTCAACTTCCAATGTGTTTGCTATGTGAGCAAATGTTATCCAACGAGGCTATGAAACCCTCACACCTGAAGGAGCACATTAACAAAATCCACCCGGATAAGGCGGGCAAGGAGCGTTCGTTTTTCCAAGGCCTAAAGGAAGAGGTTTAATAAACGCCACACAATATGCGATCTCTTTGCGGAAAAGACCACCAAAAATGCGCGTGGCCTGATCACATCTTACAACATTTCCTTGCTAATAGCGAAATGTGGTAAGCCATGCCCGTCTTTGGAAAAAACTTGTCCTGCCAGCAATAAAGGAGGTGATATCCACCGTGATGGAGCGCGTTCAAGTTGTACAAGCTTAAGTTGTAAAAACAACTAAAATCGGGCTGACTTTGACTTGTGTGACCGACCCCAGCGATTTTTCAGTTATGGCAGTTGCTTTTTTATATTCTCTGTTGCTCTGTAGCATTATCAAATTGTATTGGCTATTTTGATGTCGTTCATTATGTTTTTATGTGCAAAAGACAATGTGATGCACCTGCTGGAGTTATATTCAATTATGACTACATTTCTGGAACAATTTAGTCATGAGACTGAGGTGATATTTGGCTAATTGTTCATATTGCCAAATACGGCCTTGTTTGTTTGTCGACCCATCTTATTTGCATATATACCATGATTCAAAGGAGACCAGGTTAAATATCATTAAGCTGTAATTGTATATTCAGGCTATTTTCATATTTCGTCGAGGTCAAACTCCATGTTAATATTAGGGGACCCTCATTGCGAAAGCTTGACGAGTCTGTATGGCTGAGTTCATGTTGGTAGCGTGAACTTACGAAAGAAAATAACAAGTCTTCATCTTCAAGTATGTTTCCTTCATTGGCGCGAGCAAGTTGGAACTACTGCGTCACAATGCCTCTCTGGCTTTGTGAAATGGTGGTCTGACAATGCTCAGAGCAGATTACAAAGAATCGCAATGCTTTGATTTTCGAATAAATGGGTATAATGCTTGCAGAACCCTCTGAGATTTAAAACAAAGTAATTTTGGGCGGGGGCACTGGAACAATCAAAATTCTGCCCCGAAAAACTTACCATGTTGATTGTCCTACATAGAGAAATCTTGGAAATTGGTTTTAATCGGAAAACCGCACAAAGGCATGACAATGTTTAAAGTAATTTATAAAAATCCTTTTTTTTTTTTTTTAATTTAACAAGCAGTATATAATTTTAAACAGGAGACTCTACTTTTAAATGAAGGTATTTAGGGCCGGGGGCACTCATAATCTCAATGAAAATAAACACTGTAAAACGTTTGAACTGAATCCATATGTATTTCCTTGATATGCAAGTTTTAGCTCAACTAGAAGTAAGAAGGAGCTGTCTGTGTACTCTCAAATGATATTGATATGTCTTTAGTAGCTTCTGATAATGTCCTGTCAGGTTAAAAAGAGTTGCCAAGATTTTTCGGTGTCACCAAGTGAAATGGAATTCTAAGTAACATTTTAGTTTGAGAACCACTCAATATGTGTTGCTAAAACAACACAGCACAAGTCGAAAATGCATGTAGGTGACTAGCAAGGTAGCTAGTTCAAGCTAAAGCTAGCAATGCATTTGCTACTAATGGACTAATAGTAATGCCATTACACAGATACATTTGTTGACTGTGTCTACTATAAAATGTACACTGCTCAAAAAAATTAAGGGAAAACTTAATCGTCACAGTGTAACACCAAGTCAGTTAAACTTTAGGGATATCAATCTGCCCATTTAGGAAGCACAAGTGATTGTGAATCAATTTCACCTGCTTTGGTGCGAATGAAAGTGACAACAGGTGCACTGGAGAGGCAAAAGCAAGACAACCCCCAAAAAGGTAATGGTTTTGCATGTGGTGGCCACAGACAATTGCTCTCTCCTTATCCTTCCTGACTGATTCTTCTCTAGTTTTGTGTTCTGCTAGTGTCCTTGTCACTACAGGTAGCATGAGGCGGTACCTGCAGCCCACTCAGGTTGCACAGGTAGTCCAGCACCTCCAGGACGGCACATCCATACGTGCGGTCGCAAGAAAATTTGCTTTGTCTCCCAGCACAGTCTCAAGAGCATGGAGGAGATACCAGGAAGCCGGCCGTTACACGAGGAGAGCTGGACAGGGTCATAGAAGGGCATCAACACAACAGCAGGACTGGTATCTGCTCCTTTGTGCGAGAAGGAACAGGAGGAGCACTGCCAGAGCCCTACAAAATGACCTCCAGCAAGCTACTGGTGTGTCTGACCAAACTGTCAGAAACAGACTCCATGAGGGTGGCATGAGGGCCCGACGTCCTCTAGTGGGACCTGTGCTGACTGCCCAGCACAGTGCAGCTCGATTGGCATTCGCGAGACAACACCAGAATTGGCAGGTCCAGCATTGGCATCCTGTTCTCTTCACAGATGAGAGCAGGTTCACACTGAACACATGTGACAGGCGTGAAAGAGTCTGGAGACGCCGTGGTGAACGTAATGCTGCCTGTAACATCATCCAACATGACCGGTTTGGCGGTGGGTCAGTGATGGTCTGGGGAGGCATATCCTTGGAGGGTCGCACAGACCTCCATGTCATAGCCAACGGTACCCTGACTGCTGTTAGGTACCGGGATGAGATCCTCAGACCCATTGTCAGACCTTACGCTGGTGCAGTGGGCCCTGGGTTCCTCCTAGTGCAGGACAATGCCCGGCCTCATGTGGCCAGAGTGTGTAGGCAGTTCCTGGATGAAGAAGGCATTGATACCATTGAATGGCCCTCTCGTTCCCCTGACCTAAATCCAATTGAGCACCTATGGGATGTTATGTATTGGTGCATCCCACGCCACCAAGTACCGCCACAGACGGTCCAGGAGCTCACTGATGCCCTGATCCAGGTCTGGGAGGAGATCCCCCAGGACACCATCCACCGACTCATCAGGAGCATGCCCAGACGTTGTCGGGAGTGTGTACAGGCACGCAGGGGCCATACACACTACTGAATCACATTATGAGTTGCCGTGATAAAATTCACACAAATTGGATCAGCCTGTGATTTGAATTTTTTACTTTGATTTTCGGTGTGATTTTGAATCCAGCCCTCAATGGGTTGATGATTTTGGTTTCCATTGACTGTTGTTACGTCATTTTGTTCTCAACAAATTATACAATGCACATCAGTAAAGATTTTCAACTTGAATAATTCGTTCATCAAGATCTGATGTGTCCCTTAAGTGTTCCCTTAATTTTTTAAGCGTCACATGCTTCTAAGTCGCTGTCCTCTCAACGATCGGGAGTACAAAAAAACCACGAACAACCTGTAGTAGAAATGGCAGTCCACGCACTACAGCAGTCAATCGTGAAAAACAGCGAGGCATTTTTTAGTACCTTTTGCTAATGCTAATGGCTTAGTAATGCTAGCTCTCAGAACATCAGCTGGGTCTTATCAATGTAAACATCAACATCAAGTGTGTTGCTGTGTAGCGCTGGATGAAACATTCCATAGAATGCTGCTCATGTTCTATTTCTAGAGGTCACATGGTAACGCATTTTTGAAAAGTGTTTATAATGTCAATTATCATTATTACTCATTATTTTGTTTTAAACTATGTGTTGCTATGCAACCATTCAATATAGAACATTAACAACATTCTATGGAATTTTCAGTCCGCTCCAGATAACAACAGACTTCAGTTGATGTTTACATCGACACAAACCTGCTGATTTTCTGAGCAAAATAGACTGAAAAATGCCTCGGTGTCTTTCAGATTTGGCTGCGCGAGTGCTGGACTGCGGACTGCCTTCTCTAAAACAGGTTGTTCGTGTTTTTTTGTGCTCCAGATTGTTGAGAGGACAGCGACTTCGAAGCGGGTATGTTGTTGTTGTAGTGTTTTCTTTATTGCAGGGTTCGCGATGGTGAAGAGGAAAACAACAGCGACCTTGAAGACGGTATGTGATATTTAATTACATTTTACAGTAGACACATACCTAACAAATTGTTTGTGCAATGACTATTTTGCCAGTTAGTAGCATTGGTGTTAGCTGTTAAGTGGCTAAGTAACCCGTTGACAGTTTAAGGCCGGGCGTTGCTGAGAGTTAGCTAGCCAGCTCCATGCATTTTGGCAAGGAATCTAAATTTTGCATTTGCGCTATGTTGTTTCGTATTTTAGCAACAAATATTGAGAGGTTCTATATATCATTATGTAGAAAGGACTGACCGGATGCAGGAGGAGGCCGTGACTGTGCTGTTGGTGGACGTTGAGCAGGGTGTGGTCGTGGAGGATGTGCCACTCATCCTTGAGGATGTCCACGATGTGCAGAGCATCCTTGAGGTAGGACTTTGAAAAGAAAATCATTTTAAGTTTCAAACAGTAACACAGAAAGGGAAATTTATTATGTTCCTGTGAGATTTTGAAATCTTTGTCTGCTTTATTTTTTAGGAGACCACAGGTTGCTGGCAGTTGATTCCTTTAATATACAGCCCCCTGTACTGTGGGCCTGTCATGATTAGGTTAAGAAAGACACAAACACCCAGGTCCATCACTGTTACAGTGTTCACTGTTTCTGTTTCTGTTTCTTATATTACTGTCATGTATTTCAATTGACACCTCTCTTTTGCAGAATTGCACTGGTCCAGTGGTCGAAGCGTGGCGCACGTTCCACTTCACCACCTCTGACTCCTATCTGCGTGGACCATCCCAGGTATGTCTGCCCTGGTTGCACATGTTTCCAAGGTTGTAATGTCTTCCTAATCAGTCATGTTGATGGTATTATATTGTATCATTGTGGTGGTTGATGTCTTATAGTTTCTTTCAATAGCAGATGGATGTGAAGATGCACCATGTTTACATGGTCTGAGGACCAGTGACTCCGCTGTTGTGGGCCACCTTAACTAATGATCTTCTCTGATTTCTGTTTTTAAGGGGATCCCCTACTGTGCAACAAAGGTGCAGGTGCAAAACAAACTAATACAAATAATCCAATACTGTTTCAGTAAAACAGAAATGTGTGCCTGCTCTCACTGGGATCCAGCTAAGATCTGAACACATCTCTCTTTTACTGAAACAGCATTGGATTACTTGTATTTGTTTTTTTACTTATTGGTGGTACTCTTCAAATGTTTATAAACATGTAGCTTGTAATAAGTAAGTGGCACATTCCAGAGTTGTCTTTGTCTGTAATATACCTGCTTTACAGAGGCGTTTTTCATTTTGTCTCTCTCATTCAGCGCGTGGCTGGCAAGGTGACCCAGATTGTGTCTCACCTTCATAACGACATGTCTGTATCTGTGACATTCAACGCCTACCGGGTAGAAAAAGCATTTCCTGACATTTGTTTTCCAGACCATGTTGGTTGCTAATCCTAATAATTTATGTGCTAAAGACACGCGTGTATGTGAATGTGTTTTGAGGAGCAGACAGACATGTTTGTGGTGAATATCATCTTGCGTATAGGACAGCTGTTCTCCACTGCATGGTTGGAGGCCTGCTCTTTCTGCACACCCGCTCAGCATCAATACACTGAGCCTGAGCCCAGAGGGCCAGAACTGCTATGAGGTCAAACTTAACACACACGCACAAACTTTTTTTTTTTCTTACTCTATGAGTATCTATTTCCTGTTTACCCATTTCAGGTTTACAATGTGGTGTCTCACCATTTTTTGCCCCCTTTCCCAGGCCCTGCTCAGTTCCACCCAGAGCAAGAACCAGCTGTACGTGGCTGGGTAGGGAAGCACTGGTTCAGGCCAACCACAAGGTAAGACATTGGCTTCCTCCAACAGAGAAAAAACTGTTTACTGACACTGTCTCTTTTGTTATGTATAGGATGAGGCACAGTTCATCCGTGCCTATGACGACCTTGTTGGGTACCTGAGTGATCCCTCCAAACAGGGTGACATTGAGATGGATCTGGCAGAACATCAGGTTAGTTCATTCACTTCAATAGTCTCACATTGATTACCTGTGCCTGTATCGGGTACTTCTTTTTAATATCATTGCTATTTTGGTCTAAACGTGTTAGTCTTTTGTTAGATCGGCCATGTCAACTTTATAGACATCATTGGGCAGATGATGCTTCTGGACGCATCAGATTCAAGACCCTGGTGCTCGCCTACCGGGCGGCAAAGGGAACAGCCCCTCTGTACTTGCAAGCAATGGACAGCCCCCAAACCCCTGCCCGATCACTCCGCTCTTCCACCTCGGCTGGCCGCCTGGCACCGCCGCCACTACGTGGATGCAGCAGCCGTGCTACTCGGTCATGGCTTTTCACTTTCCTGGCGCCCCACTGGTGGAACGAGCTTCCCACTGCTGTCATGACTGCAGAGTCACTACCGATCTTCTGCCGTAGATTGAAGACCCATCTCTTCGGGCTACATCTTAACTGTCCCTCCTAAAGACCTCTTAATCCCCACTACCCCCCTGTGCAAGTTTCTCTCCTGAAAAAAAAAATCATCCTTTCTACTAGCATTGTGACTGCCAATAGCCCCTGGTCCTAGCATAGATTACTTTTTCTTATGATGACTGATGGATAGATGATTCACTCACTTAGACAAATGTATTTGTTGTAAGTCGCTTTGGATAAAGGCGTCTGCTAAATGTATAATGTAAATGTTTGGTCAGGAGGTTCCCTGGTACTTCAACCCAGAGTCTCTGGTCATTGGAGTCTCTAGCCTCAGGGAGTCCTTCTGAGGGGCCACACACACTATTAAGTAATAGGAATAAGTCATTTTAAATGATTGGAAGTAATTTTATTCTTACCACCAATGTGCACTTCCCCCTCCTCTCTCTCTCTCTATCTCTCTTTCTTTCTCTCTTTAATTTTGAGGAATTCCACAGGGTCAGACCCCATTGGTCACCGCAAAGGATGGGAAGTAAAATAATTTTCAGTGAAATCCAACAAGTATTCCAGTTAAAGTTTAAAAAATAACCTCACATGCCTTGTTATGTCTCCCCTCCCCCCTCTCTTTTCCCAATCCTCCCCTCTCTCTCTCTGATATGCAGGACCACAGGAGCCTCACTGATTTGTGTCTTTACCACTTTACTTTGATCCTACAGATACTTATAATATATATTTGCAAATAAATGAGTGATAGATTAGCTCAAATAGATTTACTGTCTCTGTGTTTTCTTTTCTTTTGGTGACACTTCACTCTTAAGTTTTCCTTTATAATGGGTTTATAATTCAGTTTGCACATTCTAAGCATGTGTTGCATTCATAAAGCATTAGTAACAGTGCAGCCACATATTTTTAAACTATTTGAATTGTCACTATCTATAAATTAATCATTAAAGAGAAGCTATGGGATATCGCGACTATTTCTGTATTTTATAAACCTCTTGTTTTGTTTCTGAATTATCAATGCATAGTTCATACAAATATAATCTATGAATTGAATCACTGTTTTATCTCATTCAGCCACAGAATGTTTATCAGTGCCAACTTTAGAAGGAGCATTACTGTTAAGTGTCATTTTAATTTTGTGTTGTGTGCGCATGGGCTGCGTGGAATCCACATGCATATGCACCACACTGAGGGCATGTGACAGGTACCCGTTTCTGCTCATTAGTGCTATGTTTAGAACTGTAGGCTGAGATTATACAAATAGGTAGAGAGTAAGTTGGTTGAGTGTTTGGAGTTACAAAAAGATTAAAAGTTTTAAAGCTTTTATCAGGATTGATGATGATTTTCTGGGTAGTTGAAATAAAGTGAGATAGGTTGGTTGATTGGATGGATGAATGGATAGATGAAATAGAGGATGGATAGATGAGAGAGGGAAGGTATAGAAATATCAAAACAATTAAGAGGTTAATCAGTATGGGTTACACTGAGTGAAGCAGTAGTGACTGGTGAAAGGATGATGGCCAGGTTGTTGAAAGGTTAGGATAGAACGTTAGATTCACAGTATGTTAGAAGATCATAGATAGAATGTTAGTATAGATAGATAGATAGATAGATAGATAGATAGATAGATAGATAGATAGTATGGTAAATGTAAAGACAATATAAGGGTTGTAATCCCACACCTAGGGGAAAAGGTCACAAGGACACCAGATGGTCCTGGAACATCTCAGAAGGGGTGAGATCAGATAAGTGGGGGTTGACTAGAGAGTATGAAGGCTTTGAAGCAAAATGGTTCAGGGCTGCAGAAACAGGATAGATGAGTAATAAACACAGTTGTAAACAGCCAGGACAAAAGGCTTTAGAAAATAGCCTAGGTCAATTGATCTCTCAAGTAGACTGACCGGTGCCAAGTCAAAGTGGGAGTAGCCCCTGGATGATGAAATGTAGTTCTTAAATATCATTGGTGTAAGTAGACAGGAATTTGAATGAAGGGCGTTGACCTGTGTGATGTTTATAAAAGGACAGGTAACGGAAGTGAAAGGGGTTCAACTTTGCAAACCTGACCCGGCTTTGTTCTCTGTGAATGAAGTCTTTTGAATGAATCAACAGCTCTGGTTAACGGTATTTTCATTTTACAATACCATTACTTAAATTCCACAACAATAGATAGATAGATAGATAGATAGATAGACAGGATTAGCCACTCCAGTGGCTCATGGAGTGGGTAGAGTGTCGTAGAATTTAAGTAATGGTATTTTTGAAATAACATACCGTTAAACCGGAACTGTTGATTCATTCAAAGACTTTATTCACAGAGAACAAAGTTTGCAAAGTTGAACACACCTTTCACTTCCGTTACCTGTCTTTTTATAGACATCACATAGGTCAACACCCTTCATTCAACAAACGTCTACTTCCTGTTTACATACACCAATAATATTCAAGAACTACATTTCGTCATCCCGGGGCTACGCCCCCTTTGGCTTGGAGAGATCAATTGACCTAGGCTATTTTCTACAGCCCTTTTGTCTTAGCTGTTTACAACTGTGTTTATCACCCATCCATCCTGTCCCTAGATCACTCGATTATGTTTATACAGCTGTGTACCATTTTACTTCAAAGCATCCATACCCTCTAGTCAACCCCCACTTATCTGATCTCACCCCTCTGAGATGTTCCAGGACCATCTGGTGTCCTTGTGACCTTTTCCCCTAGGCGTGGGAATACCAAGGCTAGTATTTGTCTTTAAATTTACTATAAGAGTTGGTTGGTGGATTCTACAAATGTTTCCAGAACATGTCCCCACTCCTTGCTATGCTATACAATTACATCATTGAGAATCAGTCAATGCCAATAAGCATGCAATCTGCCACTATCGCTATAATGCAAATGAGCAATTTGCAAATGAGCAATTTGCAAATGAGCAATTTTCTACCCAACAATGACTATAAGATATTTGCTAAGATCCTTGCTATGCATCTTGAGAAGGTCCTCCCGTCCTTAATACAACTGGATCAAGTGGGGATTGTACAAGGTCGGCTATCCTAAGCTTTTGACAGAATATGGTGGTCTTACTTATTTAATGTTTTCTCGAAATATGGTTTTGGGCATGTTTTCATGCAATGGATGAAGGCACTGTATCATGAACCAATTTCGTCTGTGAGAACAAATGGTCTTTTGTCTGATCTCTTCCATCTTTTCCGCTCTACAAGACAGGGATGTCTTGAAATATCTTAATTTTAGAACTAGAGCCCCTTGCCTGTGCTATTTGGGCTAAGGAAGATATATTGCCCTGAGTGGTCACAACTTCAAAATTAACTTTTATACAGGATGATATCCTATTAACTTTGTCAATCCCCAGCTGTTCAATACCAACTGTGCTACATCTCATAAGATTATTTGGCCAATTTTTGGGATATAAAGTAAACTAGAGTAAGGCTATTCCTCTGAGTCACCACACTTCCTCATCCCATCTTGGCTCTTGGCTCTCTCCCTTTATATGAAAACCACAAGGTATGAAATATCTTGAGATAAACACCAGGTCACCAATCAATCAAATATTTTATGCAAATGGCCACGTCTCGTTAAAAACTATTACGGACGATATTAAGAGATGGATATCCTTACCATTGTCATTGTGGGGAAGAGCAGAGGTGATAAAGATGAACCCCCTAGACTATCTTATATTATATCAGCTATACCACTTCAGTTCCCACAGTATTGGTTTAAAAAGATTAAAAATGTATTTTCTGGGTTCTTGTGGAAAGATAAGAAACCTAGAATTGACCACAGAAAACTGTCCAGGGTGGATTGGGTGTCCCAGATGTTTTTCTCTATTACTTGTCATACAATGCAAGATACCCACTGTCTTGGGGCTACTTAAATGGGCGAATAGCAGGTAGCTAGGACTGGTCAATTTCTATGTTATCATTATGGTCCTACTCCAAGTGACATTGTAAAATAGATAACCCACTTCTTGAATTTCCCTGTAATGTGGCAAAAACACTCCATAAAAGGTTAGCTATTAATGGCAGATTGTAAGGGGCAGAGAGATAATACCATTCAAGGAACTGGTAGCAGACTTTAGCCTGAATGATACAGCTATATGTAATCTAGAGCTTAAGTCAGTGCTGAAGTGCATATCTTCAGGGTATTGATGTAGGATCTAAAGACGTGTTACACAACAAACTGAGGGATGTTGCTGTTGGGAGGGGAACGATCTCTGCCTTATATAAACTGACTGGCCTGTCCTCCACAAACAGCAACATCCCTATTCAATTACACTGGGAACAGGACTTGGATGTATCTCTCACCGCAGCGCAATGGGATGCAATCTGGAAAAACACAAATTCAATATCATAATGTTAAGGTATACAATTATTCAAATGAAGGTCCTGCACAGGGCCTACATCACACCACACAGGCTGAAAGGACCAAATCCTGTCAGATTTGTGTTGGCATGGCTACGGTGAGGTTGGTACACTAATACATCTGTTTTGGAATTGTGCTAATATGCAATGTATGTATTCTACTGAATCCTGTAGTGTGCCTGCTAGGAAGTACGGTGGATATGATCCAATCTCGTGTCACAACACGTCATAGCATTGGCTTTCCTATCAGAGATATGAACAATCCTTATGAATTGGAAAGTGCGCAAACCTGCATGATTTAGCAAAGATACCTGGCTAAGCAAAGATACCTGGCTAAGGGACTTCCTGGATATACTATGACCACGGACTAGATGGACTCTGGGACATTATTAGATCACATATTGTACTGTACAAGCAAGCTCACTAATATTAACTAGAAAAAAAATAAGTTCTTTTCTAACTAGAAAAAAAATAAAAAAATGTTTAAAGATGTTTCGATAGATAGATAGATAGATAGATAGATAGATAGATAGATAGATAGATAGATAGATAGATAGATAGATAGATAGATAGATAGACAGATCTGTTGGGTAGTTGAAAGACAGTGATATAGTTTTATTATAGTAGCGGATAACGTTAAAGTTGGTTTGGATGGTTGCTTGAATGGATGAATTGATAGATGATAGATAGATCGATAGATGAGAGAAAGTTAGTTAGATAGATAGATGAGAGGTTAGATAGATGGATAGAGAATATGGATAGATTAGAGAGGGTAAGTATAGATATGCAGTATTGTGGAGGTGCGGTAAACAATGAGACGAGGAGACGAAGGCAAGTCGAGTCCGTTTACTCTCCACATAAAAAGACAGCTACAAACAACAACGAGCGGGAAAACCGTGCCCGCGGAAACCAAACCTATATCCCTTTTCGCCACCCACCCTCTCTCTTAAAGGTACAGGTGCCCTGGTGAATGTCTCTCTCTCTAACTCCCTTGTAGGTCACTACAGTATATACATTTGGAGGTTAATAAGTATTGGTTAGAAGTTTAGTTAGATAGAATGTTGTAAGGTTGGGTAGTTTAGTGGAGTGGGTAGAGAGTTGATTGGTTGAGTCCATGAGAGTGATAGAGTTGGCTGGTTATGAGAGTTTTTATAGTTACAAAAAGTTTAATAGTTTAAAAAGTATAATAGGTATCAGTAAGCTTTCATCATTCTGTGCGTAGTTAAAAGAAAATGAGATAGGATTGGTTGCCAAGAGAGTGCATTATTGTGTAGTCATTCTAACAATGTGTTCTGCAGGTCTCCTGTTGTTTTTATTCAACTTAAGAAAAACATATAAATGTAAGCAACTCAAGTTAGACCTCTCTGCATGTTTTAAAGTTTGATTGGTGTGAATAGCTTAAAAGCTGTAGGAGGAGTAGCATACCGAAAAATAATAAGAAAAGAAGTTCCAGAAGGAACTTGCAAAGTCTTATTTTGGTATAGATAATTTTTTGATGATAGACATTTGGAGGTTAATCAGTATAGGTTGGAAGGTTAGTTAGAGGTTTAAGGTTGGGTAGTTCAGTGGAGTGGGTGTAGAGTTGGTTGGTTAAAGGGATGAGAGTCTTTGGAGTTTACAAAAAGCTTAATAGTTGATTAATCTAGCCCACTGATAAGTATGAGCAATAACAATAGTTGGACATGCTGAAGCTTTAATCTCACTTTCAACATACCACTTTCAGGTAATGGCGAGGGGATATGTTCCACTAACTTGTGCAATAAGTTAGACCTTGGAATTAAAGGTTTACGAGTGTGCCAAGTGCTTCATTGTTTTGCCCACTAGTAAATAGTTTCATCATTCTGCTGTCTCACTGAAGTCAAGGTCTGTAGATCTTTTCCTCTGTGTTTTCACGCTTCTGATATGTGCCAAGCCAGAGGCACAATATCAGTTCTAACCCAATAACATCAGTGTGTAGAATCATACCAAAACACAGCTGGACAAGTCTTTAAAGGGGAGTTTCAAAAGGAGGGCACAGCATGTATGAAAAGAGGAAAGTACATCTCAGAGCTGCCTAAAATCATATCTTAAAGTGGCTTATTTTCTTTCTGTGGACTTATGATTTATTCTATGGACTTATGAAGTAGTGTGTCTGTCATAATTGGCAGGGATGAGGTCTACATCCATGGCCGTGTGTGTGTGTGTGTGTGTGTGTGTGGGAGGGTTACAGTGTGTGCAGATGTTGGGGGTGAGGGGGTGGGGAGCATGTCTGGGAAGGGTTGTGGTGTGTGTGTGTGTGTGTGTGTGTGTGTGTGTGTGTGTGTGTGTGTGTGTGTGTGTGTGTGTGTGTGTGTGTGTGTGTCAGTCACACACTTTTTTTTCAAAGTGTAGTGTTGAAGTAAAATGTAGATTTTGTCTTCTCCTTCCTCTCAACCTCCATCTGCCACTTCAGGCTGTCCAACTGCTCCTTCCACTCAAACTGCAGCTGATGCCACTTGTTCTCAGAGAGCCACTGTTGATGTTGAATGATGTCCTTGTTTCTCTTCAGTCCACCTCCGCCCTGCTTCTCTCCTCAGCCTCAGCACTTCGCTACTCCACCTCCAGCAACTTGATTCAAGTTATTAGCGGACATAGGAATTACTACTGCATGTCCCGAACAATCATGTATATATATATATTATATTCAAGAGAGTGGGGCAACAACTACCACTGTGTAAACCTGTACCGAACATTCAACTACTGAACACCAAACATCAGAGAACACCACACCTGGGAGCCATACTAACGCTACATTTATGAGAGCCCTTTCCTTTTTCAGTTTGTGCAAATCCACCTCCACCTCCAGCAGGCTAGCCAGGGCCAGGGTGAGCTCCCTCCTTGTCTGGGCTTAGCCTGCTAGGGCCAACACGTAGGAGTTTGTCAGGGAGGCTCTCTCCTTCTCCTACTGCTGTGTTACTTCCTGGAACTTCTCTGAAGCCTCTCTGGTCGTCTGCTTCAGTTCCAGCAGATTAGCCATGGCCAGGGTCAGCAGGTGGAAGTTGTTAGGAAGGCTCTCTCCTTCTCCCACTGGTGTCTTTCCTCCTGGAGCTTTTCTGGGGCCTCTTTCGTGCTGTGCTCCAGGTCCAGCAGAGTAGCTCTGGTAAGGACCTCAGCTGTAGCCTTGACTAGCAGAGCCCTTATTTGGTCCTCTGCCTTCATGTTGGCGTTCCCCTCCCTATGGGCAGCGAGGGCCTGACACTTCTCCAGTTGTTGCTGGGGAGGCTACTCCTCTCCTGCTCCGTCATGTTGAGATTTCTCTGGAGGCCTCTCACTCTCCCTCTGCCCTCCTTTACCTCCTCCCTCTCCATCTCTCTCTCTTGGCCTTCTCAGCCTCCAGATTAGTATCTTTAGCCTCCAGCAGCGTCCTCCACTTCTCATTGTCAGCCGCCCACTGCTCCTCCAGACACTCATGCATCCAGGCAAGATGGGACTTCCTGGCCGGCTGCTCTTCCTCCGTATCAGAGTGGAGGGCTGGCTTCTTACTCTGGGGGGCTGTCTTCACTCCCTGGGGGGCTGGCTTCCCTCCCCCCTGGGGCTGCCTTAACTCCCTGGATGGCTGCCTTCACTATTGGCTGACCTCTGGGCCTGGTTTCTGACCTGGGGAGCCTCTCTCACCTTTGCCATGGCCACAGAGGCTTATGAAGCTTTGGCTTTAGCCTCCAGGGGGACAGCCTGAACCTCCAGGGGGGCTCCCTTCAGTGCCTGGGGGGCTGGCCTGTTGGCCTGGGGCGCTGGCCTCTCCGCCCTGCTATTGGGTGGCCTCTGGGCCTGGTTGTTGTCCTGGGGGGCTGCCATGACCACAGAGGCCTTGTCAACCCAATGGACCTGCAGGAGCCGTAACATTCATGGTTACACAACACTAGTATAACTGCAGAGATATAGAAATAGGCCTTCTCCCCAACCTTCTACCCATGCCAAATAATATGTCAAGGTTTACATCAGTATAGTTTCTCCAAGGTATATTTTAGAAATTGATAAAAAAAATAAAAAAAATCCGAATCTTTTTTTTTAAATAACATATTCATCAGCAATGAAATGGAATTAAATTGTCATACCTTCTCCTGCTTCCTGCGATGCTTTCGATTCATGGCTACAAAATTAAAACCAGAAAGAGAATGTTAAATAACTTGAGTTCCCATATGAGTTCACTGATGAGGTTAGGGCTGTTTCTGCCTGCTCCAAAAGTGACTGATGTAGTGATTGAATCATCAGTTGTCATGACAACAGGTGTAATGTGCCAAAAAGCAGTATCCTATTAATAATTAATACACACGGGCCGTTAAAGCCAAAGACTTTTACAGGTCACGGCAGACTTGGCACAAATCTCTAATTTAATTACTGCGTTATTTACGCACTAGACCCAGGTGGATATCGGCCCTGCAGTGCTCTCTGTACACACACATGTGATGCTGCATCTCCTAACTAGGGTAGTAGTTAACTTCGGCCTCAGTGTATGCTAACATCCGTAAGCGTTTACCTTATGATAGTCATTGAGTAGTTGTTGATGCTTGCGTTTCTCTTGACATTTGCTGCACTCTTCTTCCAGTCACTGTGGTCTCAGTAATCCGGGGGTCGCATATGTGCCATTTATGTGACATAAAATGTCATCTCAACATGTATGATTATGACGTTGTCAGCTTGTCCCTTTAGCACTAATAACTGATCATTTGAGTGTTGGCTGATGCCAATGTTATCCGTTCATGACAGAGTATCCTACTATTTCATATATCTAATTTCTTATTATTTCAATACAATAGATCACCCCTCTGTCATTTCATAATACACTTAGTCAAGAAGCATTTATGATTCATGAAGTTGATTTAAAGTACCTATACCACCAAATATATCCCTATTATTATTCCTACTCTAGGTTAAAGCTTTGGGAAGTCACAACTTTATATTTGCCAGAATGTTCACAACTTCATATTTGTCAGTTATCTTACTCTAACTGATGGTTACAAATCTGTTCAAATTACACATTTGCTTGTTGGTTTTGCACAAAATAACAGGCTGGTGCAGAATTATTAGATAATACAGGATATTTAAGAGGTTCTTGGCTTGCCATTTACCATACCAGTGCCATCATTTGTGACTGGTCATTACTACTACAGAACACAGTGAAATGCATGAATGATATCCAGAACTAAAATTAATAATTAGCAATGATGATGTCATGTACCTCAAACAAGACTTTGTTATCACACACAGTCAGTGATCCTGTTCCAGACAGGTGTAGGGTTGCTGCACTGTGACTGACTCTCTGCCAGGGACGGACTGGGATAACAAAATGGCTCCAGACTCTCACCTGGCCGAGAGGGGGGTGGCGACAGATCACGTTGCTCATTGGTCCCGCAGCCCACAGATCGACTGGCCCACCAGGATCGACCAGCTACTACCCTCTGCTGCTCTCAAATGTGTGTGCTTGGGTATTGTGTGGGGGGTTGAGACTAGAGCAGAGCATAACAGCATTGACCTGTGCAACAAACACACCAAAAACACATAATGCTCTACAGCATGTTTTTATGGTGCCTTGTTGTTAACAATGTTTTTGGGAAACAAATGATTATTCAGTGTAAGAATGTATTACATGCCAGTAGTTGGCTAGCTGCAGTTTATAAAATCCCATTGGATTATGTCCCACCCCGTCTATTTTTATTCTGGGCAATTACTCACTGTTTTGTGCAAGTGAAATGGAGCCATTTTTTAAAGAAAAGGTATGTTACTTCTGGCCTTATCTTTATTATAAAACAGGTTTTAGCATACAAAATGACAAATATTTTTCAATTAAGGAATTATTTATTTTATATAAAGCTCATTATGCAATGATACAGTGTTTACAGCTGTATATGAAACTTAAAAACATCTTTTTTATACATGCATGATTACTATACGTAAAAAGACTAAAAAGATTTTAAAAGAATACAGGCGTCTCCAGAGGTAAAATGAGATTTACAGAAACAATAATTTGTCATTTCTGTCAGGTAAGCAGCTTTCTCAACAATTACAGTGCAAGTACAGTCAATCTGATCTTTCTTGCCATGCTGGCACATGATCATCTACAATGCAATACAATGTCACAGTTAAGCTGGATGAACACTACACCATTTTAGAAATGTTATGATCAGATAACTGAAGAAAAATGTCCATACAACATATGTGGCTTTCACATTTGACGATTTCACCGTAAACGTGTGTGCTCATGCTTTACTCACGTTTAATTTTCTTTCTAGAACTGCTGCATAAGAATCTGATAACAGCAACAGTAGTCAGCAGAGGAAGTAGCGTCACAGTTGTTAAGAACACAACTACATCAACAGAGTGGTAGGAGTACCAAGGCATTTTGTAGGACTCTGTGCGCAGGTGAGCAGCACCTTTGTGTCTCATGACAAACTCAATCCAGAAGAGGGCACTGTCTAGTGGTTTTATTGGTGTGTCCCTGTGTAACCTGGAGAGTCTTTGCATGTTCATCCTGTAGGACGGTTGATCTAGTACTTCCTTTATGGCCTCAAGGAAGTTATTGTCTTTGTCTACTGTGGCCAACGATAGCATCTTTGCTGCTCCTCTCTCTTTCAGACGAATGAGGTTGTCAAATTGGTCAAAAAGCAGAGGTAGGCCCACAACCGGGACTCCATGATAAATGGCCTCTTGAAGTCCATTTGTTCCTCCATGAGCTACAAACAGCCTAATCTTAGGATGTCCTAATAGATCATTCTGTGGCATCCAGTCGACTAGTAAGGTGTTGTTGCCCAGAGTAGCAGGCTTGTCTCCTGTGTGCCTCCAGATGACCTTCTGAGGCAGTTGGGCAAAAGCAGCAGCGATCTCATTTGTTATGTCATTTGGAAGTTCACTGATAAAAGTCCCCAAAGACATGATAATGATTCCATGTTCTTCTGAACTCTGAACAAAATCTTCCAGGTCTTGGGGAAGAGGCTTGGCAGGTTTGCATTGAAACCCTCCCATATAGATAACATTGGGCATGGTGGGGCGAGGGAACTCAAACACAAAGTCAACTCTCATCAGCCAAAGGTCAGCCCCTTGTAATAACTCATAGAAATTGACACCTGGAAAAAACTCATCACAAACAGCCTGGTAATGTGGTCGGACTAAGAACCTGTTCTGAGTTCTCATAATCGTGTAGAAAAGCATGTTCTTTACTCTCTCTACGAAGGTCATTTTGTCTGAGAGTCCTGATCCAGTCATTGGAATGTAAGATACAGGGGAAGGTGCAATGGCAAAATGTCCCTCTCCACTGGTTACCCAACGTACATTATAGACTAGAGGTAGCTGAAGATAGTGAGCCACCAAAATACCTGTTCCCCACGCTGGGTCAGCTAGCACCAGGTCATAGTGACTCTCCTTCAGACGGTTCATCAAATCCTTGTTTTTAAACATATTTTTGGGCATTTCACACACCATTTCAGATAATTTAGAGAGGAAGTTGAAGAACTCCATCTGCAGACTGAAAAATGCAAATAGAGAGCTATTACCTCTCTCTATGTCAATTATTTTCAAAAACATTGGCTTCAAAAAGTCATAATCAAAGCCCTCCATAACAGGTATTGTAATTGATGTGTAATATGTTGATTCCTCTTTAATGTACCAGCTTTTGGTTGTCCGTATCACAGTAATTGCATGTCCATGAGAGTGAAGCATCTTGATGACGATGTCCATGTTCACCCAATGACTTCCCTCGACAGGAAAGACCAGAACCTTCCCACCATCGCAGGCTGGCCAAGAAACCATGACACATGTCAGTAGAAGACTTGACATGAATATGCTCCAAAGATGGTCTGCCATCCTTCATCTACAGTGCTGGAAAAGAGGAAAAATCGTCCCATGATTTACATAGGTAAGCATTTTCATACATGTTTCTAAATTTGTTGTGCAGCAAGTTAAAGTTCCCTTGTTTATGCCAGGGCCTCCCATAGAACATGTAAGCATGTCTATTGTGCTTGGATATTGATTATTGATTATGTCTCCCTCTACAATTCCTGCTGCGTAAAAAGTCTGAAAGGAGGGTGTTCACAATATTCCAATTGATTGTTAACTGATTCATTTCAAATGTTACAACATGCATTGTTTGGTGCTGGGAGATTATGAAAAATAAAAGACATTAGTGTTAACATCTGACCTATGTATCACCTTGAGTAGGCTAACCACTTAGATTGACTGCTCTTTTTACAGTAAATAAATAAAATGCATGATCAGGTTTACTCACAGGTGAATCCGACAATGTTTGAACAGCCGCTGATGTCTGTGGGAACCAACCACACAAACTGAGTCTGTGTGGTTGGTTCCCCTCTATTTCATAGTAGTTGAAGTTCAAAGTCCTGCTCTTATCAACACACATATTTTCTTAAAGAGACATGCCTTTTTACAGTTGATTTAATGTACCTATACCACCAAATATTCCCTTTAATATTATGTGTTAGGGTTAGGGCTAAATGGTTTAAGCTTTAGAAAGTCACAACTTTCCAAAGAAAGATGTTACTGTTAACATTACACATTCACTTGTTGGTGTTGCTCAAAATAACAGGTTGGTGCAGAATTATTAGATAATACAGTATATTTAAGAGGTTCTTGGCTTGCCATTTACCATACCAGTGCCATAATTTGTGACTGGTCATTACTACTACAGAACACAGTGAAATGCATGAATGATATCCAGAACTAAAATTAATAAGTTCAAGTTCAAGTTTATAATTAGCAGTGATGATGAAATAAAGACTTTGTTAACATACACAGTCAGTGATTCTGTAGGAATGGATGTTATCCGTTCATGACAATGTATTCTACTGTTTCATATGTTTGATTCCTTTATGTCTCTAATTATTTCAACACAGTAGATCACCCCTCTGCCATTTCATTTCATAATACACTCTATTACAAACTATGAATTGCTTGTTTAAACTTCATTAAGTTCCCCCATGCTGGTCTCTCTTGAAAAGTAGAGTTTATCTCAATGAGACTAACCTGGATAAATAATTTACTGAATAGTTAACTGAAAAAGATATACAGTGCCCTGTGTAAGTAACGGGACAGTGAAGGATTTTTTCTTCTTTTGGCACTACACTCCAACAGTTTGGATTTGAAATCTAAATGATGAGGTTAAAGTAGAGATTCTCAGCTTGTGTTTGATGGTATTGGTGTACATATTGATTTCACCATTCAGAAATTACAAAACATTTTATGCAGTCCCCCTATTTCAGGGTGCCAAAAAGTGGTGGGACACTTGGATGATGATGGATAAGCTTCTGATGGACTGGATAAGCCTCTGTTAGGACTAGGCGTCTGCCACGATGACCCCCTCCTGTCTCCTCCTGACCCCCTCCTGACCCCTCCTCTGTGTAGCTCGTCCCTGTAAATGCCTGGTTGGAGACCAGGGGGAGAATGGGGCTGTAGAAACCAGAGGGACACAGAATCAAGCAAAACCAGTTTGAGATAAAATAATAGTGAATAAAGTTCAGACAGAATAGAACACACATTTCCATTCTACAGATGGACTGAAAATACCACTCTATATTCTTATTCAGCCCTTCTTCCCCCTCCTACAGTCTCTGCTTGTGTGTGCCCCCCCCCCCCTCCAGATGAAGACAGTCTTGAGGAGGTTTAGCCCCCCAGGAAGACAGTCCTGCCCCTCATCCTCCCCACCCTCACCACCCCCAGATGGAGCCTGTGGACCTGTCCACCAACCACTCTAGGACGTCACTCCAGCCTTCATCATCTTCATCTTCATCTTCATCATCATCATCATTATCATCATCACCATCATCACCTCTTTTCCAAAGCCCCCTGCTGCATCAGTGCCTGGTGATCTTAGAGACCAGCAACCTTGCCTGTCCCTCCTCCCCTCCAGCCCCTCTGACCCCCTATGCCCACTGTGTGCCCATGGTGGTATGGCCCACCCCCCTGCTCTACCCCAGCCTGGTGCACCACACACACATACACACACACAAACACCTGGGTCATCAATCACCAAGGAGACAACAGTGTCACCATGGTGACAACGAGGATGAAGACCTGGCTAGCAGTGATCTTGGATAGCGTCAAAGAAATGGGTCAGCGCTACACGGGCCGAGCAGCGCTAGAGTACCACACGTCACCATCATGCATGATCTATCTTCATACCATGTTGCCACAACAGAATACAGAGAGAGTGATGGATGTGTGGGTGGACAATGTGGGTGGAAGTGTGGGTGGACAGCTCCCTCTAGTGGTTGAATGAAAAGTTTAATATTTCCAGCCTGGTTGTCACCCCAAGATCTCTTTGTGCTATTAGCCATCTCCTATCACTGTTGTTGTCAACGATCACTGTTGATCAACCTATCACTGTTGTTGTCAACGATCACTGTTGATCAACCTATCACTGTTGTTGTCAACGATCACTGTTGATCAACCTATCACTGTTGTTGTCAACGATCACTGTTGATCAACCTATCACTGTTGTTGTCAACGATCACTGTTGATCAACCTATCACTGTTGTTGTCAACGATCACTGTTGATCAACCTATCACTGTTGTTGTTGTCATTGTTGTTGGTGTGTTCCAGCTCCATGTCCCCTCGTTACCTCCAGATTCTTCATCTGGCCACTGGGGAGGGGTCACCTGGCGGTAGGTATATGATGTAATTTCTCAAACTTAATCTTAAACTCACCTATAATACTGTCACAAATAATTTCACTGGTCAAATGTCAGGCTATACAATGAATGAATTCATTCATTCCAGTCCGCCAAAGAAATTTGGTCCACTTATATCTCACCTCATTACTAACTATTTGGCATTTAGCAGAAAAACATCGGAAATGACTCCTAACTGGGTCCGTGTAGATCTGTGTATCATCCATTCATTTGATTTTGGGTTATAAATCCCAAATAAAAAATGGGACTAAGACTCCCAGAAATGAACGTATGTCACTGCAAAGATCAACCCAGACAATTCTGTCAACAGGTGGCAAACAGGTTTAACAACTTTTCATTTCAGTTTTGAAAACAGTTCAAAATGAATAAAGAAGATGAATCATGAACACATTTTGAAAGAGCACATTTTAATCAAGAACATATTGTAATTGGTACATATGGAAATGGTAACTATGGAAGTCCATTCTGACTGAGTTATGAGACAGTAATAATAATGAGAATGTAAGTACTAACTAGAAAAAGTTCCAGAAGAAACTTTGTGGGCTTGCAAAGTCTTATGTTTATGATGTTGGTAAGTCTAGGTTTTGCCTATGTTTCTGATTGATTTTTCGGATTTTTCTGTCTCATAATGGCTTTGTTGACTTTCATTGACATCTCTTTGGTCCTCATTTTGACAGACACCAATAGCAGACTTCAAAGGCAAATGCAAAGCCTAGAATCAATACTAGATGTTGATAGCCCTCTTATGCACAAATTATGTGACAGAGCATACATGACTAACCAAAAGCACCTGTCAAGCCAATTTCACAATACTTATGGTGCCCTGAAATATGTATTAAAAAAGTTGTCATTTCTAATGGTGAAAACAATCTGAAAAAAGAAAACATTGAATTAAAGCTGAGAATCTCTACTTTAACCTCATAGGACAGTAATTGTTTGATTTCAAATCCAAACTGTTTGAGTATAGAGCTAGAGGAGAGACAAAATGCTTCCTCTTTCCAATACTTATGGCGGGCACTGTAGGTTATAGTTAACTGGTTGTTCTTTAGGTAGGTAGGTTTATTTATTCAACTATGTTGGCGAGGACCTGACAATACCTTCAGCCCAGGCACCTGGCTTTCATTCAGTCAGTGGCTGGCTCAACTCATACTCATATCAGACTGACTGGCAAGCGGCAACATCAGATCAGCGTCTTTCCGGTGTCTAATTTAAACCACTTAAATTAGTGGATGGAGGCGGATGGAGCAACAAGAGGATCTCTGGACAGTTAACCCTTTGTAGAGTGGATAAAATGACCGGGCAAGATGTTTCAGTTTTATCAAAATCATTGTGGCACAAAACTGAGGGGACACAAAAATTAATTTCCCCTTCAAGCCCCCTTGTGGCGCTGAGCCTGAGTGCAACAGTGCAGTGCAGTAAGGAAGAACATGTTTTGACCACTGTGCTGGTGTGAGGGGACCACATCAATATAAAATAATAGTCCACAATGATGTTTACACTGAGGAACTTAAAGCTACTGGCCCTCTCCACTTCAGTGGAGTGCCAGCTAGGCCCACAATAGTAGACACATTTGGTTATTATATATATTATATTATCTATTTCTAAAGCAACAGGAACACAAGGAGGTTTGAAGCAGCTGCCTTAATAGTACATGGTATTCTGAGATTTGAACTGTTATGCCAAATAGTTTCCAATCCTAAAGTAAATGGATATTTTCTTGTTTTACCTTAAAGTAGTTGGGATAAGAGAGACAGTATAAATCCTAAAGTAACTGGATTGATTCTGAAGTATTAGAGTCTGTAGTTGTACTATACATCCTAAAGTGTAACTGGATAAAAATCCTTTTTAAGGTAACAGACCTAAAGTATTTAGGTCAGGACTTTTGAGCCCAAGGTCAGGGGCAATAGATGTATGTATTGTTCCTAAAGTAATTGGAATACTGTAACAAGGGGATGCTAATATTGCTGGTTTGGTTTCCTAAACTAATTTGATAGACAGCCGTTGGAAACACATTTGTCGTTTTGTTTTGTTTTTTGAGAAAGGGAGACAGTTTTAATGTTTTTGTTTTTCATTAGATTTGAGTGTGCCATTGGTTTCACAATGTTAATCGGGGAGTATATTGATAAGCATGGGCTACCTGATATGCTACAGCGGTGAGAGAGCCTAGATGAGCCCTATGAGTGGGCTATGTCTGAGCTCAACAGTAACCCAAAGATGTTAAAGAATAAGAAGGAAAAGGTGGCCACAGTTCAAGACAAGAATATCTGCACTAGAAAACAAGAATCAAGCAAGCAAGCCTCTGCAATCAAAACAGACTTAGACTTAGTGCAGAAGTTCAGTTACAGCTAAGGAATGGCAAAAGGAAGTTTCTGGGCAAAAGGAAATCATTGCTGCCACACAAACAGCCTTAGAAGACACATCTGCAGCTTTAGTGAAAGTGCAGACAGCTTATGATTACTTGTTGGAAACATGCAATAAGAGGTCTGAACCTTTTGGGGATAGACCAACATAGCCAGACACTCAAAGGCAGGGGGATATATTATCTGTTGATACAGTAAGGTTCCCAGTAGCCCCAGTGCACAAGGCAACCACTTATAACAGCCCATGGTGATACAACAAGGCACTTGTCACCACAACAGTGTCCAAGGAGACATACATTCAAGCGAATATTCGCAGAATATTGGGAAAATTGAACCTGCTCAGCGGGACCCTGTGGAACACTACTGTTACACAAAATGGAATCTCTGAAAGAGAATCTACAGCCTACCAAGCCTACCACAGCCTACCAAGGACTGGTATACATATTTTTCTCAGATTGCATTCTGAAACTGGAGGTTGTAGACTATTATTTGGAGACTATGAACACTGTTCTGTTGCACAACATGGAGCTCAGGAGCTGAAGCTTAGGACTCCTAGATGACAAGAACAAACATGCATTACTAGCAGAAAGAGATAATATAAGGTTTAGGATTTGGACAGCACCAGCAATAAAAACTTGTGGTAGTTTAAACACAATTAATTTCACATTTCCTTGTATAAAATTGTTATCAGTGATCCCTATCTTTGTTAATATTTTGTAATTTTTTTTTGTATTTTTCCTAATTCTGATCGATTTACTTTTGTCTCACATTGTTGTCTACAGACATAGTATTTCTACTCATTTGGTTTAAAAGCAAGTGTTTGATATTTCCTGTCTAAAATATATAGTATAACCAGATTTTAAATGTGCAGCCTCTTGGAGCAAAATGAATTCAGTCCAGGGTAAAGAAATGTAGCCCTATGGGAATTTTGGGTATTTCCTAAACTCATTGTATTTTTATTTTGTTTATTTTCTTTTCAAACATGTTTTCCAGAATGTTAAAAATGTTTAAATAATGTTTACATGCATTAAAAATATGTATTAGTTAAAATGCACTTACCTGGAGTGAGGACCAATCAGGAGTGTGGGGGGGAAGTTCAGGAAGTGGCAGGAAGACGAACGTTGGGAGGACGCGAGGAGAACGAGACCGGATGGAGAAAGGGAGAGACATGAGTGAGAACTGTGCTGTGGACTGCCATGTTAGAAGTTGGTAAAACACCAAGTTAATGCGTGGTATAGTAAATGTGCTTTAAGACTGCACGAAGAGTGAGTTTATAGACATTTTACTTGAAGTTTACAGTGTAATAGTTGACGGTTTTGAAGAACTCGGTTAGAGTCTTCACCAAGGAGAAAGAGCGGACGGCTAGTCAGCGCGATTTAGCTAAGCCTGCTCGGTTGCCCTTTTGTGCATCGTCTGAGGAAGCACTTATCTCCAGAACCATATCTGCTTTGCTGTCGGACGACGTCTTCAACAACCAGCATCGCCAGAACCGCGTTGCCGCGGCGTGGATGACGACAACGACAACGACCAGCACTATGGCAGTGAGTTTGCTGCGCAACGGCGCGAAGCGACCATTTTGTTTAAGGTCTCCACGATCCCAAGCAACGTTACGGGCCTGCCACGTGTCCTCCTTTGACTGTGACTTGCGGTTTGGGTACTGTAACAATGTCCGTTGTACACAGAGAGGCAGACGCAGCGTGTTGGTGAGGGAATGTCCCGTTTATTTATCAAGTTCGTAATACTTTGGCTTTTCAGCCCTCCAAAACCAAAACACTCGCCCTCCTTTCTCCTGCCAAACAGAGGCACACACATCTTAAACCATTTAGTCAACGAGGCTTCATTTGCAACAGGTGTGCAACGGAGCCTCGCCGACATAACCCTGGCCACGGTCCTGTAGCTCCCTCTACAGGCCGAACGCTGCATGTCCCCCCACATACCCCCACCGCCCGACACAGGCCGGGGACACGACGGCCGACAACCTACTCCCCCCCCCCTGCACGGGAGAGGAAGTCTGCCACGAATATCTGCGCCCCCGGTCTGTGCACGACCGAAAAGTTGAAGGGCTGCAACGCGAGATACCACCGGGTGATCCTCGCGTTCACATCCTTCATGCGGTGGAGCCACTGGAGGAGAGCATGGTCAGAGTAGAGGGTGAAAGCGCGACCCAGCAGGTAGTAGCGGAGGGCGCCGACCGCCCACTTGATGGCCAGGCACTCCTTCTCCACCGTGCTGTACCGGCCCTCCCTCTCCGATAGCTTGCAGCTCAGGTACAGCACCGGCCGGTCAGCCCCCTCCACCCGCTGGGTCAGCACTGCTCCCAGGCCTCTATCCGACGCGTCCGTCTGTAGGGAGAAAGGGAGGTTAAAATCAGGTGCATACAGGACCGTTTCTCCACAAAGAGCTCCCTTAAGGGCCTCGAACGACCCCTGGCACTGGCCCGACCATTGGACGGGATCCGGGGCACCCTTCCGGGTGAGGTCTGTCAAGGGACTGGCCAGCTCTGAAAATCCTGGCACGAACTGCCGGTAATAGCCAGCCAGCCCCAGGAAGGCCCTCACCTCCTTCTTCGTCTTGGGCTGCGGAGAGGCGGCGATGGCCGCAGTCTTTTCAATCTGCGGCCGCACCTCCCCTCGACCCAAATGGTACCCCAGATACCAGATCTCCCTCCGCCCGATCACGCACTTCTTCGGGTTGGCCGTCAGCCCCGCCTGCCTCAGGGACCGCAGAATAGCAGCCACACTCTGCACATGCTGCGCCCAGGTGTCACTGTGAATGACAATGTCATCCAGGTAGGCCGCAGCATAGGCAGAGTGCGGCCGCAGAATGCGGTCCATGAGGCGCTGAAAAGTGGCTGGGGCTCCGAACAACCCGAAAGGGAGCACCGTGAACTGGAATAGCCCGAGCGGAGTGGAGAATGCAGTTTTCTCCCGGGATACCGGCGAGAGTGGAATCTGCCAGTATCCCTTCGTGCAATCCAACGTCGTGAAATATTTGGCCGTGCCAAACTGGTCCAAGAGCTCGTCAACCCGGGGCATCGGGTAGGCATCGAACTTGGAGACCGCATTAACCCGTCTATAATCCACACAGAACCGTATAGCCCCATCCGGCTTGTTGACAAGCATGATGGGGCTACACCAGTCACTGCGGGACTCCTCGACTACACCCAGCTCCAGCATGGCTTCCAATTCCCTGCACACAATGTCTCGTTTGTGTACCGGCAACCTATAGGGACACGTGCGCACAGTTAAACCCGGCTGCGTTTCTATGTGGTGGTCGATAAGTGTAGTCCGACCGGGCAGGGGAGAGAACACGTCCGCGAACTTAGCTTGCAAATCTGCAATGTCCGTGGCCTGGATAGCAGAGAGATGGTTATCAATACCAACCGGAGTGCTAACTTTTGATTTTGGGACTTCCGGACCGAACTCATCTCTCTCTGGAATGATTGTAGCCAGAGCAACAGTGACCACGTCGTTCCATTTTTTTAGATTTACGTGATACACCTGCAAGCTATTCCCCCGGTCCGAGCGTACTACCTCATAATCCACGTCCCCCATGCGACATGTGACCACAAACGGCCCTTGCCACTTTGCGAGTAATTTCGTGCTGGAGGTGGGTAACAGTACGAGCACCTTGTCTCCCGGTGTAAATTCTCGCAGGTTAGTTCCCCTGTCATATAGGCGCTTTTGACGCTCCTGGGCTTGCAGCAAATGCTCGCGTGAGATAACCCCTAGGGCGTGTCCAGGACGTATTGAATCTCACTTTTACTGTCGCAAGACCCTTCCTCCCAATTTTCTTTAAGAAGGTCTAGGACACCCCGGGGCTTACGGCCGTAGAGTAATTCAAACGGGGAAAACCCGGTGGAAGCTTGGGGGACTTCCCGTACTGCAAACAGCAGAGGATCTAGCCATTTATCCTCGTCTCATCGGAGGACAGCCCGCCTACACGGTGGACCGGATTTTGGGGTGTAGACGGGTGGGGAGGGGGCTGGCCCGGAGGAACGGACTTGGGTGCCCCGGCGGAGTATACTGGACCCTGCTCTTATTACTGACTTCCGCCGCCTGCATCCTGGGGCACCTAAGTAACGGCTGGTGCCATTCGTCGGGGGGGGGGGGGGGGGGGTACTGTCACGCCTGAGGTTACTTTCTGGTGACTCTGGCGCCCCCCTCTGGCTATACGGGTCAGTGCCTCCCAATCTACCTTAAATCATACCACCTGTGTGTTCTGTCCCGTTTGTATAAATAGCCTGTGTGTTCCCCATGTCATCGTTGAGTACCCTGTCTGTCTGCTTGTATCGCCAGTCCCAGTGATTCCCGTTTGTATTATCATTCCACTTGTTAAGTGAGTACTTTATTTACGGAGCTTGTTTTCTCCACCTTTGTTTTACCGTTTGGTCCCCGTGTTTGTTTGTTCCCGACTCCCTACCTTTGATATTAAAACCCCCGCTTAAGAACACTTTACGCTGTTGTCTGAGTATCTCTCCGCTCTTGGGTCCACCCACCCTAACAATATGGGGTGAGGGTTGTGGCATTTCTAAATGTATATTTTCAATTACATGGTATTGCAATTCCAATTTGCAAGCTCCTTTTTTTTTTTACCATATAAAAGTTATTTGCATTGCATTGCAAGAGCTTTTGGAATACCCACACCCAATAATTTGTCTGGGACTTGGTTTTGCTACAAATAAAAATACATATTTTAACTGTGTTTTCTGAGTGTCGCAAAAGATTTGGTTTAATTCAGTTTACCTAATGCCTTAATTTACATAAGGAGGAGGCCTCTGACAACTACCCAGAGCACACTGCTGATGCAACCGGCCTTAGCTCACTCAGCTATCACAAGCCTGGGCAGGCCTATAGCCTTTAGCTTGGGGGCCTAACACAAACTTATAGCCTTTAGCTTGGGGAGCTAAAACAAACCTATAGGCTTTAGCTTGGGGAGCTAACACAAGCTTGGGCAGGCCTATAGCCTTTAGCTTGGGGAGCTAACACAAGCTTGGGCAGGCCTATAGCCTTTAGCTTGGGGAGCTAACACAAGCCTAGATAGATAGATTAGCTGGGAAATTGATAGAAAGTGAAACAGTACTGTATGATGGACAGACCGGTTGGCCGACTGGTTTTAGATTCGATTAGATTCAACTTTATTGTCATTGAGTACAAGTACTGAGACAATGAAACGCAGTTTGGCATCTAACCATCTTTCCAGTGCAAAAGACATGAAATTGTAGACAGTGCATGGTTTTACAGTATGAGGTATTACAGTGAGTATAAATAATTGAATATAATCAGTGAATATACTGTACATAACATGAATATCAATATGATGTACAGTTCTACAAGGGCAATAGGTCTTGAGGTATGTTACATATATGTAATATGTATAATTAGAGACCAATATAATAAATATGGTATGTGCAAACAAGCAGTAGTGCAAAAGCTAAATTGAAGTCCTGAGTGTGCAGCCAGTAGAGGTATGGGGGGAGGGTACCCTGATATTGGGAGTCAATGTTCCTCTTGTTGGAGGGTGGAGGGGGTCGGCTGCGGGGGGGGGCAATGAGCTCCTTGGTCTTCTTGGGGTTGAGGGCCAGGTTGTTGTCGGCACACCACACCGCCAGGTGCTGGACCTCCTCCCTGTAGGCCAACTCATTGTTGTTGCTGATCAGGCCTACCACCGTGGTGTCGTCTGTGAACTTGATGATGGTGTTAGAGCCATGCACAGGCACGCAGTCATGGGTGAAGGAGCTCACAGAATATTGGCCAAAATCAACACTCCAACATGTTAACCAGGTGTGGAGTTACAAAAAGCTTAATAGATTAAACAGTTTAATAGGTATCAGAGAGCTTTTATCAATGTTGATAAAATGTTACTGTTGGATTGGTGTGAAACCAGTAGTGGTGTTCTGAAAATTGCATCTATTGGTTTCCATAGACCTCCATGTTAAAATGTGCACTTTCAAGTTAGAATAGTTTAAAAAGTATAATGAGTTTGAAAAATATAAATGTAAATGTAAATAGCTTAAAAGCTGTAGGAGGAGTAGCATACTGAAAAATCTGAAGAATTGGAATAATAAGAACTAGAAAAAGTTTGTGGGCTTGCAAAGTCTTGAGCAAAGTATGAGCAATAACAATAGTTGGACTCTGAAGCAAGCCCACTAACTCGAAAAAGAAGTTCTAAAAGAAACTTTGCAGTCTTATTTTGGTAGTGAGAAAAGTTTAAAGATGGTTAACTGTGGACAATAGATGGATAGATTAGCTGGGTAGTTGATAGAAAGTGAGATAGTACTGTAAGATGGACAGATGGATAAAAGACAGTTAGAGGGTAGGATAGAGGAAAGGTTAGAAATAGGTCGGTTGGTCGGCCGGCCGGCCAGTTGACAGGTAGGTAGAAGAAAAGAGAGTATGATGGTCAGATGGTTGGATAGCCAGAGAGATGAGAGAAGGTTAGAGGCTTGTTAAGGCAAGATAGATAGAGAAAGAGAGTTCAAGGTGGTTTTATTGGGGTAGAACTGGTTGCAAGGAGAGTGCATTGTTGTATAATTATTCTAAGAATGAGTTCTACAGGTCTCATGCTGTTTTTATTTAAGAGTCTTGAAAGTTCCATGGCTGTTGCAATAACAAAGCAGCTTACAGAATGTTGGCCTAGGTTTAATAGGTATGAGAGAGCTTTTATTTTGGTTGATAATTGTTTGTTTTCTGCACATTTTACAGTTGAATTGGTGTGAATAGCTTGAAAGGTGTAAGAGTATTGTTGGTTCAAAAATGTCATCTTTTGGTTTTCATAAACTTCCATGTTAAAATCTACACTTTCAAGTTTGAATAATTTAAAAAGTAGAATGAGTTTGAAAGACATAAATGTAAGCACAACAAGTTAAGAGGTCTCTGCACATTTTAAAGTTGTAGGAGGAGCATGCAGAAGAATTGGGGAAAAAAACAAAACAATAATAATAATAATAATAATAATAATAATAATAATAATAATAATAATAAGGATGAGCAAGAACAATAAACTTGAAGAATATCATTTTTGTTGTGCTTTGCATCCATAGATATATTGTACTATTTCTGAATTTAATGTAGAGCTCCTGCTGCTTAATTCAATTGAATTTAATTAAAAAATAAAAAAAAATCATCCCAGAGGGACAATTACTTTGGGGACATTGTCAGCAACAAACAACAAACAAAAACAACAAAAACATGACAGCAAACATACCACAAATGACATACACAAATAGCAAAATCATACTATAGCAATAAAATAGCATAATAATGAAAGTCCAGAAAATGCTCAGTGCTTAGGCCTACAACAGGGATCATTCCATTCATAAGTAAGTTGCACATTCACGTTAAGATTTACAACTGTTTAGCCAACTGCAGACTGTAAGACACACAAGCACGCACGCACGCACACACACACACACACACAAAGCTCCTCCCCTGCAGCTTTCTCCAGCAGCCAGGAATTTCCTCCCTCCAGTAACACTGGGAAGCAGAGAAGCTTCTGGAATGTGGAAGGACCATGATAAACTAACCCAAATCCTTGCCTGCTGGGGTCAAATTGGGGTTGGTTGGTTTAGATGCCAGTGGTATCACATAATGCAGACTGTAAATATGCTGGTAGCTGTCTCTATTTTAAGGTACAGATATGAAACTGTTATTGCTCAAACCTTTATCTTAGTATTTCCTATGTACTTGGGTCAGCAGCCCAAAAGTAGGAAACAGAATCAGTAAATTAGTCAGTCTGAATTTGTTATCACAAGACATAACTGCATGAAAATTGTTCAGATAAGGTAAACCAAACCAAACAGCAGCTGGTAGCAAGCCACATATAAACGGTTGCATTAGTGTGCTGAAACGCACTGTCTGTCACAATGTCAAACAGGCAATCTTTATGTAGATCAGTAAATGTAACTTTTAAAATTGTACATTTTCATCACGTGCATGAACCTTTAGTGAGTTTTAAGCAGAGTCGTTTAAAGTATCATGATGTCACAGGCTGTAAGGGAAGATTTCCGGCAGCAGTGATGCGAATTTGTAAACGTATGCTCAAAAATGCTCCACGGGTTTCCCCCGGTACCATACACCGGTAGAGTGCGTATGTGATCCTCTGCACGTAGCATTCTAGGGAAAGGACCACCGCCAGATGGCGAGCCAAATACCGACAACAATAAAGCTCGACTGGAAGTTTCGGCTGCCATAAACGATATCAGGCACCGAGCAGGGAGCTTTCGAGAGGCTCCGAGCGGGACTCATCGCAGGATAGATTTTGACCAAGGGACTGCTATTGTGCCAAGTTTCCAGGACACATTTCACTTATCATTTCGGTAGGCAATTTAAATGCTACGTTACAATTCAAGATTCTTTGTATCTTGACAATTTAGTTGGTCTAAATTGGATATTTGTGTTACTCTCCGCATCAGAGTTGACACCTGAACAACTCTGCATAAGTAATCTATATATTATTGATATGATCAGCAGTTTTCACCATTCAAAGTAATTTCTTATTTAACTTGAACTATTTTTTACTGTCATAAAATAGATTTATAGACTATAATCTAGGCAGCCTCTGCTGCGCAAAATTCTGATGTATCGAGGGTGCTTGGTTGCTTGTCATTTAGCCTGCAAATGACTGTTTTTTTGGCTATAGGCTGGTTTTATTTATGCTATTTCAGTTATTGCTTATTTGTTTAATGCTTTACGAATGAATATGTCTTGAAAATGTATAGTATATATACAAGTAGCAGGCTAGATAAAACCCGACACTCATAAAGGCTATTACAACAAAACAAAATAACAAAATATCTGTAACATAATTGTTTTGTTCTAACCATGCACATGTTCCAAAGTAGACTTGCAGCGCACTCATGTTAATTGCTGTATATGAGCTCACCTAGTGAAATTTAACAAGCGGTCAAAATCCCCAGGGAAATAGCCTAAAAACTCCCTTCTCCCTGGTAACAGGTTGAGCTAATTTTTCATAAATCTGAAGTCGAGTGCAGGTAGAGCATTCACTCACATCCAAGAAGTTTCCTTGCGGGGGAGGGGCGAAGACGTGGCAGTCCACTCCGTTTCCCCAGAGTCTAGAACTTTGAGTCATAACGAAGTCTTTATTCTCATAGAGAAAAATAACAGTTCAGTTAGTTTAACATTCTAGGGGTCATTTTTTTCTTTTTCTTAAAGTTTTAGGCCTATAGCAGCAATCCGAAATATACTGCAAACATAGACTACAAAAACGTGGTTGGAGCTACCACAGTGATGGTCACTTGATGTCAAATTCCATAATAGTTTAATCTAGATTTGAAGTGTGAAATCATGTTAGCATCCATCATATCAGGTGATGTGCTTGAGTGAGTTCTTAGTTCAGTACATATCAAAGCTCAGTATGCAAAACAAACGATTCAATGAAGGGAAGGGAAACCATATCTGTGCGCCCAATTCCCACCACCATTACCAAGCTCTACCTCTCATTATTGCCAGTGATCCAGTAAAGTGTATCATTGAGTTATAAGGCACACATTATTTGAAAGAACTAAATGGTGTGATACTTAAAATGTGGTATTACAAGACTAGGGTTTTCTCTTCCCATGTCTGTGGCAAGATACCTCTGTCTCCCAATGCAAGAACTCCCTACACAGCCTCGCTTCTTTGTCGCTGACTCTCTCATTGACTGTTGCCCTCTCATGATCATGAATTGGTAACTAAAGATAATCACAGACTAGTGTAAGTGCAGGGACTGGGAGAGAGAGACCATTGACCTCAAATCTTGGTTGAGCGATTTGAACCTGATTGATGTGTTATTGTTTCCTAGGTAAGAGGGTAATGAGAGGGTTGTCATAAGGGCTTAACCCTACAGCAGCAGTGTATACCACCAGTAACCCCAAGCGACAGGCTCGCAGGCACGTAACGAGCCCAAAAGGATTAGTAGTCCAGTGCTCCAGAATATGGAAATCACATTTTGGGAAGTTCTCATTTGTTTTCCATACAGTGATGAACTGGTTTGTGCTGAGGATGTTTTAACCATGTCTGCAGGCTAGCCATTTGAGGTTTGTGCACACAAGCCTCACTTAAGAGTAACACTGTATTGAGAGGCTCCTGACGTAGTACTACTGTCATGACATTATCTTAAGAGTGACATGTCACAGATCACACTGTCATTACTGTCATTTTACGTTATGTCAGGGTTGTCATTCTTATAACAGTTTTATGGCTGATATGCAGTATAACAGTTTTTCTCGATTGCTTGAGCACATTTCTTGAAACAGTATTCAACATTTCAAAATAATTAGCATGTTCCCCATAACTGTTAACACTTTTGCCAAAACATAACATTTCTTTTGCAAAATGCACTACAACTCTCAAAACTTAGAATACATGTCACATGTACATCAAAATCAGTACATCAAAACAGTATAGTTTGTCATGTATTCCACCATTGTCAAATGTATTCCACCATTCATGTTATTGTGGTGAGCATGTGAACTCAAATTGTTTAAGCGATCGAGAAAAACTGTAAGTCACTGCCAAAACACATGAACATCAGTACTGAGCAGACCACTCTGCTGTGTTCTGATGGCTCCAGTTTCTCTCCACTCCCTCTGGCCTAAATGCAAAGTTCTCATGTACAGTATTTCCATCATTTGCATTATACCACCTTGACTTGTGGCGAATGAGGACTTGCTTAAACCTGTTTGTGATTTCAGCCATGGTATATAAAGCTTTAGTTGAATGAGTGATACCAGAATCCTGTACAGTATGTGCTACAGTATAACCTTTACATTGCCAGTGGGTTGGTATTTGTAGTACTTTAGATCTCAAACATGGGACTGGTTTTTATGTTTTTGTGACCTGCTTACTGTATTTCATACCCCGCGAATTACGTCTAGCTCTAACACAGATTCCATTTACATGATGTCCCAAATACTACAATTCCACTCTTGCCCTTTTTTGTGTCCCTACTCTTCCCACAACCTCTCTCATCCTTGTGCAATAGGATGCTGATACCACCAGCCTTTATATCTGTTGGCATGCAGAAAGATTGCTAACACTACTCCATTCTATTCCAGCATTAATGTATAAATCCAAACATTGTATAAACGTATTGAAGAGGATGTTGATTCACTTGTGCCAACCATAGAGAGATGATGGAAAATAACTGTGGGACAATGTTAAAAGCTAACGTTGCCCAGTAGCAATAGTGCCATAATCTGCATTTGACAGTCATCCCACAATATTGTAACAATGTTTATTTATTTATGTGTTTATTTGAGTAGGGAGAGATGCAATAACATTGACATTGAAATAGTTTTTGAATTCATTAAGATTTAGCAAATTGTTGAAATCATCTGGAAGCAAGTTCCAGAGATGTATTCCTTTCACAGAGAAGGTTGACTGAGCGAGTGTTGTCTTACACATTGGAACTCTACAGTTGCTGGATTGTTGGAACTCTAGTCAATGTTTAAAAATAACCATCACATAACAATGTCTAATAAACTGTTAATTCCAACCAAGCGTTCACATTTTGACATTTAAAAAACGTCCAAAAACAAAACTCTCAAAACATCAGTTTGCTTAGTTTTTGAATGTTGCATAACTGTGACACAATGTAAAATGCCCATGGAGTAGGATTGTGCATACTTGTCATATACTTGTCCTGATTAGTCTCCCACAGTGGAATTGCCTTACATTTAGGTTTTAGAGACATGCGGCTAAATTACGTTTGCCAAGGCTGTTTGTTTTAAAGCCCCTATGGTTGTGTGTTTTTGGAGTTGGGGTAATTTTGATGTGTGAGTAGAGTTCTCCTCCACCCTGGGGTAAATTAGGTAGTCATGTTTGTTCAAAGAAGAGCCACGCTGCTTCTCTGTCATACACACACACACGCACACACACACACACACACACACACACACACACACACACACACACACACACACACACTCTGGAGGGCGAGTGGAGATTCACTGTGGGTCTAGGAAAAGCACAGTGCTACTCCCGCTGGGCAGAGGCATGTTTGGCAGAGGGGCCGCCTAGCAGCAGTCATGTCCCTGCCAGTTCCAGTGCCCCACTGCCTCTCTTTCTGTTTACTTTTGCCTCTCACTTTCTCTTTCTCCTCTCTTTTTTATACAGTGTGTGTTTGGTAGGTATAGTTTCTCTGCTTCTCTCTGACCAAAGTAGTGTCTCTTCAGGGTTGAGTGGTTCCCAAGGTCTAATATTGTGGTATGATGATGTCACTGTGTCAGTCAGACAGCAGATAGGGAGGCAGGGCGGCAGTCTCTCCCTTAAGGAGTGTCCATTCCCATGGCTATTTAAAGCAGGGTAGATGCTAAGTGGGTCCTTGGGATGACCGTACCCTAAAACCTAATCCTATAACCTTAACTCTTACTCTGGACCCATCGGTAACCTTAATTATAATATTTACCTAGCCCTACCCTTAACCCTAACCGTGACCATTTAAAATCTCAACTTCAATGGGATGACATCAGAGTCGGCAGTCCCAAGCATCCCAGTTAGCATTAACCTTTAAAGCAGTGGCACCAGATGCAGCAGGATAGCTGAATTCTCTTTCAGTCATCTTGGTTCAACATCTCACTATGGGACACGCCCTCATGCGATTCTTTCGCTGAAGCCCTGTTCAATCACAGGCTGGAGAAGACTTTCGCAGGAAAATGCTCTGCCTTATCCCCGATTAAAAGACCCTGCTTAGTCCACTCCCGCTCATTCTTCACCTCTTCACTCACATTTGCATCAAGCCCTTCGCAGTATTCTCAAGAAAACCTAGTGACTTAGCCTAAAGTCAGACTGACATGGAAATCACTAAATGACGCTCATAGTAAAGCCCCCGGTGCAACACCAACACCAGAAGGGCTGCCACTGCTACTGCCACGAACAGCCATGAGGGTCGATGGGTCTGTCAAGAATAGGCTTCCTCTCCTTATCTGACAGTTTAGCTTTGTCAAGACAGAGAGCCCTCTGGCGAGGACAGCCAGCCCCATCACTCTGCCAGTAGCCTCAGCAGAACACTTGAGGGTCCTGGTCCCATGGTCAACAAGGAGGCTGAGCTTCATGATTTGTTCACACTCGACCATGGACCCATCGGCCAGGGATTCAAACAGCTCCTTAATCTGCTCCGCTAGGTTGATGTAGCATGCTGCCTGCCCGGAGGCTTTGTAGATCTTGTCATAGATGGCTGAGTTAAAGCGCTCAGGCTTCAGTGCCACCATCATGGAGGAGATAGCAGTCGTTGCCTGGGGTGGAGGTACTCAGCCAATGACGCCTCCATGGGCGGGAGGGAGTTCCAGACGACTGCCTCTGCATCAGCCAAAATGTTATGTTTTATAATAAAAATGTAAAAAAAATAATGAATATTTATTTAAAAAGAGATAGTAGTAAAAGAGAATAAAGTTCACACAATGTTATAAAGGCTATTACAACAACAAAACCAAATGTTCAAAATATTCTCTGTTACAGAATGTCTTTACAACCTCAAGGAAAGTATTTTCCCACGTTTCTCATTTCTCGGATGCACAATATGAACTTCATTATTAATCTTGTGTTGCAGCAGTGGACTAGTGGCATTGTGGACAGAACAATGTACTACAAACCAAAAAGCTGTGGTTTGGAATCCCAAGCAGTGTCATAAAGAACAGTGTTTATTCAATCGTAGTGCATGGAAAAAGGACTCTTATAGCTCAAGTCAGTGTTAAGTAAAACATTCAAGTTGTATTAATGTAATGAAATGTTATTTTTTACTTCCCTTTGGCTAGTTGGCACAAGACAGTGAATCAACATCCTTTTACATACGTTTATACAATGTTTAGATTGAGACATTGCTGCACCATACCATTTTCCGTCATAACCAATATACTGTACTATACTGAACGATACAACCAAAAAACAATGTTAATGCAACATTCTTTTTTCTAAAATGCCCTTTGGGTTTTCTCTGTCTCTCTCTCTGTCTCTCTCTCTCTCTCTCTCTCTCTCTCTCTTTCTCTTTCTCTCTCTCTACCTCTGTGTCTCTCCCTTCCTTCTCTCTCTCTCTCTCTCTCTCTCTCTCTGTCTTCTCTCTCTCTCTCTACCTCTCTGTCTCTCCCTCCCTTCTCTCTCTCTCTACCTCTATCTCTCCCTCTCTCCCTCCCCTCTCTCTCTCTACCTCTCTGTCTCTCCCTCCCTTATCTCTCTCTCTCTGTCTTTCTTTCTCTCTCTCTACCTCTCTGTCTCTCCCTCCCTTATCTCTCTCTCTATCTCTCTCTCTCTGTCTTTCTCTCTCTTTCTCTACCTCTCTATCTTTCCCTCCCTTCTCTCTCTCTCTCAGCATGTCCAGGATGGAGTTGCGGTGTTTGTGGTGTTTTCTGGTGCTAAGTTGCCTCCTCCAGATACTCTCAGCTGACAAAGACTTCTTCACATCCATTGGTGAGACTCCACAACTTCTACATCCATCCTCATCCTATTCCATCCTTTCCTACTTGTTTTTACAACTTGTTTTTATCATGTCACTCAGAGATGTCCCTTAACCATCAACGTACCTCTCTCTTTCTGTCTGTCTGTCTGTCTATCTCAGGTCAGATGACTGATCTCCTGTACACCGAGAATGACCTTGTCAGCTCACTGAAAGATTATATCAGCGCAGAGGAGAATAAGCTGGGGCAGGTCAAACAGTGAGTGTCTACACACACACACGCACATACACGCACATACAATTGCTAAATCCCATTAACTTCTGCCTTGCTATGTCAGATTACAGTAATTATTCATCCTTTCTTCTTAGGTGGGCAGAGAAGCTTGACTCACTGACGGCAACAGCCATGCAGGACCCAGAGGAATTCCTGGGACACCCAGTAAACGCCTTCAAACTGATGAAGAGGCTGAACACGGAGTGGGGAGACCTGGAGAGCCTGGTCCTGAGGGATACCACAGCGGGTGAGAGATGATCACAGTACTTTATGAGTGTCCTTAGAATGGTTAAAGACTGAAGAGAAGTTGAAAAGTAGTCAAAATGGCAATGACAAATAGTTGTAAACAAAGAATGTTTGTCTGACTATCTCTTTCTCTCTCTCTCTCTCTCTCTCAGGCTTCATCTCCAACCTGACTCTCCAAAGGCAGCACTTCCCTACAGATGAGGACCAGACAGGAGCAGCCAAGGCTCTCCTCAGACTGCAGGACACCTACAGGCTTGACGCCAACACCATCTCCACTGGAGACCTGCCTGGTGAGGGTGGGGTGAGGGTGGGGCGTATATATCATGGTGAAGGTTAAGGGGCTACTGTACTAGGTCCTTTGTTAGAACCATTAGTGAAGCATGACTTGAGTTACCTGACATATGTGACATGACTGTTACCTGGCTGTCACCATGATTTTCTTGTTCCCAGGAGTGCTGGCTGTATTATTTACATATTGGGTCAACCTTGGGTTACAGCTCCCAATAACACCTTCATCAGAACATTTTTATTCATTTTTTATTATTTATTTATTTGTCCTCCTCAGGCGTGACCTATAAGAGCTCAATGACGGTGGAGGACTGCTTCGAGCTAGGGAAAATCGCTTACTCAGATGTGGACTACTACCACACTGAGCTGTGGATGGCCCAGGCCCTGAGACAGCTGGACCAGGGAGAGGAGTCCACTGTGGACAAAGTCACTGTGCTGGACTACCTCTGTTACTCCATCTACCAGCAGGGGCAGCTAGACCAAGCCCTGGAACTCACCAAGAGGCTGCTTAAACTGGGTGAGTCATTACAGAGCTGCTACATGGAGATGTAAAACTGTATACTTACGTCAGCACAATAATTTCACCTGCTACACCAGAAGCATGAACAATTGCATGCGTGGATGCAAAATGAATAGCTCAGGAACTTCAGATGTATCCATTCCTGATGTTAAACTTGTTTTTTATGTACAGTGTCCTGCGTAAGTAATGGGACATTAAAGCATTTTTTCTTCTTTTAGCTCTACACTCTACAAGCTGTACACACTACAAGTTTGGATTCAAACAAACAATTACGAGAAGGTTAAAGTGGAGATTATCAGCTTTTATTTGATGGTATTTGTACATATTCGTTTCACCATTCAGAAATTACAACACTTTTTATGCATAGTCATGGGACATTTGGGTAGACAGGTAGTTAGTCAGGTGTGTTCTATCACATAATTTGTGCAGTCATGAGAGCTCTCAATGTCTAATATTGATTCTAGACTTTGCGTTTGCCTTTGGAGTTTGCTATTGTTGTCTGTCAACATGAGGACCAAAGAGACGTCAACGAAAGTCAGGGAAGCCATTATGAGGCTGAATAGCCATAGCTATATTGTCTTGGCCATTGACATAGCCAAAACTTTAAACCTACCAAAATCAACAGTTTGGAACATCATTAAAGGGAAAGAAAGCACTGGTGAGCTCAGACATTGCAAACTGCCTGGTATACCACGGAAGACTTCTACAGTGGATGACCAAAGAATGCTCATCATGATTAGGAAAAACCCGAAAACAACTGGCCCACAGATCAGGAACACTCTCCAGGAGGTAATTGTGTGAGAGACTATACCAGCAGAACTACAGAGGCTACACTGCAAGGTGCAAATCACTCATCAAGATGGTCAGGTTACGGTTTGCTAAAAAGTACCTAAAAGAGCCTGCAGAGTTCTTGAAAAAAGTATTGTGGATAGATGAGACAAATATTAACATGTACCAGAGTGATGGCAAGTGATTATCCAAGTGTGGAAAAAAATAACTGTCCAATATCCACAGCATATCACCTCATCTGTGAAGGGGTTTTATGGCTTGGGCATGTATGGCTTTCACTGTAACTGGCTCACATGTCTTTATTGATAATGTAACTGCTGACGGCAGCAGCGGGATGAATTCTGAAGTGCACAGAAACATCTTGTCAGCCCAAGTACAAGCAAATGCCTACAAACTCATTGGACAGCGCTTTATCATAGAGAGACAAACCCCACAAATACTGCTATAGCAACTAGAGAGATTTCAGGGCCAAAAAGTGGAAAGTTGTTGACTGGCCAAGTTAATCTTCAGATCAAATTGAACATGCATTTAATTTGCTGAAGAGGACCTTAAGGCAAAATGTCCTCAAAACAAACAACAACTGAAGATGGCTGCAGTACAGGCCTGGCAGAGCATCACCAGAGAAGACACCCAGCATAAGGTGGGATCATTGGGTTGCAGACTTCAGGCAGTTATTGCAATATGCATGCAAGGATTGTCGACCAAATACTAAACATGAGTACTTAAATTGGACATTTTATAAATATGTCCCATAACATTTGGTGTCCTAACATGTCCTAAATATGTCTAAAAAGTGTTGTAATTTCTGAATAGTGAAATCCATATGTACACGAAAACCCTCAAATTAAAGCTGAGATTCTCTTCTTAGTACTTGTTCAATTTTACATCCAAACTTTTGGAGTGTAGAGCCATAAAAAAGAACAAATGCTTCACTGTCCCATTACTTACACACTGTCCCATTACTTACACACTGTCCCATTACTTACACAGGGCTTTTTATATTTCTATATCCGAATGTCTTTGAATGGTGGTTTGTCTACAACATCTTGCCGCCGAATATGAACTAGGTAGACTGTATTTTCATGCGGCCGATGGAGCAGTTTACATTGACTACGATAGAAGTGCTATCCATGATCAGTGCTTTGCTTCATTCTAAAGGTTATGCAAGTGTGGATATTGAAAAATAGACTAACAGTAACACAGCTATGTGCCTTGATTGCCATGGCACTAGATGTTATTGGGGTTAAAACCTAGAGACTGCTGGGTAAACATTGTGGAAGTTCAATGAAAAAAAGGTTGACAGCACAAAGCAATAATGTGTCCTGACTACTGAGGGGATTGTTACAAAAAACATTTATGAAAGCCATTTGGGTCAATTATTGAACAGTACAGTACATGTTGTACTGTACTGATAAACTTGGATTACTCATGGAATGGGGCCAGGTGGCATTCATGGGTCCAAAGTTAGTGAAGCACAGTGGCAGCAAAACACCAACTCCACACACATCTGAAACACATCAACACAACATAAGGCCAAAAAATTAATGAATTATGACGAATGTTGAAAATGAGATGACATCTTGTTTTGTTTCTGTGCCCTATTGGTACTTCAGACCCTGAGCACCAGCGTGCCAACGGCAACCTCAAGTACTTTGAGTTTCAGCTGGAAAAGCGGAGGAAGGCAGAGGTGGAAGCTGGGGTCCAGAAGGAGGGCAAGGAACGAGGGAAGAGACAGAGTGAAGCCCCCAAGAAGAAGCAATTCAGGGAGCCCATCCCCGAGAGGAAGATGTACGAGATGCTCTGTCGAGGGGAGGGCATCAAACTGGTGAGGAGTTACACACGCACACGCGCACACGCGCACACACGCACACATGCACACACACACACACACACACACACACACACACACACACATGCACACACACACACTTGCACAGAGACTGAGGTCAATGAATTAGTTTGTGTTTGTTGAAGTGTGTGTTTGTTTACACTGGTGTGCACAATGTGTTGTTAGATCATTTTTGGACAAGTAGTAGTGATGGCAGTGTTGCATTAGTGAGATCTAATTTTGAACTTCTCTATTTTCAATCTATTCATCTCTGCTTTGAAGACCCCCCGCAGACAGAGCCGCCTGTTCTGCCGTTACTTCAACAACCACCGCCACCCCTGGTACCTGCTGGGCCCTGTGAAGCAGGAGGATGAGTGGGACCGCCCCTATATCGTTCGTTACATTGACATCATCTCCCACAGCGAAATAGAGAAGGTCAAAGAGCTGGCCAAGCCCAGGGTGAGTCTCTGCTGTGGGAGGGTATTTATCTGATGAAAAGCTGTACATGCATGGTTATTGATTTTCAGAAACTCACCCTTTTGACCACGTATTCTTTCGGAGGAGCAGAATATTTCAGATGAGACACACTGCTGTAATTACAACAGTAGGCTTCACCATGAGGTGTTAAGTGTTTATTAGGATCTCTAGTTCAAGGCAGTAGTTTCCTTTTGCAAATTGATCACGTACAGATATTGTTGGTGTTTAGACATTGTTGCCTTTATGCAACATCTGACATTAAAGGGTTACAAGTCTAAACATTTATCTACTGTACCAATCCCGGATTGCCCCTCTAAGGCCACTGGTAGATAGAAAGGATGCTAATGTTAAACATGGAGACACACAGACACATGAATAAAATATAAAATAGTGCATGTATGTATCAGTTGAAATTCAAGCTATTTTATGATGGCTATAAAGTAGGAGTTCTAGCATAATTACCTTAATGGTTGGCTATAGTTAAAGAGGAGAAAATAGCAAGCCCAGTGCCAGCTGTTTACAACAACTCCTTTTGTATTCGCTCACCTTGATGCTTAAACAAACACCAATGGAGTAGTTGTACACAGCTAGCCCAGTGCTTGATGCTGAGGTTCTCCCTGGATACAAAAACATTTTGTGGGACGAATTAAAGTAACAACATCCTCCCTCTTTTTCCTTCCTCCATAGCTACGAAGGGCCACCATCTCCAACCCCATTACTGGTGTTCTGGAGACTGCCCCCTACAGGATCAGCAAGAGGTAAGTCACAGCCAGGTCTGGCTGGAATGGGAAAGAAGAGGGGGATGACATGAGAGAGATGGGGTGGGGTGGGGGTGGGAAGGGGGGGGCTCTCCTCTCTTCTCCTCTCCTTTCCTCTCTCACCTCAAGCCCCTCGTCTCATCTACCCCTGGACTATGCCTCTTTATCCATCCCTTTACTTTTTCTAAAGACATATATATTTTGTTGTATTAACATAGTTGCTTAAGGCCAAATGCAGTATGGGTGTGTCAGGGGCAGTCCTTTTCAAGTCTACAGTCCATGTAGTCTACAGTCCATGATTTACTATCAATGGCTTAGTGAATGTGAGAGGATGGATGTCCTCTGAAGCTGGAGTATTTGAAATACTTTGAGCGTTTGCTTGAGCCTATCTGGAGAGCCAGATGGGTGGGTTTTGCACTTTTGGTTTCATTTAACCAGACAAACACAATCAAGCATAGCTTGAAAACAATTAAATACTATTTGAACCCAGTTCTGCTGGAAACTAGAAAGTAAAACATAACATACCCCATGGACTGTGGGCATAGGAGCATTGACCGCTTGTGGTCTTCTTCTCTTAATTCACTTCCTCTATTTACCTCTATTCCCTCATTGTGTCTCAGGTTGTTTGTGTTTCACTTTCTCTCTCTCTCTCTCTCTCTCTCTCTCTCTCTCTCTCTCTCTCTCTTTTCTCTTTTCTCTTTCTCTCTTTGTCCTTATGCCCCTGGGGGAACTAGCTAAGACGTGCCACAGTGCATGACCCCATAACTGGGAAAAACACCACGGCCCAGTACAAAGTCTCCAAGAGGTAAGGGGTCATAGGTCATACCATAGGGGCTCCAGAGACCCCTACTGTTCTCTACACACTTCACCAAGACCTGCCCTGCAATCCCAAAACACCCTGTACAGAGACCCCAATTAGGAGTTTTGTTTTTTCAAGTCCAATATTTTTTTTATGTTAGTAAATTACATTGTGCTATCAATGCATCTTCTTACTTAAAATCTAGTTTTTTTTGTCATTAATATATACAGTGAATTGAAATTTCAAACTCAACCATTTATATAATAATATTTTCAATAGAGGTTAGGTTTAGGTTTGATTGTATATGTGGGGAGACATTAATTAATTTGTGTGGAGGGTCTGGGAGTCTTTGGTCTTCTGTAAGCGCATTTCATGCTATTCTACATAGTTTTCACCAACATTTTTAAGCACCTTTGAGCCACGACACGGGGGGGGGGGGGGGGCTAGCCATGGTATAGTGCCGTTTCCTACAGTATAGAAACTGCCAGTGCCTACAGTTACACAGTTACCACAGCTATGATGTGTTTACCAAACATCAGGAAGTTAGGGTGACTGTACTGTATAGGCCTAGTTTAACCGCAATACCGTCACTCATGTCGTGGAGTAAATTTATTAATTTTGTAATTGCGTGTTGGTAAAAAAACCCAGTTGTGGTTTACCGCTGCGTCTTACATTAGACACATTCTACGTTATCCAACTTTTCAGATGACCATAGATACAGGGGGCTATTTCTAAATTAAGATTACATACTGTATATTGCAAAGGGGGGGCTCTGTATTGCAGATGGGAGCATGTCAGAGCTGTGTTTCAATAGCCATTTGTGCTTCTCAGGGGGGGTAAAAGGGGATGGTCACCACATTTAACAGACACATCTCTGTTTTACAGCAGAACTTGAGTGGCACAGGGCCATCTGTGTTCTGGATTAGATTAGCGTGGGTCACACATTACATTGTCATGTCTACCGGTGGTCCGCTGCTCTCTGGTATCTGCTGAGCAGCCACAAGTGCCTGTGCGTCAACTCTAGTATGCGCATAAATGCATTCTCCGAACTCGCGACCCACATTGTCTGTGCACACGACCCACTTTGAGTAAGAAATGCTGGGGAATCTGTGCGGCAGCACTCCTGATATGATCTCATTCTGGCTTCTTGTACTGTGTTTCTGCACTGACAGAGTCAATGCCACCTCATGCTCCATATCAGCTCTCTCTGTCTGTCTGTCTGTCTGTCTCACTCTCTCTGTCTGTCTGTCTGTCTGTCTCTTTCTCTCTCTCTCTCCCTCCCTCATACCACACCCCACATCACTCTGGTTTTACTCCCTCTGCTTATCACTGTGTATGTGTATGTGTATGTGTATGTGTATGTGTGTATGTATGTGTATGTGTATGTGTGTATGTGTGTGTGTGTGTGTGTGTGTGAGAGAGAGTGCATGTGGATGTGAAACATGGAGTAACAGTTAAACTTCATTTGAACTCATACCAGGGGCAAAGTCAGTGGGAGAGCAGCAGGAAAAGAATGGACAAGTGGAACGGTGTATCAACACTCCCCCATAACATAACCAAATACATCCCCTTCACTCAGCGCACAGAAACACAGTGTACACATAGCAGTGAGAAAGAGGAGTCATCTCATTGGCTCAAGAGATGTCTTAAAATCAAGAATGCATCCAATAAAAATGGATGCTGTGTAGAGAGTAGATGTCTGAACCTTTGCCTTCAGCCTGGACCCCATCCTGAAGGCCATAAACTGAACTCCAATCTTCTGGCCTCGACATCATTGCAGCCACAACTGCTACAACTGTCATTGGCAACTCCATTTAGCTTTAGAATTCGCTATTTCAATGTTATTTTGTGTGGTTTGACACTTTTTATTCACATGCTATACTTTATTATGAAACACGTGGCCGTGTTGTCGCATATTTATGAGTTGCTTGGACATTGCATTGAAAAAGGCTGTTTTTCCTATGATCATCTCACCATTCCTGAATATTTCTCAAAACGATTTGGCACATCGACTCAAGTGGTGGCAAACTAAATATAGGCCAATTTTCAGAAAGGTCTGTTCAGCCATTTTCATTAAAAATGTAGCTTTTTTGTTTTACATACAGCAAATGTTTTACGCCGCAAGATCTAAAAAAAAATATACCATTTGCGATACCAAATTAACAAATGCTGTGATAGATTTTCGGTCCCTATAGCATTCTGCTTAAGAAAAATGGCTAACATATTTTCATGGTTCATTTAGATTGTGATATAAAACATAGGCCCTGTTCATGTTAGAGGAGTGGAATTGGGGTTGTTAGTCATTAGAGCTGCAAGTGCTGTTGCTGTGAGCGCACTATTCTGATAGGTTAGGTGTCAAATATTAGACCTTCCTGTTTAAAAACCATGGAAATTAAATACAAAAACCTACGTTTTAGATATTTAGAGTTGTCAAAAGCCGAAAAAGACAGGAAATTCGATTGAGCACCATAGCTCAATCATGACCTATGCACTGACACGGTTAGTACACTCAGCACTGGGCATGTTGTTTGCTTCTCTCTGAAGGACTTGAAGTGATCAATAATGAAGAATCAAATGGTGGATCTTCAGAGTACAAGATGATGTTTTTATTGACAAGACAGACACAGACAAAACAGGCACCAAAGCGGCAGACAAGACAGGTGCCTGGGAGAAAGTCAGATTTAGCGTTGCACTGATTGGTCTTTTCTTATGGGAGGAATCAATATCATCCTGTCATATTAAACCACTGTAAAAGGGTTTGGGTTTCAAATCAGCAGTGAGCAGATGTGAGACCTTGACCAAATAAAGAGCTGCTTCTTCTCCCCGTCTTACTTCCCTTGCGGACCACAAACTCTCCGGGTCCCACGAGATAACAACACTTCTCTATTTCATGCTGGACACCTGCATATGACTTCACACTCACAGGCTGTGTTCTGTTATCAAAAGTTAGCTACAAATATGTCGAACAGAGCAATAATATTCAAATACACCAAAGTCAGAATCATTAAAGCCCCACTTCTATATTCTAGGCCTTTATTTACTTTCAATGGCTGCGGGAGCACCAAACTCTTAAGTTGACCTATGACCACTTTTCCCGGACCCTTTATCTCAAACAGCCTAATACTTACTCTTCAGAGAGGTAATATACCTTATAGAGGACTGTTTTCAGAAGAATAGCCAGGTTTGCATTTGGATAATATAGGTTATGTACTCTAATGGTAACATTACATTTTGTATTGCAAAGTAAAGATGTTCACTTGTAGGTTGAGGTCACACAACAGCTGCTCTGAGAGAAGCTTTCTTGCATGAATTTCATTCATTGAGTTTTTTCATTGTGACCATATTCTACTCATGTTTCAAACCTGTAAAGTAAACTTTGGAAAAACTCAGGCTTTCATTTATATATCAATCACTGTGATAACCTTATGCGAGTTGTGTATTAAATCAACCATGTTAACAAATATTATGAACACTGCTAGGAATGTCGACTCAAGTACAGTAGCCCAACAAAGCTATTCTGACAGGAGTCAAAATTGAGTATGCTGGAAAACTCTGTTGTTGCATAGGTCAGATTTAGAGTGATGGTTCTCAATAACATTTCCTGTAATTTTTGGCTTTTGACAACTCTAAATATCTAAGTTAAAACATAGTTTTTTTTTTGTATTTAACTGTACATGACCTTGAAAAATGTCTGACAAATAATATGATGTAGAGTATTAAAATATGACATAGATATTGTGATGTCTTAAAACGTGCACACCTTCTGGGCATGCTGTCAAGACTACCACTTGGTAAAATCATTTTAAAAAATACCCCCTTCTGGTGCCCCTGCAAGCGTCAAGTGAGTCCTTGTGACCCCAACATCTCTCCTCATGGGATGACTACAAAAGAGTTTACCATCATGTTATCATAAAAGAGTGCAGCTGACTGGCGGCAGTTGTCATAGAAACACACAGCTGGTACTGTTGATTTAACAGTCCATTCGGTCCCATGGCATTGACAATTTGACTATTGACATAACATGGAAAGGTGAAATCGCAAGAGATAGATTTTAATGAAAACTGCCACACATTCAATATTATAGACATACGGCTGCACTGCTTCATGTAAGTACCACATTTTCTAGTGAGCTCTCGTTGTAAACAGAGTTGTATGTCTTTGGTTATTTGACTGCCAAAAAATGCTCAAAATCTCTTTTATTGAAAACGACTGGACAGATCTTTAAAAAAATAAATTGTCATCTGTAATTCAACCCTGTTATTCATGGTAATTCACATTTCGTTACTGCCTGCCCACCTTACCTGCTCCAGTGAATTGTGGGACTAAAATGTAATTCCTGATTAGTGTGCTGGGTTATCATACTACATGGAAAGCGAGTAGTCTGACACCCTGACATCTTAGACATCCTAAATTTACAAAACGTTCTAATCCTACATACTGAAAATGCCTAAAAAATAGGTTGCACTATGAATGTTCGTTTACAGCCCAACTGTCCTATAATGACTCTACTGCCCCCTTCTGACCATATGGTTTTTATCCTCTCCTCCTCCTCCTCCTCCTCCTCCTCCTCCTCCTCATTCATGTCCCTCCCTCATCCTAGTGCTTGGCTAACTGGATATGAGCATCCAATGATTGAAACGATAAACCAGCGGATTGAGGACCTCACCGGACTGGAGATGGACACTGCAGAAGAGCTGCAGGTTAAGTGTGCATGTGTGTGTGTGTGTGTGTGTATGTGTGTGTGTGTACGGGTGTCTGTGTCTTGACAGTGACTTATTTACCATGTCATCCTCTTGCTTTTTGTAGGTTGCAAATTATGGTGTTGGAGGTCAGTACGAGCCTCACTTTGACTTCGGACGGGTAAGTAATGCCCGTAGGGCATTGTGTTAAAGGGCATTTATCACACACACACACACACACACACACACACACACACACAACCCAGCACACACACTGAAAATAGGTTACAGTATGTGATGCCATCATGATCTGTCCACAGAAAGATGAGCCTGATGCCTTTAAAGAGCTGGGGACTGGAAACCGCATTGCTACCTGGCTCTTCTATGTGAGTGTCTTAACCATAGAGAACTGTTCTATCCCTGATTGTTTTCTAATCGAAGTGACCTGTCATTGTTGGTGTGTCTCTTCTTCTCTGTTGTAGATGAGTGATGTGGTAGCAGGGGGCGCTACTGTGTTTCCAGACGTAGGTGCCGCAGTATGGCCGAAAAAGGTAATTAGAAAAATAATGCAATAAGGTGTTAGTGTGTGTGTGTGCGCTTGTGTTTATGGAACAGGAAGTAATTGCTTCCTCGCTCACGAGTTCACATGAGACTCGATCTTGTATTGCCAACACACGTGACCACCCTGAAACACTAGCAATTCGATGGTACGGGTTGGAGTATTTGAGGGGTGAGCTTACCACTTCAACTCGGTTCAATTTAGGTTGTCCCTCCTAACCACTGTGTGTGCTGTGTGTATTGCAGGGCTCTGCAGTGTTCTGGTACAACCTGTTTCCCAGTGGAGAAGGGGACTATAGGACACGGCACGCAGCCTGCCCAGTACTGGTGGGCAACAAGTGGGGTGAGTCTCTCACTGTCTTTTCAACGTAAAGCTGTTTAATGAATGTCAAAAATCACTGCTGTGAATGCCACTCTTTTAAGTGTAAAGTCAACACTAACTACTGTATAGCATAATTTTCTTCTGTTAAAAATCACTTGGATGTATTATTATACCCAAGTTGTTCTCTGTCTGTTTCTATGTCTCCTCTTCACTCCTAGTATCAAACAAATGGATCCATGAAAGAGGGCAGGAATTCAGACGACCATGTAGTCTCCAGGAGACGGAAAGATGAACCCTACCCACACACACACAACCATACAGTCCCCTCCTCCCAACCCTTCCTCCATCCCTTCTTCCTCCTTATTCTCACTTGGTGTCTGAGCCTAGACAATTTCAACCTGGACAGTATTAGCTGTGTTGCTCTGGGTATGATCTACTTCAAGGCTGTTGAATGTGTCTTAAAGGGACAGTCTGGGATTGGTACATCCATTTTTGGACTTTTAAAAGATTGATATATAGCCATTGATTCTTGAAGAATGTAACTTAATAAATACCCTAACCCTAAGCTTGTTTTACTCCATTGTTGTAAACAATGTAATTGTAAACCAACACTGTATAGCTTCAACACATAGTTAAATCAATAATTTTGATTTCATGGTTGGTCCTTGCATCCATAGCTCCGTCTATGTATTTGAGAGTGGTTACATTTTTGTTATTGTTTGAATCCCAGATTGCCCCTTTAAGAGAACATTTTCTTAGTGTTCTTTATTGTGTTTCTTTGCACTCTGTAGGATCTCTGTGTATTCAAAAGGATGGCTCAAATGGAAACTCTGGAGCACAACAGGTTTTGGTGGTGATTGATGCAAGTGTAGCTAAGCTGTGTAGAAAACAAGTGTACAGTAAACATGTTGTCCCCCACAAATGATGTAGCGCCTCCCTCTATAAAAGGAGAGTGATGGAGAAACCTGAAATGTTTATTCATAAACGTTTTACTATGACACTATGGTTGCCTGTGTTTTACAGTGCTGGGTTATGCACAGGGAGGGTATTTCTCTTGGTGCAATCAACTTCTGTTACCAAATAGAAAAAGAATGTGGCCGCAATGAGGCTACTACTGTACTAACTCTATTGATATGACACCTTTACTTCAAACACAAATTTCACAAATAGGCTAAGAGAAAATATTTGCACAGCCAATATTTCCATCAGTCCACTATTTCCAACACTTATATATAGGCCAAGTTCCGGTTTTACATTATGCTACATAACAGACTAACTCACAAAATATGATTCCCAAATTCATTAGGCTATATGCCTACAGTTGCATTCGTAGCCAGATTGAAAAGTTACCAGAACCTGTAGTGCTTATTTAATTAATTATCAGTCTTGCTTCTTACAGCTTTCCGTTGCTTTCTCAAAATATTATTCCCAAATTCATTAGGCTAAATGCCTAATGCATTTAAGGTGCCATGATCACAGCAAGCTTTAATTTTAAACTGGCTGTTTTTCTCAATGGAACTGGTCGCTTTCTCAGCGCTGTAAAACTGTTTTTGTGCCGAGATCCTGAACACCAGGTTTTTTCAGAGCTAGGAGGAGTTGAAAAAGGTCAAAGTTTTGATAAAAAGCTGATGGGCGCATCAATGTCACTTTTACACCAGCCGACCAATCAGGTTAAGGGAGAGGCGGGACAAACACAAATTCACAACATGATGCCAGCTACTTCAGTTGAAAATGAGGATATACCTTCTTTTTGTATGAAACTAACACTCTCTACATGTATTTTACCCCCTATTGCTAGCAAGCTACTCTGTTAATCATTGCTAGCTACCTTGCCAGCTAAAGCACTGTATCGGGTAGCCAAGCAACAATAAAGCCCAGCGTTGCTTTAACAAAAAAAGCTTGCTATGGACACGCCCTTTCTACACTCCTAGCTCTCCCCTTTGCGTCATATTATGACGTGTTTAATGACGTCACCTCGAAACTCATAAACAATCTCTATGGCATGACGCATCTTTCACTGTAGTTTCGTCAAAATTGGGCCAATCAGTGTAATTTCATACATCCCATCATTCACCCATCATACACCCAAGTTTCATCAAAATTGTCCCAGAGGTGTCAGAGAAAAAGCTTACATACGTACGGACAGAGACCGTTTCATAGTCTCCTCTCCGATTTCATTGGTGGGGGACAATAACAAGTACAACAGTCATGGGACTTTAAAACAGTTAAAGCAGAGAACAAGTGAGGACTGTAGAGACTAATACATGGTAAATAAAAACTAAAAAAAGGGTGTTATTATCAAGGCCAGATTTTTTAGCGCACTTGACCTGCTTATTGTCATGAACACCCTTCTATTTACCACTACTCCACCCACGTGAGCACAAGCGAGACAGTGCTACAGTGCAGTGGTATTTTCACCTGTTACCGCAGACACAAATTGCCAATATACCTGCGTTTGGACTTGCGTCCGCTTTGTGCCAGCTGAAAATAGAGCCCATAGTGGGGTGCAGGAGTGATTTACAAACTAATAAAATAATCTTAAAATCAATTCTAATGAAATTGTAAACAAACACTGTATAGCTTCTAAACATGATCAACACAAATCATGTTGATCTCATGGATGGTCAGTCCTTGCATCCATAGCTCCGTCTATGAATTTGAGAGTGGTTACATTTCTCCAGCCCCATCCCTCAGCTGTTTACCAAAGGAGTGACAGAGTGACGCTTTCTTGTTTGAATTCCAGATTGCCCCTTTAAAGTCTTGGCAAACTGCCTCAAACCTATTCAACCCTTTTTTATTTATTTATTTAACCTTTATTTTACCTGGGGAGTCCCATTGAAATGACGAGACCTCTTTTCCAAGGGAGCCTTGGCCGAAGCTCTGCTTGGGGATATTTGATGTGAGCCTACCAAAACAATTGGGGTTTTGTTTGCAGAGCCAGAGGGGCAAGCCAAATACAGTATTCTCCTGTGTTTTTATTTTCTTTGTCTTGTTTTCCCATGAAACATACCATTCTTTTTGCCGCACTATCTAACAATCTAACAAGACCCATTATGTGTTTGTACGTCTTTTGAAATGTATGTGAATATTTTGGGAAGTGTGAAATTAATGTTTTCTACAGTAAAGTATGTAATTGATTCTCACCTGAGTTGAGTTTTTTTTCTCTTCAACTACATTTCTAAAGCTCCCAGCAATTAACCTTCCAACTATATGAAAATAGTTTTGTGGGTAAATTTTTTGTGTGTGTGTGTACAAATGTTATAAGTGGGTATGTGTGTGTTGTCAGCTGTTGGAACAGGAGGCCACGTGAGTACACTGGCTTGGCGTGTGACTGATTGGAACAGAGGAATCTGAACTTAACTTATTATACAGTAGGGATGGGCATTTTGTGAATGAAAGTGGGTGCCTACGTGCGTGCATGTGTGTGTGCGTGCATTTAAAAAAAAAATGTTTTTCTTTTTTTAAGTTCAAGTTTTTAAAAAAAAGATTCAAATTCCAAGAGTAGGCTATGGCATATATCCTTTATCTCCTCATTTAGTATGATAGGGAAGCAATGCGACTTGCATGTTACTGTAATATTATCTGCTGATTTAAAAGCAATTCTATGTCATGATTTTGGCTATGAAAATAACTACATATGATGCGCAATAGCCAATGATCATTGTAGGCCTAAAATCTAATGTCTCCTTTCCTGTGCTGTGCTGTACACTGCGCTACCAGTGTTCAATAGCAACATTATTCACCTGTCCCTCCTGATTGTCTTAATGTGTCTGTCTGAATGTTCATACCATGTTCATACCATCTCTGAAACTCAGAACTTCAGAGTTTGTTTAACTCACGTAAGTTATTTGCAAAGAGCTTCCTATTGGTTGCTTCTGATACTCTCAGAGTAGGAAACTCCGGTAATATTTTTGAACAAGTTTCCAAGTCGTAAATGTCAGAGTTTCCTACTATTGTTCTGAGTGCACTGTGAACGCACCATTATTTGGTAACTCTTTATTTAAATAATCCATCTATGCTCTACAAACTTTCATAATATGCATATCTGTTGATTTTCATCAATGAATAATTTTGTCCATACACAATCACATTTATTTCAGCTGCATAACACACTTGCTGTAGCCTAGATCACACCATATCAAACTACTATGGCAATTGTAAACTGTCCTACAGTGACCTCCTGTGGACAAATGTGTGACAGCACTCATAAGTGCTCATAAGCACATAAGCGATCGCTCAGACGCTATCGCTGCTGTCCTCCACTATTCCCTCTCCCACCTGGAAAACAAAGACTCCTACATCAGGACGCTCTTTGTAGACTACAGCTCTGCTTTTAATACAGTCATCCCCCACAGACTCATCCACAAAATGTCCACACTTGGCCTGCACCCCACCCTCTGTGACTGGCTCCTAGACTTTTTGACTGGCAGGCCCCAGTCTGTCAGGATTGGCAATAGGACTTCAGCCAGCATTATTACAAATGTTGGCACCCCACAGGGATGCGTCCTCAGCCCCATTCTCTACACCCTGTTCACCCACGACTGTGTCGCCTCCCACAAGGACAACATCATCCTAAAGTTTGCAGACGACACCGCAGTGATAGGATGCATCACTGGCGGGGACGAAGCAGCTTACAGGAGGGAGGTGGCCAGTCTGGTAACATGGTGCGAGGACAACAACCTCACCCTCAATACGGACAAGACGAAGGAGATGATAGTGGACATGAGGAAGAAGAGGGGACCTCATCGGCCACTGTACATCCGGGAACTTGAAGTAGAGAGGGTGAGCAGTTTCAAATACCTGGGCGTCCACATCAGCGAGGACCTCACCTGGACACTTAACACCACTCAGCTGGTTAAGAAGGCCCAACAGCGGCTGTACTTTCTGAGGAGGCTGAGGAAGTTTGGCATGTCGCCCAAGATCCTCAGCAACTTCTACAGCTGCATTGTTGAGAGCATCCTAACTAGCTGTATCACTGTGTGGTATGGCAGCACTACTGCTATGGACCGCAGACGCCTGCAGAGAGTGGTGAAGACTGCTGAGAAAATCACCAGGACTCCACTGCCCTCTCTGCAGAGCATCTACCACCGCAGAGTCCACAGGAGAGCCGCCTCCATCCTCAAGGACCCCACCCACCCCCAGCTCGGACTGTTCACACTTCTACCCTCAGGCCGGAGGTACAGAAGTGTTAAATGCAGGACCACCCGACTGAAGAACTCCTTCTTTCCCACTGCCATCAGACTCCTAAACAACCCATAGGAGATTAATATAACCGTACTACCTCAATAACTGAACTTTCCAGTTTGCATAATTGCACTGCTACATTTGCACTGTTTTATTATTATTATTGCTGCTATTTTATTTTATGCCTTAAATTTTGCTGTCTTGTACATTTGTTTAGTATATATTGTATATTCTTTAGTATTGTATATTTTACATTGGTTGGCATTCTGCGGACAGCAAAGCAAGAATTTCGTTGTACAGTGAAACATGTTTTCTGCTGTGCATATGATAATAAACACTTTGAATCTTGAATCTTGAAGTGAGAAACTATTACACCGGCCTTACTGTATTATCAATCACTTAATCAATAATCGTTGATTTGTTTGGACTCTATAAGCTCTTTCTGAATACCTTATACCTGATTCTGATACCTAAATATGACTCTATCTCACATTAACCCTTAGATACCCAGACCCCCTCACATTTCTGGAAAGATTTCAATAGAAAATGTCTAATATAGCCAGTTAACACTCTCATACATGTGTGATAAAGAGATCCAGACTCTGAATGTACATTTTCATTCACACACAAAAATATGATTTGACATGAAAGCCTAAGCAAAGCATGAAAGTGTGATTACAGTCCGTAACACCCGATGTTGCTTATATGCAATATTTACATTTCAAGCGAGTATACCTTCACCAAAAATGCATATTTTTTCTTAGAAAATCTACCTTGGCATCTTTGGACATCTTTAAGAACATTTTGCAGAAGCACACCCTTCTGACCGCGTACAAGACTTTTAGAGGAGCAGAATTTCTGTGTTTACCACAATTGATCTCCGCAATTTTTCTGTGAAAATGTACGCTGTTTGTGTGTGTGTGTGTGTGTGTGTGTGCGTGCGTGCGTGCGTGCGTGCGTGCGTGCAGACAGTGGAGCAGTAAAGTGGGTTTGCTCTCCTGGGTCTGAGGGCACCGTCATCATGTGTCCTGTCAGTACTCATTGATATCAGATTCCTGTATTTTATAAGTACAAATAATGTATCTTCCATTCCGTAATTCTCCAAGGATGTGGTTCCTCTTGAAGCTCGGTCGCCAGTCCTCTGTTGACATCATCTATGTGGGGTCCCTACCAGGTGTGCGTGTAAATGTAATAACACGTCGGATAAATTACATTGCATCCGCCACATTCCTGTATTGGTGATACTGAGTTGATGATACTAGATGTTTACTCAAATAATTATATGAAAAATTCTCCTTAGGATATGCACACATTTTATGAATACTGTTATTCATATTGAATATGAATATTGTTAGGTATAGGAACTGGAACTAGATCTGACAACAAAATTACAGTGGAAAACATTAAAAGTGACAAACATAATAATGCAATTGTGAGCTTGTAATTGTCATGGAGAATATGTGTCCATTTTAAGAGAATATTTGTTGTTTTCTTAAAATCTTGGTACTGTAAGATATAGCCTACTATCATTTCAGGTAAATTTAATGAATTAATGACAAAAACACATGCTATGAATTCAAGGAACTTTTAGGACACTTTTAATTAACATAGGTTTTCCACCTGCTGGTAAGCACATACCCTATGTAGTGGGCCACCATTTGGCTAAGATAAGATTTTATTGTCAGAAATTTGTTTACATCATCATTACAACTCATGTCAGGACATATAACAAACTAGAAATATACATAAAACCAACATTTTGCTGCTGAACATGTTCTACCAGTCAGTGGTGGCCAGCGCAGTGCTGTACACGTTGGTATGCTGGGGGCGCAGCATCAAGGAAGGTAACACCAAGAGGCTGAACAAGCTTATTAGGAAAGCTGATTCTGTCCTCAGTGTCACCCTGGACATTGTGGAGGAGGTGGCCAATAGGAGGATGAAGACCAAACTCCTGGCCATCATAGACAATTCCTCCCATCCCCTACATGACAGAGAAGCTCCTTTAGCAACAGATTACTACAACCACGTTGCACTAAGGAGTGCTATAGGAGATCTTTTCTGCCTGCCGCAATAAGACTGTACAACTCCTCTGGCTGGCTTAATCCGGGTGATCAGAGTCAGGCTGGGGGATGTTAAATCACACTGGACTGTTCTTACTGTATATAATGTTTCCGATGTCTATTTTTTTTTATTATTCATTTCATTTCATTCTAGTCATTTTATTCTAGTCATTTTATTTTGTTATTGTTGATCAATAAAGTACGTATCTATCTATCTATCTATCTATCTATCTATCTATCTATCTATCTATCTATCTATCTATTCAATACGATGTAGTGTTGTAGTGTACAATAAAGTGATAAAGTGCATGTTGTAGTGTCTGGACTAGACCATTTCCTCTGCTGCCACCCTGATTCAGAAGTTTGATAAAGTGAAATTATTAGTAATTAATAATAAATGAATAATGGATCGGTACATTTGCATAGGGGTTTTCTGTAGCGCTTATTTGATGACAGGAGCTGATATTCTGAGGACATGCTCAGTGGAGATCTTATGTTCCAACCTGTTCATGCTTTTGATTTGAGCTGCTATTGAAACCTTGCTTATTTAACTAGAAAAATAAGATCTTGAAGAAACTTTGTGAGCTTGTAAAGTCTGATTTTGGTAGTTAAAAGATGGACTATAGACAGATAGAGTTGTTGGTTGGTTGGATGAATGATGGGATGCATGAATGGATAGATAGGTAAAGATAGCCAGACAGATGAGAGGATAGATAGATAGATAGATAGATAGATAGATAGATAGATAGATAGATAGATAGATAGATAGATAGATAGATTGGTTGGTTAAGATAGATTGGTTGGTTAAGTTGTTGAAAGTGAACTAAAACCGGAATCAGTTTCAAAAGTTAATATGAGGCTTGAAACAAAAAACAGCTTAGATGTGTTGTTTGGTTCTATATGGCTCTCAGGGATAATGATCTTTGATGATATTTCAGCCTAGGAGAATGGGATATATTCGGCTATAGACTTATTGGATTGTTTTTTGCTAGGCCTTTTGTGTGTGCTACAATTGGAGGGGGTGCAGAATGTTTTGCATATGAGGCTTGAAACATAATAAAAACAGGTTAGAGTGATGTTTTCCATGAGTTTGCATGTATTACTACTTGTTTTAATACATTGCCACGCTACTGGAAGAGATTGTGAGAGATTTGAGACACATACATTTGGGATTGCCTTATTGTGTGAAACATAAAGAAAGCAATAAAATGGAATCAACTTGCAATAAAACAAGTAAACCTATATGAAAACTCATGTGAAACTTCACTCTAAGCTGTTTTCATTATGTTTCAAGCTTTTAAGGGCTCTGAATGCAGCTCATAGAGGCTGGATTTGACTGACATAACTTTGAAGGAGGACGCCAGTGGCTGGGCTCTAAATGCAGCTGATAGAGACTGGACTGGACTGAACTCACCTTGAAGGAGGCAGACAGTGCAGACAGTTTCTGGGCTTTGAAGGCAGCTGACAGAGGCTGGCATTGAGGAATGAGACTATGAAGGATTCTGATTGCAGCTGGACTGAACCAACTTTGAAGGAGGCTGGAGGAGGCTTTGAAGCCAGCTGAGAGAGACTGGGCTGGACATTTCTAGGAGTTAGACAGTGAATGGACTCTGAATGCAGCTGACAGATGCTGGACTGGACTGAACTTCAAGGGGGCAGACAGTGCAGACAGTGGCCTGGCATTGAAGGCAGTTGACAGACTAGACTGGACTTTGAAAGAGGCAGACAGTGGCTGGCTTCTGAAGATGGCTGACAGAGACAGGACTGAACTGAACTAACATTGAAGTAGGCAGACAGGTGCAGACAGTGGCTTGGATTTAAAGGCAGCTGACAGAAACTGGGCTGGACTTTTCTAGGAATCAGACAGTGGCTGGGCTCTAAAGATGGCTGACAGAGGCTGGAATGGACTTTAAAGGAGGTAGACATTGCCAGGGGTCTGAACACAGCTGACAGATGCTGGACTGGACTGAACTATATTTCAAGGAGGCAGACAGTGGCTGGGTATTGAAGGCAGTTGACAGACAAGACTGGACTTTGAAGGAGGCAGACAGTAGTTGGTGTCTGATGGTGTCTGACAAAGACTGTATTGGACTTTTCTAGGAGACAGACAGTGGATCGGCTATAAAGGGTGCTGACAGAAGCTGGATTGGACTTTGAGACCAGACTTTTGAAGGAGGCAAACATTGGCAGGGCTCTAAATCCAGCTGACAGAGGCTGGACTGGACTGAACTACATTTCAAGGAGGCAGACAGTGCAAACAGTTGCTGGGTATTGAAGGCAGTTGACAGAGACTGCACTGGACTTTGAAGGAGTCAGTCTGTCGCTGGGCTCTGAAGGTGGCTGACAGAGATCGGACTGGACTGATCTAGCAGGCAGACAGTGGCTGAGTCTTAGGTCCAGCCAATGGATCTTTGGCCCAACAAATGGGTCTTTGGACCAGCCAATGTCTGCATCCTAGAAAAGTCTGGTCTTGTCTCAAAGTCCAGTGCAGTCATCCACCTTCAGAGGCCAGCTACTGTCTGCCTCCTAGAAATGTCCATTCCAGTCCCTGTCAGCTGCATGCAGAGCCAAGCCACTGTCTACCTCCTTCAATGTCCAGTCTACTTTCAATGTTCAGTCCAGCATATGTTAGCCACGTTCAGAGCCAAGCCACTGTCTATCTCCTTTAAAGTCCATGCCAGCCTCTGTCAGCTGCATTCAGAGCTACATAGTACAAGTAGTACTACATTTTACATTTACATTTTAGACATTTAGCAGACACCTTTATTCAAAGCGACTTACAACAAGTACAGTTGTTTAAAGTAAGTGAATCAACTATATATCAGTCATTATAAGAAAAACAATCTATGCTAGGACCAGGGGCCATTGGCAGTCACAATGCTAGAAAAAAGTTTTATTTACAGTAGAGAAACTGATTCTGATGCGAGCTGCTACCGGGAGACAATGAAGGGTGCAAAGGAGGGGGGTGACATGGGAGAATTTGGGGAGATTGAACACCAGATGGGCAGCAGCATTCTGGATTCTACAGGAGCGTGCTGTCGCTGTGATGTTCGCTGCATAGGATAAGTGGTTGTCAAGGATCATCCTAAGATTCTTGGCTGTCTTGGGAGGAGGTCACAGTGGAGTTCTCTACTGTAATGGAGAAGTCTTGGAGAAGGCAGGTCTGTAGTTATGGACAGCAGATGGGTCAAGAGTTGGTTTCTTGAGAAGAGGCTTGAACCTGCCTATCTTAAAGGCAGCTGGGACAGATCCTGTGGACAGAGAGGAATTGATTATAGTGGTAAGGAATGGAAGGGGATCTTTGGAAATGGATTGGAGAAAGGGGCAGGGAATAGGATTAAGAGGGCAGGTGGTTGCCTGCTTGGATGTGACCAGTTTTAAAATATCATCAGGGGAGAGGGGGGAAAGAGCTGATAAACCAGAGACAGAGTGTAGCACAGTGGGTTTGGGAGGAGTGGTAGCAGTGTTGGCGAGAGGTAGAGAGAAGGAGCTGCAAATGTCATCAACCTTCTTTTCAAAGTAGGTGACAAAGTCATCTGCAGACAGGGAGAAGGGAGGAGGGGGAAGAGAACAGTTTCCTTGGGTCAGAGGCAGAGATTGAATTTTGGAATGGTAGTAAGAATCTTTCGCAATAATACTACATGCAAACTAATGTAAAACATCACTCTGTTTTCAAAATGTTTCATGATGTGCTTTGGGATCTGATTGAGTTTGTATTGTTTGTATTTGTATTGCTTTTCAGCCTCTGACAAACAGAATTAGACTCACAATCACTTCCAATAACTTGGCTATGTATTAACACAAATAAAACAAAGTACTACATGCAAACCCATGTGAAACATCACTCGAGCTGTTTTCATTATGTTTCAAGCCTCGTATTTGCTTTGGAAACTGATTCAGTTTTTATTGCTTCTTTGTGCTTTTCAGACACAATGGGCTTTATTTTCAGCCGGTGCAAAACAGACGCATGTCCAGGATTATTGACAATTTGTGTAGGCTGTAATGTGGTTTTTATATAAAATGTTGATTTGAAATAATATGCTGCCATAGCTTTACATTGTGTCATTCAGGTGTAATAAGAAGCAATCTGCTATCAGCTATCTGGGTCTAATAGAGAAATGAATGATCAATTGCACTGGTCTTGCAAGGTTTTCCTGCACATTGTGCTTCATTCATTACACTTGACAATTGATGGAAGCTGCTCCGTATCCTGTGACTTAACTCTTTTCATATCTTCCCCATTTTAGGTGTGTAACTTTGTAAAAGTAAATTTACAAGTGAATATGTTACTGTAGTGATAAGGAAAATATTTGTGTAGAAAGTAAGTGAAAGAAATGTTATAGTTCAAGTTTATTGCAAAAGTTATAGATCAGAGGGTTTTGCCACCAGTAGCATTTGGCTAGCACGTGAAAGGGCTGTGGCTCTCTCCGTTGGTAGCAGAGTGACAGAAATGTAGCGTGTGTGTAAGCGGAAAAGTTAGGTACTGTAAGGGAGTAGAATGCAATGTGACAAAGTGAATGTAATTCAAGGTTTAGAGAACAAGATGTTTTATAACTAATATGGAACTGCAAGTTTCATAGACGTTTGTAATTTTTCATGAGTTCATAGAGGTTTATGGTCAAATGTGTAGGTGTACACATAAAGATGGTTTTGTTGTTCTTCATGGGCTATTTGCAAAATGTAGGAAGAGGCATTAAAAAGGTTAAAAGGTGTGGGGGGACATGCAGCGTTCGGCCTGTAGAGGGAGCTACAGGACCGTGGCCAGGGTGACGTCGGTGAGGCTCCGTTGCACACCTGTTGCAAATGAAGCCTCGTTGACTAGATGGTTTAAGATGTGTGTGCCTCTGCGTTGGAGGAGGAAGGAGGGCGACTGGAAAGTCGCAGAGTGTTGTGGATTTACGAACATTGTATAAAATAAACGGGATTTCCCAGATCACTGAACCTCGACTCCGCCTCTGTGTCACGGAACCTGTTACAGTGGCGCCCAACATGGGGCACAGCGAAGGCGGAGAAAAAGGGAATGGAGGCGTTAAGCGCGGCTATCGGAAGGATGGCCCTTATACTGGAGCAGCAGGCCCACCTCCAGCAGGAGCACCAGACCGCGGTGACGGAGATGGTGACGGCAAGGGCTGAGGGCTGACCGTATCCTCCTCCTGGAGCTCGTCGGCGCCATCAAGACGGGGCCGGCGCCCGGGTCGGCCCAAGGTCCACCTCCAGAAAATGGGGGACCTGGACGACCCGGAGGCGTTCCTGGCGGTGTTCGAGGGGACGGAGAGGATCTCGGGGTGGCCGGACGGCGCGTGGGCACACCATCTGCTGCCCCTCTTGTCAGGTAAGGCGCAGCTCGCTGCCCACAGCCTGCCAGCGGCCGCCCAATGGGACTACCCGTCCCTGGCCCGGGCAATTCGAGACCACCTAGGCCTCACGCCGGAGGAACACCGTCGCCGGTTCCGGGCCCTGACGATGGAGGAGGGGAGCCGGCCCTTTGCCTACGCCCAGCGGCTGCGGGACAGCGCGCGGCGGTGGCTGGACCCAGGGAACAGCTCGGCGGAGGAGGTCGGGGACCGGGTGGTGTTGAAGCAATTCCTCACGGGGCTCCCGGCCCGGACCGCCGCCTGGGTCCAGTACCACCGGCCCCAGGATCTCGCGGCCGCCGTTACCTTGGTGGAGGACCATCTCTCCCTCCCGCCGCAGGAGCCCTGGTGACCAACCCCGGCCCCGCGCCAGGGGGCGGGCGCCCGGAAGGAGCCATGGTGCCGGAGGAGGAGAGACTGGCGCCCGCCCCGAGGACGAGATGGCAGGGGCAGGCATGTCGAGAACGAGCCCTGGCCCCACAAGAAGCACCCCGAGTGACAGGGGGGGTGTGTTGGCGATGCGGACGGCCGGGCCATGTACAGGCGGAGTGCCCAGTGAGGGAGGTGGGGCAGGTCGTCCGCATCTGCGACATACCGGGCCCTCCCCCCGGACCAGGAGCGGCGTATCGTGTTCCGGTAAGGATACAACATGATACGCACCAGGCGTTCTTGGATTCGGGCTGCATGCAGTCCATGATCCAGGAGCGCCTGGTTCGGCCGGGGGCATTATTAAAGGCATCGAGGGTGTTGGTGAAGTGTGTGCATGGGGACATTCATGAATACGCTGTGGTCGCTATCGAAATTCATTTTGAAGCGAAAAAGCATAGTGTACAGGCGGCGGTTAGCCCGCGCCTCACGCATTCCCTTATTCTGGGTGTAGATTGGGAGGGGTTTCCTCAAGTGGTAAAGAGGGCTACCGGGGTGCGTGCACGACAGAGAGGGAGGTGTGAGGCGTGTAATGTGCTCTGTGCTGAGGCGGCGCCTCGTGACACTGCCGAGGAGCCGGAGCCGGCGGGGGGGGTCTCAACCCGAGATTTCCACGCCAAACTATCCGCTGCTAGGTGACTTCCCCCTCGAGCAGTCTCGTGACGAGACCCTACGATCGGCCTATGACCAAGTGATAGCGATTGATGGTACTTTGGTACGGCCGGACACAGTACGCACCCACCCCTATTTCGCGATTATCAGCGACAGGTTGTACCGAGTAAGTCGTGACTCACATAGCCAGGAGGAAGTAACCCAGTTGTTGGTTCCCCGTAGCCGCTGGGAAATGGTCTTCCAGGCGGCTCATTTCAACCCCATGGCGGGCCATTTAGGGTACGATAAGACACTAAACCGTATAATGGCTCGATTTTATTGGCCGGGAATTCGGGCAGAGGTGCGTAGGTGGTGCGCTTCTTGTCGCGAATGTCAGTTGGTAAATCCCCCAGCCATTCCACGGGCCCCCTTGCGGCCCTTACCATTGGTCGAGAACCCATTCGACCGCATAGCCATGGATATTATCGGGCCATTTGATCGGTGTACACAGGGATATCGATTTGTGTTGGTCTTGATAGATTACGCAACCCGATACCCCGAGGCAATACCGCTGCGCAATATCTCTGCCAGGAGTGTAGCGCAGGCATTGTTTCAAGTAATTTCCCGCGTGGGAATCCCGAAAGAGATTCTCACCGATCAGGGCACTAATTTTATGTCACGCACCCTCAAAGAACTGTATGACTTGTTGAACATCAAGGCGGTTCGAACCAGTGTCTACCACCCGGCCACTGATGGCCTTTGTGAGAGGTTCAATCGGACCTTGAAGTCAATGATCCGGAAGTTTGTACACGAGGATAGTCGGAATTGGCATAAATGGCTAGATCCCCTGTTGTTTGCGGTACGGGAAGTCCCCCAAGCTTCCACCGGGTTTTCCCCGTTTGAATTACTCTACAGGCGTAAGCCCGGGGTGTCCTAGACCTTCTTAAAGAAAATTGGGAGGAAGGGTCTAGCGACAGTAAGAATGAGATTCAATACGTCCTGGACTTGCGCACAAAGCTCCACGCCCTAGGGGTTATCTCACGCAAGCATTTGCTGCAAGCCCAGGAGTGTCAAAATCGACTGTACGACAGGGGAACTACCCTACGAGAATTTACACCAGGAGATAAGGTCCTCGTACTGTTACCCACCTCCAGCACGAAATTACTAGCGAAGTGGCAAGGGCCGTTTGTGGTCACACGTCGCATGGGGGACGTGGATTACGAGGTAGTACGCTCGGACCGGGGGGATAGCTTGCAGGTGTATCACGTAAATCTCCTAAAAAAAATGGAACGACGTGGTCACTGTTGCTCTGGCTACAATCATTCCAGAGAGAGATGAGTTCGGTCCGGAAGTCCCAAAATCAAAAGTTAGCACTCCGGTTGGTATTGATAACCATCTCTCTGCTAGCCAGGCCACGGACATTGCAGATTTGCAAGCTAAGTTCGCGGACGTGTTCTCTCCCCTGCCCGGTCGGACTACGCTTATCGACCACCACATACAAACGCAGCCGGGTTTAACGGTGCGCACGTGTCCCTATAGGTTGCCGGTACACAAACGAGACATTGTGTGCAGGGAATTGGAAGCCATGCTGGAGCTGGGTGTGGTCGAGGAGTCCCGCAGTGACTGGTGTAGCCCCATCGTGCTTGTCAACAAGCCGGATGGGGCTATACGGTTCTGTGTGGATTATAGACGGGTTAATGCAGTCTCCAAGTTCGATGCCTACCCGATGCCCCGGGTTGACGAGCTCTTGGACCGGCTTGGCACGGCCAAGTATTTCACGACGTTGGATTGCACGAAGGGATACTGGCAGATTCCACTCTCGCCGGTATCCCGGGAGAAAACTGCATTCTCCACTCCGCTCGGGCTATTCCAGTTCACGGTGCTCCCTTTCGGGTTGTTCGGAGCCCCAGCCACTTTTCAGCGCCTCATGGAACGCATTCTGCGGCCACACTCTGCCTATGCTGCGGCCTACCTGGATGACATTGTCATTCACAGTGACACCTGGGCGCAGCATGTGCAGAGTGTGGCTGCTGTTCTGCGGTCCCTGAGGCAGGCGGGGCTGACGGCCAACCCGAAGAAGTGCGTGATCGGGCGGAGGGAGATCCGGTATCTGGGTTACCACTTGGGTCGGGGGGAGGTGCCTCTCCGCGGCCCAAGACGAAGAAGGAGGTGAGGGCCTTCCTGGGGCTGGCTATTACCGGCAGTTCGTGCCGGGGTTTTCAGAGCCGGCCAGTCCCTTGATGGACCTCACCCGGAAGGGTGCCCCGGATCCGGTCCAATGGTCGGGCCAGTGCCAGGGGTCGTTCGAGGCCCTTAAGGGAGCTCTTTGTGGAGAAACGGTCCTGTATGCGCCTGATTTTAACCTCCCTTTCTCCCTACAGACGAACGCGTCGGATAGAGGGCTGGGAGCAGTGCTGACCCAGTGCGTGGAGGGGGCTGACCGGCCGGTGCTGTACCTGAGCCGCAAACTTTCGGAGAGGGAGGGCCGGTACACCACGGTGGAGAAGGAGTGCCTGGCCATCAAGTGGGCAGTCGGCGCCCTCCGCTACTATCTGCTGGGTCGCGTTTTCACCCTCTACTCCGACCATGCTCCCCTCCAGTGGCTCCACCGCATGAAGGATGTGAACGCGAGGATCACCCGGTGGTATCTCGCGTTGCAGCCCTTCAACTTTTCGGTCGTGCACAGACCGGGGGCGCAGATGGTCGTGGCAGACTTCCTCTCCCGTGCAGGGGGGGGAGTAAGTTGTCGGCCGTCGTGTCCCCGGCCTGTGTCGGGCGGTGGGGGTATGTGAGGGGACATGCAGCGTTCGGCCTGTAGAGGGAGCTACAGGACCCTGGCCAGGGTGACGTCGGCGAGGCTCCGTTGCACACCTGTTGCAAATGAAGCCTCGTTGACTAGATGGTTTAAGATGTGTGTGCCTCTGCGTTGGAGGAGGAAGGAGGGCGACTGGAAAGTCGCCGAGTGTTGTGGATTTACGAACATTGTATAAAATAAACGGGATTTCCCAGATCACTGAACCTCGACTCCGCCTCTGTGTCACGGAACCTGTTACAAAAGGATATATAAAAAGGACAAGAAATATAAATAGAAGGGAATTTGTGTGGTAAATTCACAGATGTAATGCTAAAATATAAAGATGCAATGTATTTTCTTATTTTTTTTATACAAAGTGGAATATGCCAGTTTAAAGCTGTAGCCTACAGAATACAGTATGAAGGAATTTAGAAAGTCCCCACTGGTGTGACGATGTCACAGGACAATATCACCAGTGACGTTTTTCAGCAATTACTGCTGACTCAAATTACTTTCTGATTCGTGCATACATTGTATTGGACACGTGTGATGTGTGTAAAATACTTTTTTTTGAAGGTTGTACTCATCATAATAAGATAGCCTTTTGCAATCGCTTACTTGATCGTTTCAGATTAACAATCAAAGCAGAGCAGTTGAGGTATAGTTACAATGGTAGGAGGAGGGAGAGGGGACTCGCTCACACAGTCACGATCAAGCAAAAGAGCAGGAGAGAGAGAACGGGAGGGGGGTACAGCAGAGCATGTCCAAAACCATTTTTTTCTATGCTGGTGCTCCCAAATAGGGAATGGCATTATAAATAATGTGTAAACAAAACAAGATTACATTACATTATTTTATTTGTTCCATGTTTTAACGAAAATCAAGATTTAGCCGACTGGTAGTTCTCTATGACAACTGTGCAAAAAGACCTGTGTCAACAAATCTCACTTGGCGGGTTTCTATTCATAGACTAAAACCTAAAATCCAGTGTGACTGGAGCGAGATGTTCCTGAGCCAGCCAGGAGTTGAACGTTTAGTCGCAGAGGAAATAGCAAGAGCATGCAAGCCGTTCACAGAGGGAGAGTTTATTAAAAATTGCATTGAAAGGGTATGTGATGTTGTATGCCCCGACAAGAAGCAGGCATTTGCGAATATCAGCCTCTCCCGAAATACCGTGGCTAGTCGTGTGGATGAGCTAGCCTCCGACTTACAGATCCAGCTAAAAACTAAAGCCAAGGAATTTGTTTTGTATTCGTTGGCTGCAGATGAGAATACAGACAGGATGGACACTGCCCAGCTTTCCATAATCATCCGGGGGGTGGATGCTCAGTTTTCCACCACGGAGGAACTTTTGGATTTAAAAGCGATTCACGGAACAACTACTGGAAAGGACATTTTCACACAAGTGGAGCGGTGCATTAATGAATTGCAGTGGAATAAACTTGTTGGGCTGACAACGGATGGTTCACCTGCGATGTGCGGGAAGGTCCGTGGTTTGGTCGGTTTGGTTCGATAGAAGATGGGGCACACGGGAGAAAACTTGACAGCCTACCACTTCATCATCCACCCATCTAGCCCTCTGTGGAAAGGTGTTGGGCATGGGACATGTAATGACAGTTGTAACCAAAACGGTGAACTTTATTCGTTCACGGCCCTTGAATCACCAACAATTCACAGGGCACTTTTAGAGGAGAAAAACTCTAGGATGTGCCATACCACACGGAGCAAACAAAAGGTCATCCCCGTCTATGGGAGGACCAGATGCGCCACTTGCCAGTCAGTCAGATTGTGGTGGAATTCCAAGGTAAAAAACTTTGAAATAAAATGCCAAAGAGAAGAGCTGATGGGTTATTCAGAGACTTTTATTCACAAGTAATAAAAGCCAAACCAGTTTGCAAAGGAGTTCCCGTTATCATTTCAATCCCCCATTTTATAGCATTCAAATCTAGGTTACCTCTCTCATATGCAAATCATTCACACTTCCTGGCTATATCCACCAATATCATTTGGTTCCTATACCTAATCATGGCCTGGTTTCCCCTCCCATTCCTAAAGAAAGTTCTCGCGTTACTTCACATTGGTGATGAGCTCATGTCTTTATTACTGTGATCCTCGTGCCTGGTTTTGGTGACCTTTTCTTCACCTACCAACTGCAGTGTTAGTTTTCATACATTTTCACTCCCTCTCTCCCTTATCCTGTTTTCTTACGGAATATGTGTATCTGGTTTCCATAACCTACTCTTTGTTACACAGAAGGTCTGAGGAATCAAACGACGGCACACATGGAGGTAGATGAAGCCCGAAGGCATATTTAATAATAAAAGGGAAAAGGGTAGGGGAGAGAAGGATAATCCAAATGAGAGTGGTCGAGGTTCGGTCCAGGGGTCGGCAGGAGAGCGGGCAGTCAAACAGGCAGGGGGGTCGGGCAGGTAGATGGGTAGTCGGACAGGCAGGCGGTCGGGCAGGCAGATGGGTAGTCGGACAGGCAGATGGTCGGGAGGCAGGGAGGTCCAGTAATAGATAAAGGAGCTAGGTCCGTGGAAGGGTCGATGAGGGGAAAACCAGGGAGGACGAGGTATCTGGATGGGCACAAGAGAATGCGGTGAAACACAAACAAACACAAGGAACACGAGAGGATATCAAAGGCTCGAAGCGTAATGCGGGTTACTGGGAAGGTTACCATAGACACAGTACGATCTGGCACTGGAGTGAAGATCAGGCAGGGTTTAAGTAGGTCGTAGATTGGGGATGGGTTGCAGGTGCGTTGATGGGAGATCGGGTCCAGGTGCACTGTCAACTGGGAAGACGCTCCAGTGATGACTGCTGTGGCCTCGAGGTGGTGCCAGAGGGTTGGTTGGGAGGGGGAACCGTAACACTCTTAGCTTCTTTGTCCTGTCTACATGGAATGTCCACAACTGGTTACATTTATATCTTCCTTCACTTCTTATTTACTATATCCTGTTTTCTCATGCCCTGGTCATCTGCTTTCTCCAAGCTTTGCTCCCCCCATGTAACCTCTAAGAACCTCTTCACTTCTCCTCACAAATCAACCTCTGGCCATCGGCATTCTTATTCCCTCTCTACCTCAACCTTTCCTCTGTGGAATTAGGAATCTTTATTTTCCATAGAAATTTACCATAAGATTGATCGTTTCATGGAAAGCAAACAAAAGGTCATCCCCAGCTGGAGGATGAAAAGTGGCTGAGCGGCTTTACGTCACATTTATGTGTGACGTAACAGAGCACCTCAATTCCCTGAATGTAAAACTCCAGGGTCGAAAGCAGCTGATCACTGAAATGCGAGTGTAACAATGTTCGTTGGTCAGAGGCAGACGCAGTGTGTGGGTGAGGGAATAACCCGTTTATTAAGACAATTCTTGTTATTTCAAAACTCGTAATATAACGCTCCGACTTTCCAGTCGTCCTTCTCTGCTGCTTCCTCCTGCTCCGCCGTTCCCAGCCCACCTACTGAACAAACAGAGGCACACACATCTTAAGCCTTTAGTCAACGAGGCTTCATTTGCAACAGGTGTGCAACGGAGCCTCGCCGACATAACCCTGGCCACGGTCCTGTAGCTCCCTCTACAGGCCGAACGCTGCATGTTCCCCCACAGCGAGACTCAGTAAAGGCGTTTCAAATGAAACTGTGTCTATGGGAGGACCAGATGCGCCACTTGCCAGTCAGTCAGTGACATAGTCAACATCCCATTCCCGACCAAAGGGTATGCTGACAAACTGAACACACTTAATTATTTTATTTTTTTTCATATATTTTTAGGGTATTTCTGCTTTATTGGGATAGAGATAGTAGAGATTGACAGGAAGGATGCGTGAGAGAGAGATGGGATGACATGCAGGATATGTCGATGGCCGGAATTGAACGAGGGACCTTGCCATGATATGGTATGCCCCTTAGTGTGCTACGCCACTGAGCGCCCTTACACTCAATTCTTAGAAATGATCTTGTCTATTCTAGGCTTAATGTTCTTTGCTATGGCCACTTTTAATACTGAGACCAGATGCTGGTCTGTGAGGTGGGATCTGTGGGATGTCTTGTTCAGTTTCATTACGGAGAACATCTGTTCGCACGAGTTGGTGCTTCCGAACATAGAAATGATGCAGCGTGAAGGAGAATCTGTGGCATTGATTCGGGGAGTAGAGGTGCAAACTCAGCAGCCCCAACTGACTGGTACTGGGTCTTCAGAGCACTGTTAAATTGCAATTCAATGAGTTCCAACTGAAGTGCTCAGGGGCAGTGCCAACATCCATAGCAAATGGATTTTCGAACAGATAAAGATCAATTCCGCTTTGAGTGTGTTCAGTTTGTCAGCATACACTTTGGTCGGGAATGGGATGGTGACTGTGTCACTAACTGACTGGCAAATGGCGCATCTGGTCCTCCTATAGACGGGGATGACCTTTTGTTTGCTTTCCATGAAACGAGCGATCTCAACGCGGGTATCATAAAATCTTCGCAACACTTTCCCCCCCGACTCAACCAGCGCACCTCCATGTGGTATGGCACATCCTCGTGCACAGAGTGTTCCTCCTCTAAAAGTGCCCTGAATTGCCGGTGATTCAAGGCCCGTAAACTAATAAAGTTCACCGTTTTGGTTACAACTGTCATTACCTGTCCCATGCCCAACACCTTTCCACAGAGGGCTAGATGGGTGGATGATGAAGTGGTAGGCTGTCAAGTTTTCTCCCGTGTGCCCCATCTTCTATCGAACCAAACCGACCAAACCATGGACCTCCCCGCGCATCGCAGGTGCACCATCCGTTGTCAGCCCCAACAAGTTTATTCCACTGCAATTCCGTTTCGTTAATGCACCGCTCCACTTGTGTGAAAATGTCCTGTCCAGTAATTGACCGTGAATCGCTTTTAAATCCAAAAGTTCCTCAGTGATGAAAAACCAAGCATCCACCCCCCGGATGAATATGGAAAGCTGGGTAGTGTCTGTCCTGTCTGTATTCTCATCTGCAGCCAACAAATACAGTGGGGGAAATAATTATTTGATCCCCTGCTGATTTTGTTAGTTTGCCCGATTACAAAGAAATGAGCGGTCTATAATTTTTATGGTACTTTTATTTTAACAAATAGAGACAGAATATTAACAAAGAAGTCCAGAAAAAACACATTATATAAAGTTATAAATTCATTTACATTTGATCGAAGGAAATAAGTATTTGATCCCCTACAAACCAGCAAGAATTCTGGCTCATACAGACCGGTTATATGCCCATGAGGCACACAGATTACTCCTGTCACTTTAAGAAAGTACTCCTAATCTCTGCTTGTTATGGGTATAAAAGACACCTGTCAATAGAATCAATCTCTTCCATTCCAACCTCTCCACCACCATGGGCAAGACCAAAGAACATTCAAAGGACATCAGGGTAAGAGTTGTAGACCTGCACAAGACTGGAATGGGCTACAAGACCATCAGCAAGAAGCTTGGTGAGAAGGAGACAACTGTTGGTGCAATTATTAGAAAATGGAAGAAATACAAAATAACCATCAATCGCCCTCAGCCTGGAGCTCCATGCAAGATCTCGCCTCGTGGGGTAAGGATGATCATGAGAAGGGTGAGGGATCAGCCCAGAACTACACGGGAGGAGCTTGGTAATGATCTCAAGGCAGCTGGGACCACAGTCACCAAGAAAACCATTGGTAACACACTACACCGTAACGGATTGAAATCCTGCAGTGCCCGCAAGGTCCCCCTGCTCAAGAAGGCACATGTACAGGCCCATCTGAAGTTTGCCAATGAACACTTAAATGATTCAGAGAAGGCTTGGGAGAAGGTGATGTGGTCAGATGAGACCAAAATTGAACTCTTTGGCATAAATTCGACTCTTCGCGTTTGGAGGGTGAGAAATGCTGAATGCTACAATCCCAAGAACACCATCCCCACCGTCAAACACGGAGGTGGAAACATTATGCTTTGGGGTTGTTTCTCTGCTAAGGGTACAGGACGACTTCACTGCATTGAGGGGCCAATGGACGGGGCCATGTACCGTAAGATCTTGGACAAGAACCTCCTTCCCTCAGCCAGAGCACTGAGGATGGGTCGTGGATGGGTCTTCCAGCATGACAATGACCCAAAACATACGGCCATGGCAACAAAGGAGTGGCTCAAGAATAAGCACACTAAGGTCATGGAGTGGCCTAGCTAGTCTCCAGACCTTAATCCTATAGAAAATGTGTGGAGGGAGCTGAAGCTTCGAGTTGCCAAGCAAAAGCCTTGAAACCTTCAGGATTTGGAGAGGATCTGTAAAGAGGAGTGGACCAAAATCCCTCCTGAGATGTGTGCAAACCTGGTGACCAACTACAAGAAACGTCTGACTTCTGTGCTTGCCAACAAGGGTTTCTCCACCAAGTACTAAGTCATGTTTTGCTTGGGGATCAAATACTTATTTTCTTCGATCAAATGCAAATTAATTTATAACTTTATATAATATGTTTTTCTGGACTTTTTTTGTTGATATTCTGTGTCTATTTGTTAAAATAAAAGTACCATAAAAATTATAGACAGCTCATTTCTTTGTAATCAGGCAAACTAACAAAATAAGCAGGGGATCAAATAATTATTTCCCCCACTGTACAAAACAAATTCCTTGGCTTTAGTTTTTAGCTCGATCTGTAAGTCGGAGGCTAGCTCATCCACGCGACTAGCCACAGTATTTCTGGAGAGACTAATATTCGCAAATACCTGGTTCTTGTTGGGGCATACAACAATGTTGTATTGTCACGGACGTAAATTTAAACACCAGCGCACAGGCCATATTAAATTGATAGTCAGAATTTACTGGTGGGCCTGATTAAAAGTCATGGAGGGCCGTGTCTGGCCCATGGGCCTTGATATTGACATATGTGGTCTAGACAGACAGGAGTTAGACAGACAGGAACCTTATGCAAGCAAGCAGCATAAATACACAAATTGACAATCTTTCATGACGAGCACTGTGCTACAAATGAATTTCAACAACGATTTTTTAACTTGTCTCCCTTTTACTACGCAACAATGGAAAACAGCATTTTGAGAGGGGCGTGGCTTCCAATTTTAGAGACATAAAATTGCCTACTTTTTCTGTCCTAGTGATCTAAATACCACATGAAACACTTGGCACTCTAGGGGGATTCTTTGGCAGTGCATTAAGGGTTTATATCTTTATAAAATATATTTTTTATATGTTATATTTATATGTTATTCTTTTTTCCCCATTAATTATTTTGTAGGTTTCCATTTTTCTCTCCTCTGCTTTTATTTTGTTGAAATATTGTGGAATTTTGTCTGTCTGGGTGATGTTTTTATCTACAGGGCTCCTCTGTAAAAAAACTCAGGTCTCAGTAAAATCAGTGACTGTGTCCAACTGACCAGGAGTTGATTCTAGGATATTTGGTTTAATTTCAGCTCATCCAGGACACAAAAGCGTGCAGACACACACACACACACACACACACACACACACACACACACACACACACACAGCGATAATATCAGACTTAAAATGATCTGAAACTGCAGTCCTTAACATCTGTCAAATGAGGGCAGTATTGAATCAGTTAATGTCACTGTTGAACAGGGAATCAACACGGAATCAACACAAACAACAAACACGCCCATGCATACATGCACAGTATTTGATTAGCAATCATAAACTTGTCATTTGTCGTACATAGCCTGCTTACAGTAGAGAACCAGTCAAGAGCTCAAATAAAGGATCTGACACAAACCAGTTTTTGGTGGAGACATTTACACTACTCATCATCACACGCAGTGACACTGCACTTTAGCTCAGTGGAAATATCACTGGAGAAAGACATGGTCTGCAAAGCCAATGAGATGCTATGCAGTATGTCCACTCCTCCAAGGGCCCAGGAGACCTTTTGGGAGGGAAATATTTTCCACCTGCATGACAGACATTTCCTGAATAAACCTTCTGTTTGACCTTCATCATGTCAGAGTAAGAGTACATAAGAGTAATTCAGGAATCCTGTCCTGAATAAACCTTCCATTTGACCTTCACCACTTCATTTTATCTCTGGATGAAGGCGATCATTTTCACTGCAGGATATGGCTCTACGTAAATAACTAAAATAAAAGTCAGGATAATTAATTGAATAGTTGAAAGATTAACAGTCTGGATTATTGACGTTGCATATTCACTACATACAGTATGTGAGAATGCTGTTCATTGACGACAATTCAGCATTCAACACCATCTCCAAGCTCGTTACCAAGCTCAGGGCACTGGGTCTGAACACCTCCCTCTGTAACGCTATAATTGGATATTGGACTTTCTGACAGGTAGACCCCAGGTGGTGAGGATAGGCAGCAACACCTCCTCCATACTGACTCTCAATACAGATGTGCTCAGTAGGGCTGCAACTAATGAATGTAATTAGTTGTAATTATTTTTTTTTTTTAATGCAATGATATTGATATTCATTGTCCAAATGCATTAAAGTTTGGGTAGTTGTAATGCCATCATCCAAAGGTCACACACTTTATTTTATATTGAAATTGTATCTATTGATAATATGACAGGTCATCATGACACAATCATTTGATTGATGCCTGTAAACGCTATGGAGTGTGGATGCCTACTATGAGTACATGCAATTATCCATGTCTTCCTTCTTTTTATCTATTTGACTTATTGTACTGGTTTCTAAGAATAGAACACTCATCAGTTGGCACCTTTTGCGTTTTTGATATGACAAAGCGGTTATCATAACATGAATTGTATCTATGCCCAGCTAAATGCTGAAAGAATCAAACAAATTATCAGTTGGAGGTACTGCACTTAGCATTGAAAAACATAGATTACAGATTATTTATGGATGCGTGTAGGATGAATTTAGATTTTTAACATTGTTGTTTACTGTTTACTACACAGAGTATGAGACCCGCAGACACAATTATGTCATGTAGCTAGATTACAGAAATATTTGGGACAACTTCACTGATCACGCAACCATACACCGTCATTGAAAGCAGCCCTTTCAGCGTGTCAGAGCAATTTTGCCATTATTAAACCTTGAATAACATTTTAGCTACTAGGTACTTTTTTTTTTTTTTTTTAAACATGGTAATTTGGTATATTTGGTATTATTTCTTGTGTACATACAAATATATTTTTTATTTTAATTGGTCTAGTTCTTGAGATTTCTTTTTAATTCCACCCCTCAGCTGATCCCAGCTCTTGGTTTCCTGATGTCATATATTTTTCCATTGTTCTGTGATGTCTCATGTAGTTCCTGACATGTTCAACCCGTACAGCTTGCACAGATTTTGAGCTAATAATTAATGTTTTTGCTAAGAGTATAATTATATTAATTACTGATTGTCCATCAGATACTAAGTCACCCAATAGTGCTTTTTGTAGGGTTATTTTTTACATGAATATGAATATGTTTTTTGCCAGCCATTCCTGAACCTTAGACCAAAAGTCAGACACCTGAGGGCAATACCAAAACAGATGATCTATTGCTTCAGTTTGTTCAATTCCTTATATGGTGAGCATTTTTTTGGTTACAATAATTTTATACAGCAATTTCAATTGAAAAAAGCAAGGTGATGAGTCAAACCTGATGCCATGGGATAAGACCATAAAAAATCTGTTCTCAGTAATCTTGTATCCTGTATGGCGCAGTGATCAGTGTTTTTGAAACTGGTATATTATCTATTTATACTAATCTTTCCCATTAGCCATTTGTGATTTTTAATATGAGGCAGACATATACACTCACCGGCCACTTTATTAGGTATACCTGTTCAACTGCTTATTAACGCAAATATCTAATCAGCCAATCACATGGCAGCAACTCAATGCATTTAGGCATGTAGACATGGTCAAGACGACCTGCAGAAGTTCAAACCAAGCATCAGAATGGGTAAGAAAGATGATTTAAGTGACTTTGAACGTGGCATGGTTGTTGGTGCCTGATGGGCTGGTCTGAGTATTTCAAAAACTGCTGATTTACTGGGATTTTCACGCACAACCATCTCTAGGGTTTACAGAGAATGGTCCGAAAAAGAGAAAATATCCAGTAAGCAGCAGTTCTCTGGGCGAAAATGCCTTGTTGATGCCAGAGGTCAGAGGAGAATGGCCAGACTGGTTCGAGATGATAGAAAGGCAACAGTAACTCAAAGGTTGGTGGTGGTGGTGTAATGGTGTGAGGGATATTTACTTTGGGCCCCTTAGTACCAATTAAGCATAGTTTAAATGCCACAGCCTACCTGAGTATTGTTGCTGACCATGTCCTTCCCTTTATGACCACAGTGTACCCATCTTCTTCCAGCAGGTTCACAAAGCATGTCACAAAGCTCACATCATCTCAAACTGGTTTCGTTTTTTTTTTTAAACAAAGTTTTTATTCCAACAGTACAAATACAGGATAACAGACAGAGTGATATACACCATATCATAGATGACTCTTTGGCTTTTTTTTTTACGCCCCTGAAACAACAAACACCACTCGCCTCCCCCCCCCCCCCCACCACCAACCAACCCTGTTCTCCCTATGGACATTTAAAGATAATGAAAATAACAATAGAAAAGTAAGTACAACTTCAGAGTAATAATACAAATCTAAATAAATACAAATCTAAATAAAATAATAACAATATTCTTTAAAGAAACCCAGACAGTATATAAAATAAATAAACAAATAAAAATGCACTTGAACACCATATTTCGAGACTAAGGCTGCATGACCCTATACAAATGAAAATACCTCCAAAACCACACAACAGGACATTCCCTGTCCCCCTCCTACAAACCTCCCGCACCACATGGCCTCAATCGGGGGGCAATGATTCTAGTTTTTCTACATATTAAATTAATGGTTGCCAATGTGTGTACAATTTATCAGAGGATCCACGAAAATTACTTTTTTTCCAAATTTAGAAAGGACAGCACGTCGCTCAGCCATGACATGGGTGATGGGAGTGGCTCTGCCTTCTATTGTAATAGTATCCTCCTGCGGGCAATCAATGAGGTCAAGGATATCACATTAGCCTGTTTTTTGGTTAAGACCACGTCCTCCTCAGGGATCCCAAAAATGGCGATTTGAGGGCAAGGTAAAATAGTTATCTCCAGTACCTCAGAGATGGCATTAAAGAAGGACTTCCAAAATGTTGCCAGCTTGGGGCAAGACCAGAACATATGGGACAGGTCCCCTGGTGAATGGGAACATCTGTTACAGTTGTCAGTCAGATTGGGATAGATTTTGGACAGTCTGGCTTTACTGTAGAATTCTGTGAAGCACTTTGAACTGAATGAGACTAAGCCTAGCACAAGAGGAGGAGGTGTTAACTCCTTCCAGAGCCTGCTCCCACCAATCATCTGAAAAAGTAATCCCCAGTTCACTTTCCCAACCTGTCCTGGCTCTACTTATTGCTGTGTCCTCACAAGGAATAGCCTCATAGAGATATGAAACATGGCCCTTATCCATCCTTGCTGGGGGGAGGAAACGTTCAATACCCGAGGGAGGAGGCAACTGTGGAAACATAGGGGAATGGGTCTTTACAAAGTGCCGAATCTGAAGGTACCTAAATCAGTCAGAGTGGCATATACTATAGGTATCACACAGGTCACCAAACTCTGCAAATTGACCATCTATATATAAACCGCGTAAGTTGTTTAGACCCTCTCTACTACACGCAGCAAACCCAGAATCCAGTTGAGCAAAAAAGGTGATTATTACAAATAGGCGCCGACATGGAGAGTGAGGTCCTCCCTGGGCCCAGATCTTTAGTGTTGAGATAACAATTGGATTTGTGCTATGTTTTGACGGAGAGAATGGAATATCACTGCAGGCTAAAGCCTCGAGAGAGGATGACAAACAAGAACTGGCCTCTAATTGACACCAGCTACTATCCAGTTCACTCATCCAGAGGACAATTTTATGAATGTTGGCGGCCCAGTAGTAAAACCTAAAATTTGGTAGGCCCAGTCCTCCCTGCGCCCTGCCCCTCTGCAGTAAGGACAATTTAATTCGGGGGGTTTTGCCCTCCCAGATAAATGAGGAAATTATACTATCCAGTTTAAGGAAAAACGATTTGGGGAGAAATAAGGGGAGACATTGGAATAGGTATAAATATCTGGGCAATATATTCATTTTGATGGACCACTCCATCTCTGCAAATCAGCCTTCACCTTTGTTGTTAATGTACCAAAGTTGTGGTCGCGTAGAGAACAGAGAGACTGGGTGATGTTAATACCCAGGAACTTAAAACCATTGCTTGTTAAATGGAAGGGCTGAAGGGACTGGGAGATATTTCGGGCTTGATCATTGATTGGGAAGCACTCACTTTTCTGTAGATTTAATTTGTAACCAGAAAAGCTTCCAAATACATTGAGAAGAGATAGAATGCGTGGCCACTGGATCTGATATATATGTATAGCAGTAGATCATCCACATAAAGGGACACCCTGTGCTCAGTGCCCCCCCTCCTGACCCCAGAGAACAAAGTATCAGTTTTGAGTGCAGTAGACAGGGGTTCAATGGCGGCAGCGAAAAGCAGAGGGGACAAAGGGCATCCCTGGCATGTCCCACGTGTAAGGGGGAAGAACTTAGAGCGAGAGTTGTTGGTTGATACACAAGCCTGTGGAGAGGTGTACAGCAAACGTATCCAAGATAGAACTTTCTCCCCAAATCCAAATTGTTCCAATGTAAAGAACAGATAGTCCCACTCCACTCTATCAAAAGCCTTTTCCGCATATTAATATTATTATCTAAGGAATAATCTAAGGAAACTACCACCTCAGGGCTTGTTTGGGAGCTCGGCAAGCCAATGATGTTTAACAATCTACGGATATTGGTGAAGGAGTGGCGGTTCTTTATAAAGCCTGTCTGGTCTTCAGATATCACTGTGGGGAGAACAGTCTCTAGTCTACACTCCAGCACCGTAGCCAATATTTTAATGTCCACATTCAACAGTGATACAGGGCGATAAGAGGAGCAGTTTGTGGGGTCTTAACCTTCTTAAGGAGTAAAGAAATAGAGGCCTGTGTGAGAGTAGGTGGTAAAGCACCCCTTTGAAGTGAGTCCTCGAACATTTCTAGCAATAAAGAGGTTAATTGGTTAGAAGATTTCTTAAAGAATTCTACAGGGTAGCCATCTGGGCCTGGAGACTTCCCACTCTGCATCTGTTTAATAGCAGCTGTAACCTCACTCAGGCTCAATGACTGATCTAAGTCATGACGATCATCTAGGGAAATTTTGGGAATTATTTGGTTTGAAAAGAAGTCAGACATTACAGAGGTGTCTTTGGGTGACTCAGAGGTATAGAGTTGGGAGTAGAATGATATAAATGCATCATTTATTCGTTTCGGATCCGTTGTTAGTGAATCTGAGCTATCGCGAATCTGTGGTATTAATTGTGAGGCTGATCTGCTCTTCAACTGTTGGGCTAGAAGACGTCCTGCCTTGTCCCCATGCTCATATAAAGTGCCCCATGACCTAAGCAAGAGTCGCTCTGCATCTTTGGTGGATAGAAGATTTTGTTCTGTCTGAAGACCAAGTCTATCTTTGTAGAGTTCCGGAGTGGGAGCTATGGCATAGCGACGGTCGAGATCTGCGATCAAAGCCACTAATTCATGTTGCCTTCTGAGGCGTTGTTTGTTAACATGAGCAGTATATGAGATAATTGTGCCCCTCACATTCGCCTTTAGTGTCTCCCATAACAATGAGGGTGAGGTTTCGTCATTTTTGTTGGTCTCAATAAAGAGGTCAATCGCTTGAGATACAACATTGCAATATTCAGCAGACGTGAGCAAAGTAGGGTCTAGTCTCCAGATGCGAGCTTCTTTGGGTTTAGATTTAAAAATACGTTCAAAGATTACAGGGGCATGATCTGAAATGGTTATAGCAGAGTAATTGGCTGAGGACAGAGACGGTAATAGAGCCTTATCAAAGAAAAAGTAATCTATGCGTGTGTAGGAGTGATGGACCCGAGAGAAGAAAGAGAACTGTTTTTCTGTAGGGTGCAAAAATCTCCACGGCTCAATGTAACCATTATTGTTCATAAAAGTGGACAGGGTTTGAGACATCTTTGAGGGTACAGCAGTCCTAGTGCTAGATCTATCTAGGTAGGGGTCTATAACACAATTAATAACTCCTCCCAGTATCAAGTGGTGGGTATTCAAATCAGGAAGCGAAGACAAAAGATTTTTCATAAACTTAACATCATCCCAATTAGGTGCATATACAGTTGTGTTCAAAATAATAGCAGTCCAACATCACTAACCAGATCAATCACTGTTTTTGGTAGAAATTATATTTCTACATGGCAAATAATTTACTAGTAGGTGTAATAGAGTAATAGAAAACCAACAGACCCAACATTCATTCTGTGAAAAAACAGGTGTCACACTGTTACGTTCCACATAGGTTTGTCTGTTTTCTGTTTTCCCTCTTCCTTTATAGGGCGACATCACCACTCCCATATGCTGCACCTGCTGCCAATCGTCCTAATCACCTGCCATCCCAGTCCGGCCCCAATCAACTCCCTTCATTTTAGTATTTAAGCTGTGTGTTTCATGCCAGTCGCTCTCTTCATGAGCTCATGCTATTTGTGACATTTTTGATGTTGTTAGCCCCACTGACACTTGTTTCCCCCTACCTTGATTGTGTGTGTGTGTGTGTGTGTGTGTGTGTGGTAGTAGTAGTTGTGTGCATGGTCCAGGCCCTGGGGCAGGTAAGACAGAGGCCTCTATACTCTCACACGTAGGTGGAACTATTGTCTAGATACACTAGGAAAGGGGTGGTTGCCAACCATGTACATTTTGATGTCCTTGGTTAGAGTAGTTTAGGTAGTCAGTACTTTGAGTTGTGGATTTTTAGTTAGGGTCAGTTAGTAGCCTCTCCTAACTCTCCTAGATTTTTGTTAGTTTCTTTTCTTTGGCAACAGTCCCCTTGGCCTGTGGGCTGCTAGTGTTGTGTGTGTCCGTTGTGTTGTGTGTACACTGCCCGTACACCCCCCCCCCCCCCCCCCATTATTTACAATATACCACTATTTGAGTTCACTCCATCCTTGTCTGGTCTCCTTTATTTCACACCAACGCGCTCAAGATTCCTGCCTTCAGTTGGTCAAATCTGTTACGCACTTCACTTTTACCCTAGACACAACTGAGTCGTAACACACACAGGTGGCCCTTATTTAAGGACGAAGGCAGCAAATGTTGTACATGCTGGTTATAGTGCATTTCTCTCTGAAAATCTGAGTAAAATGGGTCGTTCCAGACATTGTTCAGAAGAACAGCGTACTTTGATTAAAAAGTTGATTGGAAAAAATCTCAAATGCTTTAAAAAGGCAACCAAAACCAGAAAGACGTGGAAGGAAACGGAAAACTACCATTCGAATGGATCGAAGAATAGCCAAAATGGCAAAGACTCAGCCAATGATCAGCTTCCAGGATGATCAAAGAAGGTCTAAAGTTACCTGTGAGTACTGTGACAATTAGAAGACGCCTATGTAAAGCCAAGCTATCGGCAAGAAGCCCCCGCAAAGTCCCACTGTTGAAAAAACAACGTGCTAAAGAGGTTACAATTTGCCAAAGAACACATTGACTGGCCTAAAGAGAAATGGCGAAACATTTTGTGGACTGATGAAAGCAAGATTGTTCTGTTTGGGTCTACGGGCCGCAGACAGTTTGTCAGACAACCCCCAAACACTGAATTCAAGCCACAGTACACTGTGAAGACAGTGAAGCATGGTGGCGCAAGCATCATGATATGGGGATGTTTCTCATACTATGGTGTCGGGCCTATTTATCGCATACCAGGGATCATGGATCAGTTTGAATACATCAAAATATTTGAAGAGGTCATGTCGCCTTATGCCGAAGAGGAAATGCCCTTGAAATGGGTGTTTCAACAAGACAACAACCCCAAACACACCAGCAAGCGAGCAGCATCTTGGTTCCAGACCAACAAGATTAACGTTATGGAGTGGCCAGCCCAATCCCCGGACCTTAATTCAATAGAAAACTTGTGGGGTGACATCAAAAATGCTGTTTCTGAGGCAAACCAAGAAATGCAGAGGAATTGTGGAATGTAGTCCAATCGTCCTGGGCTGGAATACCTGTTCACAGGTGGCAGAAGTTGGTCGACTCCATGCAACACAGATGTGCAGCAGTTCTCAGAAACAGAGGTTATACAACTAAATATTAGTTCAGTGATTCACAGGAAAGCTAAATCTTCAAGCAGTTTTCAGTTTATACAGTAAACGTTTGAGTTTGTAAAGAAAAATGCAGACACTGCTATTTTTTTGAACAGCCTAATATTCCTTTTTCTTCACTTTCTGTAAAGTAATAACTAATTTGATAAATTTTTCTTCATGTTTTGATTTGGAATAGAATGTGCAGTGTTCCCAATGCATTTGCGTGTATGGAAATAAAAGCTATTATAAGGATTTTGAGCTTTACTCACTTTTTTAATCACACTGCTATTATTTTGAACACAACTGTAGGTGTGTTTCTTGGAGGAATATGACATCACCTTTCAACTTTTTAATATTGGAGAAGACCCTAGACCTTTTAACCGGCCCGTTTATTCCCCCAACATTCCATGATAAAAATCTGACCGTGCTCCCGGATCCTACCGAGAGATTTGTACTAGCCATTGTATGATGTTAGAGAGGTAGAAAGAGCACATAATAGTAGTTGCAGAGTATATAATAATACTCCCATTGGAGGAGACTGAGTTTCTTCCCCCATGCCATCAGGATCATCAACGATGACCCCACCAGTGCCCCCCTCAAGTCACTCACACACTCATTGACATCATAACACATATGCACACACAATCATCCATTGCAGACTCATCCTCCACTGTAATTATCTGTACTGTCAACCTGTCATTGCCATTGTATATTGCCATTCCATTGCGTACATTGCTTCACCGCTGTTTATACTGCTTATACTGTTTATATTGTTTATACTGTTCATACTGTTTATATTTTTTAGTACTTCTATTTTATTTTATTTTATTCTATTTTAAAACTTATTGTTGCACTACTCTGTGGCACTGTCACTTTTGCATTTCACTGTATACTTGCACGTGACAAATAAAGAATCTTGAATCTTGAATCATTTTGAGGTTCAGTACAACACTGCTACAACCACCTGCATATCTTTTATAATTTCCTTCAATTACTACCATTATGACACTTGTATAACACACCCTAATGTCTAACACACTCTACATCCTATTCCCCTTGGGGATGTATAATTGTCCTCTGAGTAGCATACACCACACAGTGTTTCCTTCCTTCTCTCTCCACAGTAACGATCGGGATGTTAAGGCATGGGTAATCAATGTGTAATTATTCTCTCAATGTGAAACAAAATGAATATTCAACGATAAGAGATGGAGGAGCTCAATCATTTTAATTTAGTTTAATCATTCAGGAAAATATAGTTTTGTCCTTATTTCCTTGTCTGAATCAATGTAGATCGAATGGAGGAGGTGAAGGAGACCTGTCTCAAATAGAACTAAATCATTTCAAATACTATATGAATTTCACATACTACTTTGAATAAAAGGAGTGGCCAAAAATAGAATGCAAGCTTTGTTCAATAGGTATTCAAATGTGTGGTGCAATGACTCAAAAATGTAGAGGATGAAAAGGTAGAGGATGTGTAAGACACATATATATGTATATATATCATAGGTAACATGAGATTCAATAATTCATTCATTCCATTTGGGGAGACAGTATCCAACGTATCCATCTGTATCTCTCTCACAGGGAGAAAACTTTGATCAACTGAAACAGAAAACAATGCTATCAATGAATAAGTCATATCAGAGACAGAGAGAGCGATCTTCCAGTCAGAAAACACACAAAAGGAAAATCCCACAACGTGCGCTTCAACTACATCTCTCCATCTTTCATAGCCAGTCACAATAAGCAACAAAGCTACACATCCTATTCAGTCTTTTTACATTTACATTCATGGCATTTAGCAGACGCCTTTATCCAAAGCGACGTGCAACAAATACATTTGTTTAAGTAAGTGAATCATCTATCCAACAGTCATCATAAGACAAAGTAATCAATGCTCACACCAGGGGGCATAGGCATTATTTAATTTTTTTAATATATTTTATTAGCAGGAGAGAACTTGTACGGTGGGGTAGCAGGGGAGAATAGGTCTCGGGGTTACGGTTAGTATAGGGGGGATAGTGAGGGTGAAGCGGCCTTTAGGAGGGACTGTTAAGATGTAGCTTGAAGAGATGGGTTTTCAATCTACGGCGGAAGATCTGAAGTGACTCTGCAGTCCTGACTGCGTTGTGGGAAGCTCATTCCCCAGCGGGGCTCCAGGACAGTGAAAAGCTGTGACCGAGTGGCGCGGCCACTGCATCCACGTAGAGGCGGCGGTGCCAGGTGGGCAGCCGAGGTGGACGAGCGGAGTGATCTTGCAGGGGTTTGGGGGCTAACCATTGCTTGCAAGTAGGGAGGGGCTGTTCCCTTTGCCGCCCGGTAGGCAAGCACCAGGGTCTTGAATTTGATGCGAGCTGCTACTGGGAGCTAGTGGAGGGTGTGGAGGAGGGGCGTGACATGGGAGAATTTGGGGAGATTGAACACCAGACGAGCGGCAGCGTTCTAGATAAGCTGCAGAGGCCTGATGGAGGAGGCGGGGAGTCCGGTCGAGGGTGCATTGCAGTAGCCAAGGCGAGAGATTACAAGTGCTTGGACCAAAAGTTGTGCTGCTTTTCTGTCTTCCTCCCACACATCTTCCCTGCTATTCCTCTGGTACTCTGTGGTTGTAATAAGAGAGCCGGCGGTCACAGTTGTGCTGCCCGCCCCTGCCCTGTGGCAGTCATGACTGGCTGTCTTCCCTGGGAGAAATCCCTGCCTCATCTCCCACAGGTCGAAAAGTCCTCTCATTAAACAGTGTGGGCTGCCTACTTGTCCTTAATAAAAGTGTCACACACAAAGTGAGCATGACACACACACACACACACACACACACACATGGGAAGAGCAGGAAATGAGAGGAGTCATTTGGCATTTGTACAGATAATTGATATCAGATTAGAGTGTTTTGGTGGTTATGTCAGTCCATAAAGATGTCAGGACCTCATAGGCTGCATGATGACGAGTTTTTATGTGTATCTCGATTATAGAAGATGATTCAGAGGTTGTAGTTCAGTCATTATTAATACACTCATTGTAGAGTGGGAATATTCAGTAAGGCTGATGCAATCCCCTTACTAAGCATTGTCTTCTGTCTCATTGACCAGTTACACTTTAACTCATAACTCATAAGATTCCATATCCCTTTTTGTCCTCAGGTAATACTGTTTAATTCTCAAACCCATTATGCTGTTTAATGAGGAGCTTTTCATATCTTTCTGACTCATGAACGTACATTATGAAAACACATTTCAGGAATCCTCAAGATTCAGGGCTGTATAAACTCTTTTTACAGTCGATGTATCTCTGACACAACGTGCCTCACAGAAAGTGTTACAGATTAAAGTGTACATGTCCATGACTCATTTCATCAACCATTTCCTCTAGGTACAGTATTAATATCAATCATGATTAATTACTAAACTCCTTTAAAATCTGGGATCGATACATCAATTTTTTTACTTTAAAATAAATAAATTAAATATAGCTATTGGATGGATTTCAACCAAACAAGGTGAGTTGCCGCTTTGCTGCGTGCTTTCATCTGATTACTTAATCCAGGGAGGCAGGAGATAACAAGGAGAACAACAGGTGATGATCATCACCTGTGTGCAAAATTAAACTTGATTGCAACCAAAAAGCTGGTCTGCGAGATAGTTGCGTAGAAATTCACTTTGATGCCAGATCCTAAAATGTTAGAATTTATTTATTTATAACCTTTTCTTTGCAGCATCCCTCATTTGAATAGGAATCAATTAAACCACAGATATAGGAGGAGCCGGAGGATAATTGTGAATAATTACCAATACGCATGAATACAAACATTTGTGACACTATTTAAAATATCTTCCCACTTACTTTCAGCTACTTTCACAAAGTACACATCCACAGTGGCCACGTTGCTAGTTTCCAGAGTGGACAATCTTCTAATTATAACAAATATTTGATTACACACCTGTTGATCAGGTTGTCACTACTGAGCAAATGGAGAGGATCAAAACTGCTCAGGAATGCTACCCAGCACCCGTATCACCGTTTTCACAACATCCCTGGTGTGAAGAAATTAAGTTTACCTAAGTTCAGGCGGGACACTTTAAGTCAAATGGTGCAGCCTGACGGACAGCTGATTCACACGCATGCAAAACATCATCACATGTCTCAGGGACAAGGATTAAAAGAGCAGAGTATGCAACACTCCACCATGGTTGAACAGTGTAATGAGAGTTCTCTTACTGTTATCTGGTTGGGGTTCTTTTAGCCTGATTTTCTAGACTAGGATGGTTTCGACGAGGGAATCAAGCAATTTACCACTAGAATCAGTGACGGCAGTTTCGGGTGTTCTTGTCAGCTAGTAAGGTTCGACGTACTATTTGCTAGCTGCGACATAGTTGGATATTCTAATTGGACCCATAGGCCGCATTCTCGATATTTTGTTTCACCATTAGATTGCGTCCCCCACGGGTGTCGTTCATGATGATTTGGATATTCCTGCTGCGTTCAGGCAGGCAAGGCCCGACAAGAAAGTCGCCTCTGTCTGTTCCAGCGATGTGCCCGTCAATCCCATCGGTAAACAGGGAAGTTAAACATTTGTTTATTGTCTCATTATCATCTCGCAGGTTGAGTTCTGCATGTTACACATACCGGTAGGCCACTGCAGTGTGTACCGGGTGAGAAGTTATGTAGCAAATACTTCAGATCTTAAGATCTCTTAAGTATGTATGTTTCAATAGCTCATGTGGGTGTGCAGTATCAGTTCAGATGGCGGGAGCGTTGTAGAGGCGCAGATGCAGAGAAATAAGCACGTACTATTAAACATGTATTCACAAATAACCTCAATCATCCTAAAATTAAGTAGGAAAATTGCACAAATCACCCTGCACCCTGATGGCTCGGAGGGTTGGGGCCAGTCCAACACAGCCTTGACTTTCCAACACAGCCTTGAGTCCATGCGCAGCTCCCCCCTGTAAATGATGAATCCCAGGAAGGAGACTGTCTCCAGGTGAAAAACGCAGTTCTCCGCCTTGACAAAAAGTTGATGGCGGAGAAGGCGTTGAGGGAAAAAATGAGTATGAAAAAATGAGTATGTCGTCCAGTTAGACAAAGACAGACTGGTCCAGGAGATCCTGAAGGACATCGTTGACCAACGCCTGGAAGACCGCTGGGGCATTGGCCAATCCGAAGGGCATGACCCGGTACTCATAGTGGCCCCTCGGCGTGTCGAACGCCGCCTTCCACTCATCCCCCTCCCGGATCCTCACCAGGTTGTACGCGTTGCGTAGGTCCAGCTTGGTGAAGACACGGGCCTGCTGCAGGGATTCAAAGGCCGATGTCATCAGGGGGAGTGGGTAGCGGTTCTTCACGGAGTCGGCGTTCAGGCCCCGGTAATCGATGCAGGGCCGCTTTCCTCCGTCCTTCTTGGCCACGAAGAAGAACCCTGCACCCGCCGGCGACGTGGAAGGTCGGATATGTCCCGCGGCGAGCGCCTCCTCAATGTACTCCCTCATGGCCAATGTCTCTGGTCGGGACAGGGAGAACAAGCGGCCCCTAGGAGGCGTGGAACCCGGCAGGAGGTCGATAGCGCAGTCGTAGGGCCTGTGGGGTGGCAGGCTCTTGGCCCGTGACTTACTAAAGACCTCCGCCAGGTCCCAATACTCCGGGGGAACACCGGTTAGATCGGGAGGTGGGTGGCAGTGGGTGGGGAATGGGGGAACTGGATGGACGAGGGTGGACGGTCGATCCTACCCCCAGAACAACCTGCCCGGTGGCCCAGTTAATCCGGGGGTTGCTAGAAGCCAGCCCAGGGTGACCCAGGACGAGGGTGCAGTCAGGGGTCTCAATGATGTAAAAATGAGCCTCCTCCCAAGGGGCCCCCTCGACCTAGAGGCGCACGGGGATAGTGCGCTGGGTGATGAGGCCAGCTCCCAGAGGCCGACCGTCCAGAGCCCGGACCGGGATGGGCTCCGCTAGCTGGATGAGCGGGACTTCCCATCTAGCCGCCAGGCTCGTGTCCATCAGGTTCCCCGCTGCTCCAGAGTCGACCAGGGCGAGGACCCTCTGTGGGCCGGAGCCCCACTGCACTGCGCTCCGGAGAAAGGTGCGGGAATCTCCAGGCATGGAGGGTGGATCCCGTCCCGCTAGCACCCCCCCAGATACTAGCGGGACCCTCCGTTTCCCGACTTCTCCGGGCAGGCAGCGCAGCGGTGACCCGTCCGGCCGTAGTACAGGCAGCGCCCCTCGCTCAGGCGGCGCTGTCTCTCCGCCTTCGAGAGGTGCGCTGCTCCCAACTGCATAGGCTCCTCCTGAGGGTCCTCCCCCGTTCTGGGTAGGGAGGCTCAGGGGGAGGCGCGCCGCGTGTCAACCATCGCTCCCTTAATCTCTCCCGGCGACAGTTGTCCACGCGTATGGAGAGGTTGATGAGGTCGTCCAATTGCTCAGGAAGCTCTCGGAAGGCGAGATTGTCCTTCATCACCTCCGAAAGCCCCTGGGCGAAGAGAATGACCAGCGCGCTCTCCTCCCAACCTGCCTCCCTCGCCAGGGTCCTGAACTCCACGGCGTAGTCCGCCACGGAGCGCTCACCCTGCCGACAGGCCATGAGGCGACGACCGGCCTCCTGCCCCGACGCCGCCCGGGAGGTGTCGAAAACTTTACGTATCTCCCGGGTGAAGAGAGTGACGTCGGAGCATGCCGGCGTCTGACGCTCCTACTCGGCCGTAGCCCAAGAGAGAGCCCGGCCCGTCAACAGGGTGATAATGTATGCCACCCTGGAGCGCTCCGTGGGGAAGGATGAGGGCTGCAGACTGAACACCAGGGAACATTGGGTGAGAAACTCTCTGCAGCCCTCTGGACGTCCGCCGAAGCGCTCAGGCGGGGGTAGGCGCGGCTCCCGTGCTGGGGTCTGGGGAGCTGGAGCAGGTGGTGTCAGTGCGGGTGCAGCGGCGGCCTCCTGAGCCTCCAACATGGAGCGGACCATGATGGTAAGTTGGTGGAGGCTCTCGGCCACCTGCTGCATCCCCTGCTCGTGCTGAGCTAAAACTTCATGCTGTGCTGTGGAATCCTCCCGCAGCCTGAGTATCTCCGCTGGGTCCATGATGGTCTGAGATTCTGTTAGGGTGGGTGGTAGTGTGTGTGGACCCAAGTGCGGAGAGATACTCAGACAACAGCGTCTTCTTAAAACGGGGGTTTTAATATAGCAAAAGTGGGGAGTGGGGTACAAACAAACACGGGGACCAAACGGTAAAACAAGGGTGGAGAAAACAAGCTCTGTTAAATAATGTACACACTTAACAAGTGGAATAATAAGTCGAATGGGAATCACTGGAACTAACGTAACAGGCAGACAGACAGGGTACTCACTACAGACGGGGAGAATCTCGGACAAGGACATGGGGAACACACAGGCTAGATATACAGACAGGGGACAGAACACACAGGTGAGATGATTCAGGGTAGATTGGGAGGCACTGACCCGTCTAGCCAGAGGGGGGCGCCAGAGTCACCAGACAGCAACCTCAGGCGTGACAAACATGTGGTCCCAAATTAGAAAAGAATTTAAGTTGACCTCACTCTCCTTATCGGCACCCATTTGTAACAATCACCTTTTCCTGCCTGCCAAACTCGACTCAGGGTTTGCAGCCTGGGGCCGAGAGGATCTGAGTGACCTGAGGGGTCTGTATGTGGAGGGTGAATTTGCAAAGTTCAATGACCTGTGTGACATCTATAACATCAGGCACACTGAGCGCTTTAGATACTTTCAAATTCAACATTTTGTTAATATCACACCTATAAATTTCCACGAATCCCGCCTGTTTCCGGTATTGACCATCTACTTTCTATAGGAGATATGGATAAAAGGCCACATTTCATATCTTTATGATGTCATGTTACAGGAGGAAATCCCAGCTCTAGTTAAAATCAGGTCAAACTGGGAAACAGAATTAGGAATTACAATCTCAGATCAGTGGTGGAAGGAGGCACTATAAAGAGTAAATGTGCCAGGCTCAGTGTCATAAAGGCAGTCTCATTCAAAGTGCTCTGTGGAATTCATTACAATAAGGCCAAATTATCCAAAGTAACAGATATAGCAGACACCTGCAATAGATACTCTCAATCACCAGGGGACTTAACCCATATGTTGTGATCGTGTCCGAGGCTGGCGGGATTCTGGAAGTCCTTTTTTGACACCATCTCTCATCTCTGGCCATCGTTCCTTCCCCTCAAATTGTTATTTTTGGGGTTCCTGAGGAGGGTATGAGTCTAACTTCAAAACAGGCTGGTGTCATCGCTTTTGCCTAATTGATTGCCCTCTGAAGAGTGCTGGAAACCGGAGATTCCCCCACCAACCTTAGATACAGGATGTCTTGTCCTTTCTAAACTTAGACAAAATCTAATTCATAATGAGCAATGATACTCATGCTTGTATTGTATAATTGTATTATACTATTGTATTGCATTGTAATAATGCTTGTATTGATTCCGAATAATATGCCAGAAGTACAACTGTTTTACTACTGTTAATTTTTTTTTTCTTTTCTTTAGTTATTGTTGTTGTTGCTGTTTTGTTTCATTTTATTTATTTATTTTCCTCTTATTGTATTTGGTCTACTCTTGCGGTGTTTGTCTGTTGGAAAGAGAGGGGGAAATAGGAGGTGGGAGGACAGGGGGAGGCGGGAGGGCAAGGGGGGTGAAAAATGTGAATAAATAAATAATAATAATGTCCACATATGCATAACTCTGCACTGTTCATGATTTTCCTAATAAAATATTGTAAAAAATAAAAAATCCTGTACTTGCAGGAGCTTTCTGACTCAGTGTCAAGGACTGTATAGGCCTACTTAGTTCTTCAAGATGGTGTTTAACATGTTTCGACATTGGGATGCTTTGAAGTCACTGTAAATAGTTAATCATAGGTATCAGATTCAGTAGAACTTGGTGTTGCACTGGTTGGGTTGCTTGCATTGGTCACCTCAGCAGCCCTATGTATCTTTCCTCTCAAGTGGTTAAGAGTTAAGGAGTACCACATATTATAATTAAATACATGATGTTCACAGTTCTTTTCAATTGGATATCCTGCATTCTTTTTGACTCACAGAATGCGGACAGGACAGGATGCAAGTGAACCTTCCGGCTTGTATATGGTTTGTTTGTTGTCCCCCACCAATGAAGTCAGAGAAGGGATTATGATTCGGTCTCTGTCCGTTTGTATGTCACAAGCTTCTGTGCGATACGACTGGGACAATTTTGATGAAACTTAGGTGTATGATGGGTCTTGCCATACAGATGGGACATTTACAAAATGATACTGATTGTTTAGGAATTTCAAGGTGACTACTGCAATGCACTCTTGGCCGGTTTCCCCGCCTCCACCATCAGGCCTCTGCAGCTCATCCAGAACGCTGCCGCCCGTCTGGTGTTCAATCTCCCCAAATTCTCCCATGTCACTTCCCTCCTCCGCACCCTTCACTGGCTCCTGGTAGCAGCTCGCATCAGATTCAAGACCTGGTGCTCGCCTACCGGGCGGCAAAGGGAACAGCCCCTCCCTACTTGCAAGCAATGGTCAGCCCCCAAACCCCTGCCGATCACTCCGCTGTCCCATCTCGGCTGGCCGCCTGGCACTGCTGCCTGTACGTGGATGCAGCAGCCGCACTACTCGGTCACGGCTTTTCACTGTCCTGGCACCCCACTGGTGGAACAAGCTTTCCACTGCTGTCATGACTGCAGAGTCACTACCAATCTTCCGCCATAGATTGAAGACTCATCTCTTCAGGCAACGTCTTAACGGTCCCTCCTAAAGACCTCTTCACCCCCACTACCCCCCTGTACAAGTTTCTCACCTGTTAAAAGCATTGTGACTGCCTATGGCCCCTTGTCCGAGCATTGATTACTTTATCTTATGATGAGTGATGGCTAGATGATTCACTTACTTAAACAAATGTATTTGTTGTAAGTTGCTTTGGATAAAGGCGTCTGCTAAATGTAAACGTCATCAAGCACAAGGTGCAAAGTGGCGAGCTAGGAGTGTAGCCTAATGCAGTAGGCATATAACCTAATGAATTCGGGAATAATATTTTGAGAAATCAAAACAAGCTGTAAAAAGCAAGACTGATAATGACTCAATAAGTACGACATGTTCCGGTAACTTTTCAGTTTGGCTACGAATACAGCTGTAGGCAATAGCCTAACGAATTGGAAATAACATTTCTCTTTGGTCACAGAAGGTGATTGCATGAAAAGAAAAGCCTCCCTGTGTGCAAAAGGGACACAGCACTCTTTTAACAGAGACAACAAAGTATCATAGTTAAAAGTTTATGGATAAACATCTTCATTCACATGTTCTCCTTCACTCTCCTTTTATAGAGGGGAGATACATCATTTGTAGGGGAAGATATGTTTACTGTACACTTGTTAACTATTACACTGTTATGGTTGATGCAGGGTGTTGTCCGACATGCACTAATCCTTGCGATGCAGCTCCTCTATTTGTTTTGGGGATCTTAACATCCTTGATTCAGAACTCAAGGTGCCTGGACGCTGGCCTGCCAACATGTGTTGCCCCCCTTCAGCGAAGGTTAGACGGGTTATATTCTAGATTAATCGCGTTGCGTTCCTGTGTGTCCAAGGCTGCTCTATACATGTGAATGGGGCGGCAAAGACGACAGAACTACAGCCTCTTAGGCTGAGATGGCAGGCTTCTGTCAGCTGCGGTGCATGATTCCTGCAGTTTAGATGTTCAGGAAGTCCTCTATAAATCTCATCAAGGGATTAAGGAAACACAGTTGCAATGATAAACGTTATTTGATTCTTCCTCTAGTGCACAGCTGGTGTCCTCTAAGAAGAGGGTGTTTAAGTCGCTATGTAGATTCAGTCGCTGAGTAGCTTTACTAGGTGTTTCTCACGGCTGCATAGGCTTGTAAGGTGTGGTGAATACACTACCCGTGATTATTCTTCAATGCATATGATTATCACACTGTCTGATTTTGAAATGGACAAGCATTTGTTTACATCTCTGTCAAACGCTTAGTTTGATAGAGGTAGCAGAGAAACTCCACTGTAATTCTCAAGTAATAATTGCATTGTATCTCATTCTCATCTATGTCCCACTATTTGCAATGCCGTCCATGGACAATGCCTACAAACCGATGCTCATCGTCGATGATGAGGGAAAACCTATGACCAGATGCCGATGACCAGATTTTGCACTTTGAAAGTGGCCAGTAGGGTGGGTAGATCAGTGTTTTTTTAGTTTTTTTAAATGAATTTCAACTTCAGGGTCTCAAGTAACAACATTTCAAATGTATGCAGGGGGTGAATACCTTTTCACGGCACTGTATGATTGTGACAATCTGTATCACATGAAATCATTAGATTAGACAAAAATAAATTGAAAAATAATGTTCATTATTAGAGGTCACGTTAGTGCATTGTAAGAGTATCGTTATTTTTTGGGCTGTTATTCAAAACCCTCGGCAATAAACAAGTGCCTCAGACCACTCGTACAGCAGCAACATCCATCACAAGGTGGGTTTTTGCCCTCCAGAGTCACTCACACCCACAACATGGCCATCAAACATAGAACACAAAGGTTATTCACCTCCCTGGGACCTCTGATGCTCATCCAGGCAGCGTTGATAAAGTTTGCAATGTCTTTGCAAACAAGCATATCAAAGAATTAGTAATCTCGAACTAAATCCCAGAATCTTCAGAACAGAAAAATAAATGTTGTATTTTATACCAGGCTTGATAGAACGAGGGATACTGTCATGAGTGAACATCATTAGATGAGATCAACAATCTTGTCAATTGCGGCTAGTGATGGAAGATAGCCCATAGAATACCTGTTTGGCTATTTGAAAATAGTTGATATTTGGACCATGTTTTCTGTGGGATGATATCAAGTGGATTACACTGTACACAACTCCTATACTTTCTTGACTAGGCTACGTAGAGAATAACATCTGATGTTGTAGCCTAAATGGACTAACAATAAAGCTGCAGCCTGGCAGATTAGGAGCTTCTCATAAATAATAATAAAAAATTACTTGCACAGAATCGGAATAAATGATACTACAGGTATCCAATAGGGCTGGAAGGCTAAGTAGCAAGGCAGCTATTGCTAAGTTTTAATAACAGCAAAAAGTGATCCATTCAATGACGGTGTATGCTTGCGTGACTAGTGAAGTTATCCTATAAAACGATAGCAGTTTTTAAATCAACATCCTAGACCTATGAGTCTAACTATTGGCCTATTCAAGCAACATTAGATCCAAAACACTGCCAATGGAATGACATGCATTTATTTTCAAATGCTTCAAAATCAACCGGTCATCCAAATGGTTTATTTGACAATAATGGAACGACGGGCACAATCAATAACCTACATTGTACAACACCACCATCACAACAAACAGTGCCTTTGAGAGAAGTTTCAGTCACATGCAACTAAAAACCTGCATGGAGGAGACCAGACTCTCCCACCTGACACTGACACTACTGACCACAAGACTGTCGGCATGCTGGCAATAACACACAATCAATGTCTGCACAAATCAGACATCAAACAAGAATTCCAGCACCAGACAGCACACAAGCCAGCCAGGGTCATCCTTGTCCAGATCACCAAAACACATCATACAACACAACAGCAGAAAGCACATTCAGTGCCGAAAAAGAGGTAGGCTACTCACCAGGGAATAATAATAATAAGTGTCCAGGCCAGGCCTCGGCTTGTCTTCACGTAAGTGTCCAATTGTGTCCAAACATGAAAACATAATACGATAATGAACTATATACAAGTGTGTGTATGTCCCGGCCCAGACTTATATCAGCTTTATCCTTCTCTCCTTCACTTTGGCAAACCTGCCGACCACTTTCTCTTAGTCTATTTTAATGTCCCTTTCATTGGAAAGTGCACGAGGTGGGAGCGTCTGGTCTCCTTCATGCACGCTCTGATATACGTTTTGATAAGTTTCAGGTGGCTGAAACTTCTCTCTGCCTTGGCACTGCTTATTGAGATGGTCTTGAATATTCTGTACAACATGCTGAGGTTGGGGAAGGCCCGATGCATATCATTTACAATAAGGAATGCCAGGACTTAGTCTGTGCCAAGCTCAATGGAGAATTTGCAGTACATGGTGCAGAATATGGTGAACTCATCCACCACCATCGTCTCAGATACGTCTTTATTGTAGAAAGTTGCCAGCTCTTATATTTTCCTGAGTGCATCTGGGTCATGAAAATGCTTGGGACTTGAACACGCAGAACATTTTGGCCATCTTTCGGAAATCAGAGAACCGCCTTTCAAACTGGCCCACAACTTGTATCCAAGATGTAATAATGCACCTCAGCCCTGAAGCGGTCTCGGCTATTCTCAATGGGCTCATCATCGGCACCCTCATCAAAGAAACACATCTTCTTTTTAGGTCTTTCCTCCAGGAACTCTGTGGAGTGGCTCCACCTTTTTGCCAGTTCCTGTGTGGCGCTCACCGCGCTGCTGAATTGCTCATCCATGTGCATCTATGCTATTTCATTCATTGTGGCGAATTTTGTAGATAGTTAGGAAGGACATGTTTTCTTAAGCAAAGGTTAAAGGTTTTAATTTTAGTCAAAAGGCCATCCGCTTCAGCAGCTGTTTAGGGGTGCTGCTCCTATGCTCCTTGATGCAGCGTAGTTCTTTCAGTATAGCAGGTAAGCTCTGGAGGACAGCATCAGTGGCTTGCTTTCTCGAAGCCCATCACACAGCCTTTTTAGGCTGAGCACTGTCCCGTCCAAAATTGCTGCTCCTCTCCTAATATTTTGAAACGAGGCTAAAAAACAATATAGAGCTTCTAATGTGCCAAAGAAAACCTTTACGCTACATAAGGCGCATGCAGCATCCATAAGGATGAGAGTGAGGTTATGGGCACCAGCAACAGTGGACATAAATTGCCTTTTCAGCGCAGTTCTCCTTTACTCTGGCTTGCAGCCCTGTCTACTGTCCTGACATGGTGCTGGCACCATCATATGCCTGCCCACGTATATGTTTTACGTTCAGTCCCAGTTCAGTTGTTAGTATGTTCATCAGCAAGTTATAAAAGGCCTCGGCACCCCGCACTCTGGCAGTTCATCAAATTTTATAAAACGCTAAATGCTCTCTCCAGTACTGATCTCAATCTTAGAGACAGGGAGAATTGGTCGATTCTAGTTACAGTACCAGTCAAAATTTTGGACACACCTTGCCAAGAGTGTGCAAAGCTGTCATCAAAGCAAAAGGTGGCTACTTTGAAGAATCTAAAATATAAAACATATTCTGGTTTGTTTAACACTTTTTTGTTTACTACATAATTCCATATGTGTTCCTTCATAGTTTTGATGTCTTCAATATTAATCTACAATGTAGAAAATAATTATTATAAAAACCATTGAATGAGAAGGTGTGTCCAAATTTTTGACTGGTACTGTATGTCTATCGTGGAGTCAACGATTACAGAAAATAATTTCGCTGCTTTAACTTCGCTTATTATAGTGCTGAACATTTCCTTTTTGGGACTGGTGGGTCATCGCCCAATTCTGCATATTCCCTGTGTCCCCGAAATGCTAGACCCTGCCTGGCCACAAATAGTGTCACATCTGCCAGTCGATGCAGGATCTTTCTCTGTCGCTCCACCTGCTCTCTATGCTGTCCTGGCTGATTCAGAACTTTGTCATGAGAAAGGCCTTCTCTGCTTCTCTGTGAATTTTAGATTTCTTGTGTTGCTAAATTTTTTCCCTATCTTTTCTGAAGTTTCTGAACCCAGTGCAAGGGTCTGCCCACAACCCTGCATTTTCATTTTTACCAAAGAGCCAGCAACAGAAACAATGAAGAATATTTCCTTTAGGAGAATAGATGAGCCATTGTCTATCTACAATCACAGAAGAGGAGTGTTTTAGTCTTTACCAGGATGGTGCGAAATTGTCTCTTTCCCGAATCAAGGGGAAAGTTGGCATAACCATCAGTTAAGCCAGGCTGGCAAGGGCCACCTTCAATCAGCTCCTTTACTAGTTCAGGAGTTACTGGCCTGTTCTTAAAAAGGAAGGGGTCAGTGGGGTAAGGCTCATCATGAGGGGTCATGCTGCCTACAGTAGGCCTATCACTGCTGCTGCTGCTGCTGCTGCTGGCAGTAGGCGGAGAAGGTGAATCAGACAGAGAGCTAACATCATGAGCTACAGTAGGCCTACTTACTATTTCATCATCATCATCGTCAGTGCCATAGGCAGTAGTAGGAGGTGTGCTGCTGTTGCTGTTGGAGGCAGTGGCAATGGCATTGGCAGGGAGAGGAGGAGAATCAGGCTGGTGGTCAGAGGAGCTTCTACTGCAGTAGGCACTTCTTCGTCATCATCATCTTTTTGCTCTTTCGTGGCACTGGCCAAGACTTTTTTTCCCATTTTAATTCCTAGCAGTACCGATCAACTACAGGCTATTAGGCTAACTATCAAAAGACACATCGTGGTACGCGTCGATTACTGATGACACACGTACACGTAAAGAATAATGTCATATCAGGACACACGTCAAATCATTTGTGCATTATTTTAGTTTTATTGAAAAGGCTGGCATTTGCTGATTTCAATGCAACATCTGTTCTGGCTACTATAAATAAATAAATAGCCTAGGCTTACGCCTTGTGAAACAAATCTGATTTGAAAACTCCTGCTGCCAGCTCCCTGGCCACCCCGCTGTCTGGCTGTAGGGCCCCTTTAGGGTATTTGTGACAGACATCGCAATCAGCGTCAGGATGGCTGTGAGAGAACCCTGCTTGGCGATGCCACATGCCAGTCATGAATCCTCTTAGGAAGCCCCCCCTTCTTCTGGTCTGTGCTGTAGTCTATGCCTATGCTTTCTGGTCACCTCGCCATCCAGCCGCATACAATGACACACAAATACATTTTATTCAAAATAAAAAAATCTACATGAACACTTAGGCCCAGGGCAATTCATTCATGGACCTGGTGTAGCCCCCTCGCCCCACCTCCATCTCCACTATTGCTCTGTAATAATGTACATATTAAGCAATGCTTGAAATGGAACTACAACATCATCAGCCACAGATGAAACCCAGAGGTAAGTAATCAGGAGTACACCATAGTATTATGAGAGGCATGCACACACACACACACTCTGATAATTAGACACACAAATACAGCAGTACAGTTCACGCCCGAAAAAAGCTACATAAAACAGTAAACCTCACATCCAAATACAGAGCTTTCACTGTAATAACATTTGACTCAAACTCCCAGGCCATTTCTATTGCTTTCCCATGAATTAGCTTTATTGAACAATAAAAAAAGGGATTAAATTCAAGAGGAACGCATGAACAAGGTCATTGAGGGTGACAATTAATAGGTAAAGGGTCGCCACAATGATACTCATTAGACATATTTTACCAGAGATTGATTTCTCCACCCGCTTGACGGGTGTTTCTGGTAAGTCAGGTGTGTTCCGTCATATCATTTGTGCAGGCATAAGAGAGCTGTCAATGTGTATTATTGATTGTAGGCTTTGGATTTGCCTTTCAAGTTTGCTATTGATGTATGTCAATATGAGGACCAAAGAGGTGTCAATCAAAGTCAAGGAAGCCATTATTAGGCAGAAAAATCTGAAACATAGCCAAAACCTTAGGCTTGCCAAAATCAACAGTTTGGAACATCATTGAGAAGAAACAATAGCACTGGTGAGCTCATCAATCGCAAATGAGCTGGTAGGCCAAGGACGACTTCCACAGTCGATGACCGGCTCACCATAATTAAGAAAAACCCCAAAACAACTGTCCTACAGATCAGGAACACTCTCCAGGAAGTAGGCGTGAATGTGTCAGAGAGTGCCATGTGTAGAATACGTCACCAGCCAAACTACAAATGCTTCACTGCAAGGTGCAAACCAATAGTTAGGGTGGTCAGGTTATAGTTTGCTACAAAGTACCTAAAAAGCCTGTCTGGAAAAAGCTATTGTGGACAGATGAGATTAATATTATCATGGATCACAATGATTGCAAGAGGAAAGTTTGGAGAAAAGGATCTGCCCAAGATTTACAGCATACCACCTCATCTGTGAAATATGGTGCTGGGGATGTTAGGTTTGTGCAGGTATAGCTGCCACTAGAAGTTGTTCATTTGTCTTAATTGGTGTTTGTAACTGATGATGGCAGCAGCAGAATGTATTCTGAAGTGTACAGAAACATCTTGTCTGCTCGAGTGCAAGAAAATGCCTCCAAATGAATTGGATGGTGCTACATCATACAGTAAAACAATGACCCAAAACATACTGCCATAGCAACTAGGGAGTTTTTCATTAGCATGACCAGCTTATGATAAAGAGTACTTAAAGAGAAAAAGTTGTGAGTGCACTCAACACTCTTTAATGTGAACCATAGCGCTAGCCGAGCATTTCCCTCTCTGTGATAGCTGCCTTCTATCAGGCGGCCACCTAGGGGTTGATTAGTAATTACATAATTGCTGATTCTGAGGGGGCTCTTGATTATTTTGCTATTCAATCATCGTTATACTGATTACAAATATTGGGTGCAGAGATAGAATCTCTCTATGGAGATAGGGGCTTGACGGGATTATATTGAACAAAAGTGTGAGATTCGCATTGGAGCTGTGGCAGAGGTCATTTGGGTTGGGGTGGAGGTGGGGGGTGGTATGTTAGATCACTCAGAGCCCTACTCTATCTAAACACGTTTCTGGGGACAATAATAATACTTCATTTGTATAGAGCTTTTCTAAACAGGGTTACAAAGTGCTACTAAACAAGAGGAGAGACCATATAAATAATCAACATATAATCAACATACGTAAAATTTCAAACATAAAGAAAGCAACATTCAAATAATAAATATCGTTGAGTCAGGCAAGTCATAAATGGATGGATGAAGGAAAACAAGGATGGATAGATGAGAGAGGGGAGGTATAGATAGATAAATACAATGAAAAGGTTAATAATATGGGTTATACTGAGTGAAGCAGTAGTAACTGGTCAAAGGAAGAAAGGGTGATGGCTAGGTAGTTTTAAGGTTAGATAGATATAAGGTTGGAAAGATAGATGGTTAAAAGGTTAGATAGATAATATGTTAGAAGGTCATCATTGTCTTATGACAGATAGCGCTACTCCGTAGTAGTTTAGGCAAGGTGGCAATGCACTAGAATGACAATAGATAGATAGGATGAGGTTGAGAGTGGTTTCAGTGGGGTAGAACTGGTAGCAAAGAGAGTGAATTGTTGAGTAATCATTCTAAGAATATGTGCTCACAGAATGTTGGCGTAAATTAACATTCCACCATATTAACTGGATGAGAGGTTTTGGACTTACAAAAAGCTTAATAGTTTAAAAGTTTATTAGGTATCAAAACCAAACATCATAGCAACACGAGTTAGACCTTTCTGCACGTTTTAAAGTTGGATTGGTGTGAATAGCTTAAAAGTTGTAGGAGTGGCCCACCTAATAATAATAATATTAATAATAAAATAATAATAAAAATAATAATACAATGAGGGAAATAAGTATTCAACACATCAACAATTTTTTAATTCAACATATTTCCATTGCAGCTATTCACATGAAATTTAGACCAGACATTACTATTAACTCAATAAAACTACACAGCTTAAAGAAATTGTCATACTCCAATCCATAAAAAAAGTAATCTGCAATAAAGGGGAATGACACCGGAAAGAAATATTGAACACGCTAACAGAAATTTATTTAATACTTGGTGGAGAAGCCTTTGTTGCCAATGACAGTTTCAAGACGCTTCCTGTATGAAAAAAACTAATCTCTCACAGTGATTAGGTGGGATTTTGGTCCATTCTTCAACACAGTCTTTAAATCTTAAAGATTCCAGGGGGCCCGCTGGTGAATCTTGATCGTCAGTTCCTTCCACAAATTTTCTATTGGATTTAAGTCTGGCGATTGACTATGCCAGTCCAACACCTTTATTTTTTTCTTCTTGAACCAATTGAGAGTCTTCTTTGCAGTGTGTTTTGAATCGTTGTGCTGCTGGAAGATCCACCTGTGTCTCATCCTCATTATCCTGGTGGATGGCAACAGATTCTTCTCGAGAATTTCCTGGTACATGGCTCCATTCATCTTCCCTTCGATAATTGGATTCCAGACTACATTCTCCCAGTAATATACAAGCTTCTCCAAATGTTCTGTAGCAAACTTCAACCAAGCTTCAACATGCCTTTTCTTCAGTAATGGAGTCTTCCGGGGTGATCACAAATGGAGGCCGTGGCGGTGGAGTGCATTGCCTATTGTTTTCTTTGTGACAACTGTACCCGCTGCTTCCAGGTCTTTTTGGAGGTCTGCTCGAGTGCTCCTTGGCTCTTGGGCTACTCTACTGACTAACTTTCTGACTGCCCAGTCAGAAATCTTGCAAGGAGCTCCTGTGCGTGGCCGGTTGATGGTTGAGTGATGTTCCTTCCACTTGCGGATAATGGCCCCACTGGTGCTTATAGGAACATTTAGGAGTTGGGAAATCTGACGGTAACCAGTGCCATTACTATGCTGCTCAACAATCTTGTTGCGAAGGTCTTGGGAGAGCTCTACCCTTCATGAGATGTTTCTTGCAGAAAAGCTTGGTGACATATGATTTGTTTACTTGCATTCAAAAGTGGGAAACCCTTTTTAACCCTTTTTTTTCTGGTCTTCTGAGCGATAAGGTGACTAAAAGCAACAGGCTTTGGCTAAGGCTTGTTGAACACACACTTATCTCACTAAACACAATACAAGGAATCTAAGTCACAACCTAAACGTTTCTAGTGCCATGCTCCACCAACTGAGCCACACAGGACGGGTCTCTGCATCATAGAGTGCTCTGCAACCCTGTAGTCTGAATTCTTCATAAATCCCTCTTACCTCAATGACAATTACCTCCTCTGGTTGATATGTGCGTCAGCATCTATTGTGTGCTATGCTATTCTTAGTGATGTGCAATGTCCTCATCTACTGTTGACTACTGTTATCCATTTTCAGTTTTAATTCTCTAGAAGGATTGGGTAGGTGAAGCTAGAAATTCACAATTTTGAGTGGCCCCACACAGAGCCAAACACATCTTGATTGCCCAGAATGACCCACACATTAACTTCACCTGGCTGAATACTGTGTCAACACATACAGTACTGTACCATGACCAAGATATGGAAAATGCACAGCAAAGAAGTGCAAGAGCTTAAAGCAGATGGAATGACAACAAGGGACATCCAACGATACTTGGCCTCCATAGGTGTTCACAACACAGAGTAATATCAATTCCTTTTCCTTTTCAATTGATGTCTTTCATATTATTTTATTTTCATTTAATCAACATTTTTAACTTCTGTCTTACATTTTAGACTAGACAACAATAACGTAACCTTTTTTTCATTTTATTATTAATATTGTATACATTTTCCATTATTTTATGACAAGATCTCTCTGTGTGACCCCTGCCATCTGACCCTCCGCCCTCAGTTATCAGTGGCTGACCCCTCAACCTTACAGTGTGGTCTTTATTGACTGTCCCTCAGGGACCTGACTCTGTCTGCCCAGCGAGGGAGAGAGAGAGGCTGCTGAGAGAGAGGCTGCTGAGAGAGAGGCTGCTGAGAGAGAGGCTGCTGAGAGAGGGGTGACTGAGAGGTCACTCTAAACGTTGAGTAATGGGGCTGGGAATGGAGAGAGCACAGGGAAAAAACCTTGGCTAGTGAGGCTTGGAGCTCTTTCACCTGCTCCCTCTCTCATCCCAATCCATCCCTCCCTTTTTGTCTCTCACTCACTCACTCACTCACTCACATTCCCCAATTTATTTTTGCCCCACTCTCACTGTCTCTTTCTCTCTCTGCACTCTTCTCTGTCTCGTCTCCCGGAAGCTCCATTATTTAGTATTCCCTCAATTTTATCCCCGACCCATAGAAACAGCTTGCCAGAGTGAAAACGTTTGGGAAAGATGGCTTCCTGCAGGCTCATGCAGTATCACAAAGGGGTCGAAACAGATCAATGTGACTCAGAAATTATACAACAGAAATGCAATCAGGATTAACATTTTAATTTTGCACATGTTAAAGCAGCTAATTGTAAGATTACTTGATAATGTTCACACATCCACCTGTAGTAGAATCAATCTTATCAGGCCTTGCATAAGAAATAAAGTGCTCATGAGGTCTTTAGAGAGATTACACTACATGACCCCAGCATCAGTTACTGCAACAATATCTGTCGCGGAGGTGGAATTTGGAATCACGCTCTTGGGATGAGTAACTACAAGAGTCAGCCTGAGACCTTGAGGATGTCCATGTTAAAAAAATAATTTTACATTAATTGCAATATTCCTGTTACATTCCTGAAATGTTCCTGGAGCATTCTTGAAATGTTTTGGAACGTTCCTCAAATGTTTTGAAACGTTCCTAAAACATTTTTAAACTCTCCCAAAAACAATTAGAAACATTTTCAAATGTTCCTGAAAGGTTTTAAAAATGTTTCTTATACCTATAGAAACTATATTTTAATCTTCCAGCATTGCTGATTATAACATTGGCAAGACATTATTGGTACTCTACAAAAACAGAAAAAAGAAAAAGTTTTCCAGAACATTTTCACATCCTTCATCTTAATTTTAGGGATTAATCCCTTGTAACCTCCAGTTACTGATACTGACATATCATCACCATTTGATCTAATACATCATCGAGACAATAACTGATTTTCATTTTTCAACAAAATCTACGTTTGGGCCTCATGCTGGTGTGAAAGTACCTTCAATTGATCAGTGTAAATGTTACCCCCTCAACAACATCATCTAACATATACTGTTCAACATTGAGTCAATCAAATCAAAGGTTATAGTTGTAAAGGGCTGTCATTTTCGGCATGTCATGTTCTCTTGTTTTTCAGTAAGATCACGCAGCTCCACAGGCATAGGCTTAAATCAATTGAAGGATATGAAATCTGAAAAAAGAAAGACTATTAAGTTATTCATTTGATGTCCACAACTAAGGAGATTCCTCTCCCTCCCTTCGCACCTACCAAGAAAAATACAGCACTGTATTTTAAAGAGAAAAAAAAGATACTGTATGGAACAACTGATAATTATTTTATGATTTCCATGCTTTTAGCCTGGTTGAAAAAACAGGAATTTATATCAATCTGTCAGAGGAGTTCCCAAAACCATACCCTAGTTTTATACCGTCCACTAGTTTTCAGTATTTTCATATTTTGTGACAACCCTTTGTAATGCCCGTTAGCAAGCGAGTTAACTCTCTTGGAGCAGTATTTGCTACTTTTGTGTAAACTAAGCAATGTGGGTTAGATTAAATTGAAACCCTGGATATCAGCGAGTGACCAAACCAAAATGCTAATCCCTTCTCATGTTCACCCATACCCTTGTGATCCCTCATCATTCATAGATTGGGAGAACAGATAGGCCGACTTTTTTTAACAACCCCAACACAACCCCCCTACAGCTATTTCCATTTCAATTGGCTAGATCTGAACAGTAAGATTCAGCCAAACATTTTGTTTACAAGCACTTCAGTTTCCTTCAGTGGAAAAAGTAGTACAGTGGGTAACCACTTATGGCAAAACTATACCAACACCGTCAACAGCGAGCCACAGTTTAACAACTCACGGTGATTTATGAGACATGCTAGACCCCATGGAAAAACAGCACGTCTGCAAAGCTAGGCTCACTTGAAGCATCATAGTTTTACACTTTGAGTCTATTTTCACTGGCAACGAAAGAGGCATAGATGCAGAGAAATAAGCACAAAATATCAATAATCCTAAAATTTTGTAAAATTGTAAAAATCACCCTGCACACATTGCAAGGTTCAGTATCACATTTAAGGCATGTATTAAACAAAGAAAAACAGTGTTGAGGCAATTGTTGATGTCCTGCAGGTATAGGCTACTTAAAATAATTGAAATTGCAGATGAGTTGTTGAGGTTTCAAGAATATAGCCTCCCGTTTTCAGATAGCTTCCCTTTATGAAATATCGCCTATTTTGTCATCAGATCAATGTTTGTGGCAGCACATCTTGTCACGCTCTTGGTGCAGCACCCTGAAAACTGTGATGGCATGCTCGTTTTGGTGATGGTGTAGTTTCTGCGTTAGAAACACGAGAGAGGATACCAACAGATATGCAGTGAAAATAGTTGATCATGTTTGGCCAGATAGTTGTCTCACCATTACAGTATGTATTTATTTGTTATTAGCCATTTTATGGTGTTTGGGGCAGAACTGAAATTCTATAACTATAACCAATCTTCTTAAGTTTCCCATCCCCCGGAAGGAAAATGGCTGTGAACTCTGTGGAATGTCAAAAGGTGTCAAAGCTGTTTTGTCATCAGTTTGGATGTAATAAGATCAATTGTGGTTGGTCTCCTCATCAACATCTCCTAATTTAAGTAGTGTGGTTTTTAGGGTGATATAAAAAGCAGAGGTTAGGGAAAAGCTCTCTCTTTTCCTGTGTCCTGTTGTGAGTAGCATTGTTTTGAATCACCAGTGGTCATCACTCTTCAATCTCTCTTTCTATTAGGATGTAACATTTCTCTATGAAGTATTGGCCTTGTAATAGTTGTATAAGTATACAGTATTATTAAATCCTCACTTGATTCATTCTATTTGACCTTTCTTGCACTAATTCAGCACAAACTCAACAATTCTTCGCACATGGTGATAATTACATTGGAGTCAGATTATCAATATTAGATATGTTTTGCTATTAGCAAAATACACCCAAAGGTCTCTGCCAAACCTTCATGTGGAAACTGTTAAACTAGTAAATATGTGTGTCCCTGAATATTGAAGTATCCATGAAGAGGAGATGGAGTGTTGTTCTTTAATCTATTTTGCTCAGAGAGGGAGTGTAGAGAGAGAATATGTCTGGCTCAAAAAAGGGGTCGGGTCCAAGTGAAATTAATCATATTCATTAATACCAAAAGCTGCACTGAATCCTCAGCAAACAGGCATATGCAAACAGTATGAAGGTGTCTTGTTGACAAAACAGCTACAAAACCCACACTACCAACACATTATGAAAGACAACAAACAGAGTTTAGGAGCTTGTCATGGGCTAAGGAAGAAAGATGAGACTAAGGGGAGAATGAAATAGGTAAACTTATTTCAGATTGTTATAGGCCATGCCAGCCAACAAGATTGGAAAGAAGAGGCACTAACAAAATGTTCTGAAAAAGATGAACATAACCAACACTTCATCTCAAAGAAGAAGTCACTAGAAGACAAGATGTTCCATTTGAGAATTAGGGCCTATTCAGACTGCGTTTAGTTCGGTTTGTTTCATTTCAATTTGTTAGAAAATATTGAATGGTTCAGACTTGTAAAATCTTAGAGTTGGAAGCTTGGAGTATCGAGGCTACATTTGCTGCGGTGATGTTTCAGAACAGGAAGTTTAGCTACAACTTAAAATTGCATCATTAAAATAAATTTTAAAATACTTTCTCTGGGAATTGTCTGTCCGTCAGAGCATCATCAAAGAGGCTATTCTTCTATCTAGCTTTTACAGATGAATCTTATCAGACACATTTTTAAAATAAATCTGGTAATTCCACTCCATACATTTGTGTCTGGCTGGCTTTATGGATGAGTGACAGTGCACATTCAGCTGAGGGTGAGTGAGAATCCTAACTGAAAACTGTCAGGTTCTGTTTGAAGTGGAACGCTGTTGCTAAGTAAAGCATCCGTTCCTTTATTACAAATTAAGTCCACTGATCCACAAGCAGCAGGTTTGAATTGAACTATGCGTCATTGTCTTACGTCAGGTGTCTTCATTCTAGATGACACCACTTTGTCTGAACTACCTGTCTTATAAATCATGGAATGATAATTGATTTTTAAAGATTTTTCGCATCCGCGGAAATATAGTGCCATCACATCAGAAAATCAATCCACTGGTGGCCCATTGCTTTCAGTGGCATTACAAACTACTTAACAAACTATCAAAAGTCAATTAAAACCGTTTGTTTTGTATACACAGCAGTATGATACACATCAGTATGACCTGTTTTGTTTCCTATGAGACATCTGTCGTGTGACAATGACCGTGTGTGACTTGTTTGGCATAAACACTGGTGGACTGAGTTTGGTTTGTTTCGTTTAATTTGTTTGGCCAAATTCAATATTCAGAAAACTCAAATGAAGCGAACCGTGCCTGATTCAAAATAAATATTTTAGTCTGAACACGCCCTTAAATTGCTAATTGGCCTGGCCTATTCCTCCATACTGACAGATCAGGGGTGGTGATAGGTAAAACGTTATAGAACAGCAATGGAGCTACCCAAGCCCCCCAATTTACACCAATGTTCTGATTTAGAAGGAGACATATGGGAAAAGTTATAGGTGGACTGTTTCTTGTTGATTAAGGAATTTAACAAAGGAAAGATAGATTATGTCAGACCAGATTATGTATGACACTATGCAAAGTTATAAAACATCAAAAACAAATATTAAAACCATAAACCTGTCTTTAAAAAACAAAGCATCCTCACTTTTATAGGAAGTGTTTTTCCGAAGCTTAGAGCTCTCTCTGTGCTGCATGCATTGTCATCCCTTTCTTTCAATTGAATTTCAATTTACTGCCTGTCTGCATTTTTATAAAAGGCTGAGCCTTGAACTGCAAAGATAAAGGGCTAGATCAGATGTCCGACAGCTACACTACTGAGGAGTGTAAAACACTGATACTTCTGCTGAACCACCCTGAACTGACACTACTTTAAAGACAGTTCTGAGTAGCCTGTCAGTCCTTCACAGGAGGCCTGGAGACTTAGAAGTTGGCTTTTTATACTTCATAGTGCAGCTTATCAACTGTGAATACTTTACACCTGGGTCATGCACTGTTGAGGCCGGTTTCCAGGCCTAGATTAAAGCTTTATCCATGACTAAAAAGTATCTTTAATAAAGAGTCTTCATTGAAAGTGTGATTTAACACTCACATTTGTTTTTTGGCATATGTGCTGTGAGAATAACATTTTAAAACATCCCTTTATACCAGTATTTTGCTAGATCTGAGTCCAGGAAACTATCCCCTGGTGTAACAGTAAGACTTTATATAAAAGGGGTATACATAACACCTTCATAAATGTTGTGTCAGCCTTTTATAATGTGTTTATGTAACCTGTCCAAGATGTTGAATAGTATGTCAAAGTGAAAGTCCCCCCAAATTATAAATGTTTCTGTCAGAATTTGCCTCTTCGGCATACAACCAATAATTGGTCTGTGCCCCCCATCACAACTGTGTAATTAACTGAATTGATAAAAAAAATACTTACTTGAATTAAATGTGAGTTGGATGGAGCTCTCGGATTGAAAGGTGAAGTACCGTACATGGAGCGCATGTTCAACATTTGTGAAAACCCAGTAAGCTGCCTTCATGTTCATTGTTATAAGTATGATTGTAGGCTAAGGGCCATTACAATACACTTGTATACGGGTCAATCATAGGGCAAAATGATTTAGAGCGACTTATTCATGTATCACCCCTATAGTAAAGTGATGTGCAAAGCAATATTCATGAATGACAGCATATCTTTTGAGGTTTTTGGATACCGCATAGTAGAGTGACTTACAATTCTGTAGCTATGGATACTTTCAAAAGCTGAGGGGAATGTGACCTGAGACTACAGGGTCAGGGTAGTAAAAAAGGGAGTCCATAAATACCACCAGAAAACAAGTTTAAAGTTTTAATTTTTAATATGCCATGATAAAATACAAAATTTAATAAAACAAAACCAAAGTTCACTTTGAGACACAGCCAGCAAAAAACAGATTGCAGTATACAGATGCAGCAAGTGTTATCTTCTAACATCTCTCCTCCATTACTGAACAGATGAGGATACATTTTCAATCTGTGAAGCATGGCATCCCAGTAAACATGTTGTGGTTCATTCACGACTGATTGAGCCACGTTCATTTCAGGGGCATATGTGAAGGTTTAAAAGAGGTAATTTTGAGGTTGTTTCAACGGCTTGATTTCAACATCTATTACACATTAATCCGCCACATTTTCTGACGTATAAAGAGTCATGAGTTGTCTCAGGAATATCTTGCAGTATGATTAATGAGCTTTCTTGTATCCATCACTAACAGATCTCCCTGCAGAGTGCCAAAGGTAGTCATCCATGCAGCAGCCACATAAACATAGAAAGGAAAGGAAAGTAGAAAAGCATAAATGTAATGCAAATTCCTTACTGTACACAATGGGTCTTACAGTTCAAATGCAACAGTTCTAGGGGTTTTATTTCACAATATCCTCGTACTAACTTCACAATTATGGTGATTCCATACCTTATAATATGACTAATCATTGTAGCATTTGACTTACCACGTGGTGTGCAGGTGGGGGTCTGCAGACTAGATGATGTTATTGAACTGGAGGAGGGCTTCTGCATCTCCAAGCACACATGTTGTTGGGCAGTCCTCCATGGTCCTTAAACATATTTTAACCCAAAAAGGTGTAAAAGGAAAGGAATACCACTATCCATCTTGTCATGTTGCCATCAGTGTTTTAGGTAGACTTATGAATATGACATCTCATCACAGGTTGAGTTCCTGCTCACAGACACAAATCAGATAACCTCAAACTCCTACCCTATAGCCAGTAGTAGTCGAAGCAGCAGGAGTGAGATCCCTCACATCTGCTATCTCTTTCCCCACTCTGTTCTTCTCTTCTGGCTTTTCACCAGACTAGACGCTTTCCTGCGTATTGCTGCTTTCCACAGCCACATTTTAGGGTACATTCTCAGTCATATCCCAGCCTCACACCCGAGGTGCCATTGATAATAAATAAAGTGCCCCACGTAAGTAATGGGACAGTGAAGCATTTTTTCTTCTTTTGATTGTTCAGTCCAAAAGTTTGGATTTGAAATTAGTAGAGATTTTCATTTTTTATTTGATGGTATTTGATGATGATGGTATTTTATTCATATTAGTTTCACCATTTGGAAATGACAACACTTTTTATACATAGTCCCCTTATTTCAGTTTAGTATTTCATCTACAATTCTTTGCATGCAATAACTGCAATAAGTCTGCGACCCACTGACCCAACGAAATGCAGAGTATCTTTTCTGTTGATGCTCTGCCAGGCCTGTATTGCAGCCATCTTCAGTTGTTGTTTGTTTTGAGGTCATTGTTTTACTGTATGTATGAATGAATTTGGAGCCATTTTCTGCAGACAAGATGTTTCTGTACACTTCAGAATACATTCTGCTGCTGCCATCAGCAGTTACAGTCATCAATTAAGACAAGTTAGCCAGTTCTAGTGGCAGCTATACTGTACATGCCCAAACCATGTTTCACAGATGAGGTGGTAAATCTTGGGCAGATCCTTTTTTCTCCAAACTTTCCTCTTGCAATCACTCTGGCCCATGATAATGTTCATCTTATCTGTCCACAATAGCTTTTGCCAGACCTCTGCAGGCTTTTTAGGTACTTTATAGCAAACTGTAATCTGACCATCTGATTTGAGGTGGTGTGCACTTTGCATCTTGCAGTGAAGCGTCTGTATAGTAGGCTGGTGTTTAATACGAGTATACCAATATCGCAGCAGTGGTATACCTCAATGCCGCTGCAGCAGCAGACACACAGTGTGAAGTGCTGCCGAAAGCCGCCACAAAGGATGTTTGAAAAGAAAATGGTTTGCCTTATTAGATAGCTTGGCAAAATCTAGTTTTTTATAGTAACTCATGAATCGGTTTAAATATCTGGTTATTTTAACAAGGACCAAGCAATGGGACCAACTCTTATCTACTCTCATATCACTCCAAATACATTTTCTAAACAGCACTATGCTTTCTTAAAGCACCATCATTCCCACATGTAGTCCATAAAAACCTGGGCATTTTTTGGTTGAAGGTGGAAGTACCTCAGGGCTAGCTACTGTATGCTGCTACAGTACATTTGTCACTGAAAAGCCCGGATATTAACTTGCTCCTTACAGTCCAGCCACCCTCAAATATCAGTTTTACTCCAGAAATCTGCTCATCACACTCTAGACATCCTTACAGTCAAGTCCCAAGGTAAACTCTAGTATTTCACTGTCAATCTTCTAGAGCTACTTAGACTAACTCAGAGCCCAAGCAACTGTGAATTCTTCAAAGCTGAAACTCACTTCACCCCTATATACAACCGTGTGTACATATAAACCCCTAGGTCTCTGTTGCCACAATAACCTGTGAAGTCAAAGTACTTGCAGTAGCTAATTTTCTGTCTCCAAATTTAATGTAGAAGAATTGCTGTGAAATGAAGGATGTCGTTTTTGGAGGGAACCATCTTAATTTGTGAGATGAAAATGGCACATTTTCTTCATCTGCATGTCTTTAAATGTTCAAATGTGACAACATTGCAAATATCAGATGAAATTCTATGGATAGTGATAGCTGGCAGAAATGTATTGTATTTCATAAAAGATTAAATGATGATGATGCATTTAGTTTACACAGAGTACATAGTACCAGAAGCACTACACATGAGTATCCTTCTCAATAATCCTACTTAGTAACCCCCTGATTTCTATAGATTTCAACAGTAAGGGGATACCATTGGGATAGTGTGTGTGCCCTCCAAAGAGACAATGGATGTGTCACCACCATGCAGCTAAGCCCCAATCAACTGCCACTGCTTTAAAGCAGCTGAGAATGTAACCATGGTCCGTTTATGATTCTGATTAGGTAGAATGCAGAAATGTGAAAATGCAGAGTAAGGAAAAAAGAGAAACGAGGGAGAGGAATAAAATGAGACATGGAAATTAAGCAACAGTCTCCAGGGCTCTTCACAGATCACTCAAGACTCTGATCAAAGTTACAACACTAGTCAGATTTGTGTGTGTGTGGGGGGGTGTACTTCTAAGTAATTCTAGACAACAAAGCCAGGCGAATATGGAGCACTCTGTGAGGAATACTATATTGAATTTCATTAGTGGCCTCAGCAATGTGCTGAACACTTTGATGGGCATAAACGCAATTAACCCTGAGACATACACACCGCACGTAAACACTCTCCTCCTTCTACTCTCTTCATTAGCTAGTAATTGACAATCAGAACAGGAGAGCTTTTTCATGGACCCCCGTAATCAATGTTAGTGTATGTGTGTGTGTGTGTGTGTGTGTGTGTGTGTGTGTGTGTGTGTGTGTGTGTGTGTATCAATGATATTCAGTTTCATTGTTGCATAAGACTTATCATGTTCGAATAATGGTAACACTTTCCCTTTGTCCCTTTTGTAAATGGTTTCTAAATGGTTCATAATTAGTTAAGAAATCACTTATAACCAGTTTACCATTAGATTATAAACCATTTACAAACAGTTATAACTCTTTTAGATTGCTCGATATTCACTTGGTACTTGCCAAATAGGGAAGCTTCCGCTCCCATGAGCCTTGATGAGAATTGTTGATTTGCTACGCAGTTCTACTCAGTTGGATTCGTGCATTCGACTTTCACCGCTGACTCGTATGTGGAAACATTTCAGTATTATTATTATTTTAATTGTGGTGAAAACTGGGAGAATTTGGTAGTGAATGTTGAAAACCGGGACATTTTAGTGTTTTACAGATATTTGTCGGGACTCAGGACACCCTGCTTGAAACCAGGACAATCCTGGACAAACTGGGAAGTCTGGTCACCCTGTTGCTAGCACTATGTGATTTACATATTTCTTTCTTTTTTTAACGCAGCAGCTGTCCAGAGCCTATCGACCATTTTTAAATATTAAATATGATTTGATAGTTTTTACCAAATACTGAGTAAAGATAGCAACACGAGAGAGCTGGCAATAAACAGTTATCAAACCAAAAGTCCTTCAAAATAGGAGTTATTTTTCTCTTCAAAATAAGAGCATTGCCCTATAAAATGCTAGTCATGCTAACATAGAGTGACCTGTAAATTGTGTCCCAGTAGCAGCCATCCAAACCTAAATCCAGACCTACAGACCTTGACCATCATTGCTTCAGACTATGATTCTTAGGACAGCATTTGGCTGGCACCAAACCTCAACGCATCTTTTCATACAGTACAATGTGAAGATCTCCCAAAGTGCAGTACAGCTGTCACCATGTTTTTTGCCCCATGGCCCAGACATGAAATCCTGACGTCCTTGTCAACATGTCCACCGTGCAGGTTCACAGATGTTGTCTCATTATGTCCCTTTCATTCTATGGTAAATGGTAATTTAGACAACATAGGGCACATATTTTTCATTTATTACAGTATTAGAATTATCAAGAAATACTATTGTTGTTGTTGTGGAAGATTGTGATAATTGATAATCTGATTATTAATGCTATATTCATACTTTCAATTAATAATAGGATATATTGGATGCTGATCATTTGACCTTTATCCATCCTCTGAGTATATGGAGAGTATATTACATCTGGTTTAAAGAATGAGAGGGTAAAAGTTGGGAACAAAGAGGTAATTTGGGTATAAAAAGGCTGCCTACAGATGAGATCTTAGAATTTTTCTCTACCCTGTGTCGTGTGTAGAGTATCTCTCTCTGTGCATATGATTTCAGTGTATTGAAAAGTTCCTGTCAACTTGGCATAATAAAATGAGCTCAGAATTAACTTGGTTTAACAGGTTTCTTGATTACAGAACATGTAGTATGGTAGATTGTGACTAACCAAGGAGAACTCAAGTTTGGAGGGTTTTTCCTCCACTTTGTTAATGAATCAATTTTCTAAATGTTTTCAATTATTATAAAAGTGTACCCAGACAGGCTTGGAGAACCTGCACTGTCCTATTGTCATATTTGGGTAAACTTTGTGTTTCTCCTATTGAAAAGCAATGAAGAGAAAACTAGTCTGCTATTGCTGTTGTCCAATGAGTCCACATTGCGCCAATGAGGTCTTGCCATACTAGGAATGAATCAATAAGTGGAGGGTCTCAATAAGTGGAGGCATAGATAGATATAGTACATTAATTAAGAGTAATTACACCCATAATTACACAAAGTAAGTAAGTGTTACTAAGTGTTACCTAATGATATTAAGTCTGGACATTCAAAAGTAACATTGTTGTTATGCTTTGCTGCAGATAGGTAAATGGGACTCTTTCTCGGACCAAGCACCAAGATTAAGCTCAGTTCGTACAAATTTTGCGTTATGAATCAAGGTTGAATTTATTTAATTCAATCCTCTTGCAAGAACTTGTGCAATGTAAATATGCCCTTGCCCGTGCAGTAACGGTACCACTCTGTAACCACTGTTTGATAGTGCAACAGCAATGCTTTAACAGGGCTGCAGTGCAGCATACCCATGAGGTGAGTCTGTTACTATAAACAGCTATGATGTATTATGAAAAGCATGATGGCATGTTCATAAAAACCATTGTCGAGCATGAGAGGTTGCATCGCTTCCTGTTTTTCTTCCTCATCTCTGGGTCAGTTGACTATTGTAAATACAATATTTTTGGGTATTGTAATAAGTGTAATAGGCATACATAATAATAAATAAAATGAGCAATGCAATACAGTAATAAATAGCAGCAGTGATGGTAGTGAGTGTAAGTGTGTGTAAGTATGTGTGTGTGTACTACTCGTGTATATATATATGTGTGTGTGTGTGTGTGTGTCTGGTTGATGTGCATAGTCAGTGCAAACTGTCTTAGATGCAGGTGAGCAGCAGGTAGTGCAGGTGGGCAGCTAGGGTTAGCTGTTCAAAAGTCTTATGGCCTGAAGGTAGAAACTGTCTCATGACTGGTAGAAAATATGAAGCACAAAAAAATCATGAACTACTTGAGAATGAACTAGGTAACTGATTTATTAGTTTAATTGATTCGCAGTAAGAAGGGCACTCAAGATGCTGGAATGAGACCTGCTGTGAGACCATATATTTAAAACATATCTGACCTGGTAATCTCTCCATTTTGGACCCTTGAAGCTTCTCCAAAACAACCTGTTGGCCACCTTTGATGGTTTGGTTGAACTAACCCCCATGGTAGTCACCAAATCCATGTAAACTTCCCTAACAGCATCTGAGTACCTATCATATGCAAAAGTTATCTCTGTCCAGCTCATCTCTCTCCTCCCGGACACTCTTTCATTAACCTATTCCTGTCACCAAGTTACCTGCCTAAATCCTCAACAATCGTCAAGTCCACATTACATACATGTTCCAACAAAAGCATCAGCTATTATCACCAGTATGTCCTTCTCTTTCTACAAACTGACCCTTAAAATGCCTCCATGTCACTAGACTTCAACTTTCTAGTCTTAGACTTGGTTCTCACACATGCATACTACCCCCACTGTCTACTGCTAGATACATATACTTTAATTATTGCTATTGACTTCGTACTTGTGTTGCACCCTACTACATTGTGTATTGTTGTTATTTTTACTTCTGTGTTATTACTGCACTGTTGAGAGGAAGCTTGCAAAGTAAGTTTTCAGTTTACAACCTGTATACTGTATACATATGACCAATAGACTTGACTTGACTCAAGTGCAAACCTATCCATTTCAAACATAACCTTATTAGCCAACAGGTGTATATCCAACTTCAGTTTTCTCTACAAATACAGTTGAAGTCGGAAGTTTACATACACCTTAGCCAAATACATTTAAACTCAGTTTCTCACAATTCCTGACATTTAATCCTAGTAACCATTCCCTGTCTTAGGTCAGTTAGGATCCCTACTATATTTTAAGAATGTGAAATGTCAGAATAATAGTAGAGAGAATTACTTATTTCAGCTTTTATTTCTTTCATCACATTCCCAATGGGTCAGAAGTTTGCATACACTTAGTTAGTATTTGGTAGCATTGCCTTTAAATTGTTTAACTTGGGTCAAATGTTTTGGGTAGCCTTCCACAAGCTTCCCACAATAAGTTGGTGGAATTTTGGCCCATTCCTCCTGACAGAACTTGTGTAACTGAGTCAGATTTGTAGGCCTCCTTGCTCGCACACGCTTTTTCAGTTCTGCCCACAAATCTTCTGGAGGATTGAGGTCAGGGCTTTGTGATGGCAAATCCAATAACTTGACTTTGTTGTCCTTAAGCCATTTTGCCACAAATTTGGAAATATGCTTGGGGTCATTGTCCATTTGGAAGACTCATTTGCGACCAAGCTTTAACTTTCTGGCTGATTTCTTGAAATATTGCTTCAATATATCCACATACTTTTTCTTCCTCATGATGTCATCTATTTTGTGAAGTGAACCAGTCCCTCCTGCAGCAAAGCACCCCCACAACATGATGCTGCCACCCCCATGCTTCACGGTTGGGATGGTGTTCTTCGGCTTGCAATCCTCCCCCTTTTTCCTCCAAACTTAATGATGGTCATTATGGCCAAACAGTTCAAGTTTTGTTTCATCAGACCAGAGGACATTTCTCCAAAAAGTAAGATCTTTGTCCCCGTGTGCAGTAGCAAACTGTAGTCTGGCTTTTTCATGGCGGTTTTTGGGCAGTGGCTTCTTCCTTGCTGAGTGGCCTTTTAGGTTATGTCGATATAGGACTCGTTTTACTGTGGATATAGATACTTTTGTACCTGTTTCCTCCAGCATCTTCACAAGGTAAAGTACATTCATCTCTAGGAGACAGAACGCATCTCCTTCCTGAGTGGTATGACGGCTGCGTGGTCCCATGGTGTTTATACTTGCGTACTATTGTTTGTACAGATGAACGTGGTACCTTCAGGTGTTTGGAAATTGCTCCCAAGGATGAACCAGACTTGTGGAGGTCCACAATCTTTTTTCTGAGGTCTTGGCTGATTTCTTTTGATTTCCCCATAATGTCAAGCAAAGAGGCACTGAGTTTGAAGGTAGTCCTTAAAATGCATCCACAAGTACACCTCCAATTGACTCAAATGATGTCAATTAGCCTGTCAGAAGCTTCTAAAGCCATGACATCATTTTCTGAAAATGTTCAAGCTGTTTAAAGGCACAGTCAACTTAGTGTATGTAAACATCTGATCCACTGGAATTGTGATATAGTGAATTATAAGTGAAATAATCTGTTTGTAAACAATTGTTGGAAAAATGACTTGTGTCATGCACAAAGTAGATGTCCTAACCGACTTGCCAAAACTATAGTTTGTTAAGATGAAATCTGTGGAGTGTGTAAACTTCCGACTTCAACTGTAAATCCCTTAGTTCTATCACACTCTCTGAAAAAAAAAAAAAAAGTGCGGGTGGGGACTTTTTTATTTGAATAAGGGGAGTGACAAATATTTCTAAGGACACAACGGGCCTAGAATTCTAACAGCGTTTGTCTTGGCTGGCGCCATCGCTGCAGTGCTTTTTAAGGTTACTTGTTGACCAAAATAACCACTCTTAGATAGCGATTGACATGTAGTTCGTTTCAGTTATTTATTATGTAATAAATCACCAAATTGCTGTTTATAAATATGTGTTTATTATTCAACTTCGTATTTTGATTTGCTTGCTGCGTAAAGCACAGGCATTTATGCTTGCCAACATAGGCTACCTTCTTATACACTACTGTTTCTAAGAAGAAAACATCAACAATTTTCTGCAGTTAGTGTAATGATAACATTAATTGACAGGTAAATGTAGACTATTTAGCATTATTTGGGATATTTTTTAATGGTTTAAATAGTCCCAAAATGGCTATTTTGCTTGGTAGCTGACTGAGAACTCTTAATTTGTCCCTATTGGGATAGTATTGCGGCTAGAACTTTTGACCTGCCTAGTTATGGTTTGGACATGTATAGCTGCCACGAGACCTGGCTAACTTGTCTTAATTGATGATGTAACTGCCGATGGCCGCAGCAGAATGTATTATGAAGTGTACAGAAACATCTTGTCTGCTCCAGTACGGTAAGGAAATGCCTCCTAATTCATTGGATGGTGCTTCATCATACAGTAAGACAATGATCACAAACATACTGCCATAGCAACTAGGACGTTTTTCAGGACCTTGACTGGCCAAGTCAATCTTCAGGTTTAAATCCAATTGAACATGCATTTAATTTCCTGATGATAAGATTTTAGGCAAAAATAAATCAAAACACAAAACGAACAACTGAAGATTGTTGCAGAGCATCACCAGAGAAGATACCCAGTGTCTGGTGGGCGATCAATGGGTCGCAGACTTCAGGAAGTTATTGCATGCAAAGGACTGTTGACCAAATACTAAACAGACGGGCCGCAGCTTGTCAAAAATAGTAATATTTTCTCCGCCCATAAAAATAATAATAATACAAAATAATGATAATGATAATATCTATATATATGACAGGATTTTCAGAGCCACTGCCCAGGCGAAAATGCTCCATCAATGCCACAGCCCTCCTCTCTGTCTACTTGGCAGTGTAGGCTAAGGAGATGTGTGAGTCCCTGGTCCTAGGGGCTACGGTCGAGTGCAAGAAATAGCAGTTCATGAATTAGAGATGAAGAGTGGAAATGGTTTAAATATCAGGTTATTTTAAGGAGGACCAAGCAATGGGACCAACTCCTATCTACTCTCATACCGTCATCACACATTCTCTCACAGCGCAGAGAAGCGGGGGAAATGTTTTAGCGCAGTTATATTTCGTGAGGGGATGCTCCCTAAAATGCTGTGAGGTGGGTGATGATGTCTTTTGATGAACCTTAATTTAGAATAATGTCTTCTTGAACACTTCATAAAATGATGTCAGACATGGATATATGTGGCATTGTGTCCGTGAAATTGCATATTAATTAACTCATAGGATATAATATTTCTCAGTTGATTCTACGCATTTCAACATGGACATAACACTCAGAGCGGAGCCAGAGCGGAATGTTGAAATGTGAAAAATCACGTTTATTATAGCAGCTCATGAATTGCAGATCACACATTCTCTCACAGCACAGAGCAACACAGGAAATGTTTTAGCGCAGTCTAACATGAATATGAGGCTGGATGACTGTCATTCATATTCCATTAACCAGCTCAATGTAACATTGATAAGTAACAGTGACGCATTCAATATGTCCTGCACAACGTCCTGCATCCCAGTCCCTTTCTCTCACAAGAGAACAAGAAAAGACTACTCTCAAGAAAAGATTACCCTCCCCCATTAACGTTACATCAGCCTAACTTTGACTTTAGTCTGGAAATAGAGACGCGCCAAAATTGAGATTTGTTTCGCTCGGATCTCTGTTCTAATGACACAGATCTGTTTGATACAGTTGAGAAGGACTATCACCACTACGCTGAATCTCGATTTTTGTTAAAACATGGAGCAAATAAAATACTGTAATGTAATCTTGTTTTGTGCACACATTTTTTATCATAATGCCATTGTCTATTTGGAGGTGCCGTCAATCTTCTATGAACTGAAAACTTTTCTTGAGGAAAGCGGTAATTCAAATGATTCTTCTCTCAAATTGTGACTAGATAAATTGTCACACTTCTGTTTGTTAATGGGAAACGATTATGAATGCCAAATACGCTACAATCCGCCCCCCCCCCCCCCCCCCCCCTAATTTTATTGAAATGTATTTGAGCAGATTGGGCAGGTCTAATACAGTATGTGTTAATATTTGGAATTTGATATTAAAAGTATGTGAGGGCTATAATAACAGTCATGTAAAGAGTCAAGTCAAGTGAAAGTTTATTGGGCATACAGAGGATTGAGATTGTAAAGCACAATTGTAGACATGAAGACTGTGAAAATATAGTTACAAATTGCTAACATGCAAGGTGTTAACCTCTCACATTACATTGCTCTGTCTCACTACTGTATATGTGATCACTTTGTGTGGTGGTGCACGTTGATATACAGTAGGCTCTTGCTAGATTTTACATGGCATGTAAAGATTTGTGATTGATTCATGAAAGCTCTTATGTTTAACAGGTGATAGGCAACATTTTCGCTGGGTAGAGGTGCCCCCCCCAGACATCTTCTGACAACATGCTCTGGACAGGTGGTGACTACGAAGCCCCCCCCCCTTATACTTCAAGATCCCCGAGGCTCTGCACCCACCTTTGATAGCAGCGGTACAAGGACCAGCCCAGACTCCCCAACAGCCATGCCAGGACACACTGGGACATCGACAGCACTCTGCCTCTCACTCTGCTGGGACCTCCCCCATCCCATCGTGGGGTTCTCAGAGGAAAGAGCCACAGCCGTTCAGCCCTCCCAACCTAGACTGTTAGAATTGTCCAAATATTTCTGTATTCTATTTCCAAGTATTCATATGTGCCCCTCACCTCTGGCCTAGTAGCAACCTATCAAGTCAAATACACAATGCGAGAGACAAAATAACACCAGGTGCTAGGGAAAGGGAGTAGATTGACAAGGACCTGTATGTCCTTGTCAAGGAACGTCTGAAGAACCAAATGACGGCACACAGAGAGGGTAGTGTTTAGCCCGAAGGCATATTTAATAATAAAGAATAGGGAGAGGGGTAGGGGAGAGAGAGATATTCCAAGGGGGTCGTCGAGGTCCGGTCCGGGGGTCGATAGCAGGAGGTCCAGTGTTCGGGGGAAGGAAGAGAGCTGGGGGATAATCCAAAGGGGTAGTCGGAGTTAGGTCCAGGGGTCGTTAGCGGGAGGTCCAGTATCTGAGAGGGGTAGGGGGCCGAAGTTCAGGTCGGGGCGAGGTCCGTGGAATGGGTTGACGAGGGGGTCCGAGGAAGATGAGGGTTCTGGAGGGGCACAGGAAAACAGGGTAGGTCACAAGGAGAAAACAAGACACAAGGAATTCACTGGGATTTCTCTGGAGGGCTTAAGCGTCTGCGGGTCACGAGTAAGTTACCATTAGTCACAGTACGTTCTGGTACTGGAGTGATGACCGGGCAGGGTTCTTATAGGGTGCTGATTGGGGATGGGTCGCAGGTGCACTGCCGACTGGGAGCTGGACGCTCCAGCGATCTCAAGGTGGTGCCAGAGGGTTGGTTAGGAGGGGGAACTGTAACAGTACCCCCCTCCCTACGGGAGACACCGGGCGACTGTCTTGGAGTGTCTGGTTGGGCCCGATAGAAGTCGGCCAACAAGGAGGGGTCCGCGAAGTAGGAAGCCGGGACCCAGTCTCGATCCTCAGGCCCGTAGCCCTCCCAGTCGACGAGGTACTGGAAACCACGACCCCTACGGTGGACTGTCAGGACCTCCCTCATGGTCCACACAGGGTCGCCGTTGTCCAGTACTCGGGGCGGAGGAGGGGCTTCGACAGGGGGAGACAGGGGGCTGGAGACTGCAGGCTTGATTTGAGAGACATGAAACATGGGATTAATTGACATGGAGGCTGGGAGGATGAGATGTACCGCGGTAGGGTTGATGAGCCGGTCGACTGGGAAGGGACACGCGTAGTGGGGGATGAGCATCTGGGAGGTGGAGGGAAGGTGAAGGTCCTTGGCTCGCAACCAAACCTGTTGTCCGGGATGGTAGGATGGGGCGGGTCTGCATCTGTGGTTGGCGGTGCGCCTGGACAGCTCGGTGGCTCTCTCCAAAGCGGCCCGAGTGGTCCTCCAGACCCACCGACACCGATGGAGGTAGACCCTGGTAGATGGAACCGCCACCTCTATCTCCTGACTCGGGAACATGGGGGGTTGGTAGCCCAGGGAGCATTCGAACGGGGATGTTACCTGTGGCGTTGCTGGCCATGGAATTGTGTGCGTCCTCGATCGATGGCAGGTGTCGGGACCAGGAGGAAGGGTGACTGGAGGAGATGCAGCGGAGAGCAGCCTCTAAGCACTGGTTGGCCCGTTCAGCCTGGCCGTTGGATTGGGGGTGGTAACCGGACATGAGGCTGACCATGGCCCCAGTGCCCTGACAAAAGGCCTGCCACACCCGGGAAGTAAACTGGGGACCACGGTCAGACACGAGGTCCAGGGGGATCCTATGGAATCGCACCACATGGATAACTAGGAGGTGGGCGGTCTCAGCAGAGGAAGCGAGTTTGGGAAAGGCAATGAAGTGGGCAGACTTCGAAAACCGGTCAACGATGGTAAGTACCACGGTGTTACCCTGGGAGGCGGGGAGACCGGTCACGAAGTCCAGGGCTATGTGGGACCAAGGGCGGCTGGGGATAGGAAGGGGTTGTAGTAGTCCGGCTAGGGGTTGATGGGATGCCTTGCTCCGGGCGCAGATGGTGCACGCGGCGACATACTCCTGGGTATCCAGCTCCATGGCGGGCCACCAGAACCGTTGGCGGATGAAGGACAGTCAGGCCCACCCCCGGGTGACAGGAGAATTTGCTGGCATGCCCCTATGGTAAATTTAAAGACATATAAGGGTTGTAATCCCACACCTAGGGGAAAAGGTCACAAGAAAACAGATGGTCTTAAGAATATTTGAAGAGTGCAATTAAGGAGGGGTGAGGTTAAACCAAGGGCTGACCAGAGGGTATGAATACAATAAAGTACAATGGTTCAAAGGTGCAGAAACAGGATAGAGTGATCTAAGGACAGGATAGATGAGTAATAAACACAGTTGTAAACAGCCAGGACAAAAGGCTTTAGAAAACAGCCTAGGTCAATTGATCTTTCAACAGACTGACCGACACCAAGCCAGGTAGGTGTATCCCCATGGATGACGAAATGTAGTTCTTGAATGTCATTGGTGTATGTAGACAGGAATTAGAAGTTTGTTGAATGGAGGTCGTTGACCTGTGTGATGTTTATAAAAAGACAGGTAACGGAAGTGGAAAGGGGTTCAACTTTGCAAACCTGACCCGGCTTCTTTCTCTGTGAATAAAGTCTCTGAATGAATCAACAGCTCTGGTTAACAGTATTTTATTTCAAAATACTATGATTTAAATTCTACGACACCCCCACTCCAGGACTCGGGATCAAGCTGACGGGGGAACGAAGACACGTCCGGGGGGGCCGCCTCCTGGGCTCGGGTGAGTGCGTTAGGCAGCCTTCACCATGGAGTCGATGGCCGAGCTGACGACGCCAACCACTCGGGAGGGGGGAAGGATGGTGCCGGGGGTTGATGGAGCCACCTCCTCCGGGGCCAGACGGGAGAGTGCGTCGGCCTTGGTGTTGCTGGAGCCTGACTTGTAGGTGATCATGAACTCGAACCGGGAGTTGAGCCTCTTGGCCGACCGGATGTTTGTCAGATTCTTGTGGTCGGACCAAACCACAAATGGCTGCTGGGACAAGCCAGTGTCTCCACTCCACCAAGGCCGCATACACTGCCAGCAGCTCCCAGTTGCCTACGTCATAGTTCCTCTCCGCTGGTGTCAGACGTTGGGAGAAGTACGCACAGGGGTGGATCCCCTGGTCCTCCGCGGACACCTGGGAGAGGATGGCCTCGGGCCATGGTGGATGCATCCACCTCCACAAAGAACTGACGGGATGGGTCGGGGTGGATGAGCACCAGGGCCACCGTGAACAGACTCTTCAGGGTCGAGAAGGCGCCCCCGCCTCCGAGGTCCAGGAGTACGGGCGGAGCGTGGAGGTGAGTGCGGTTAGTGAGGTGGCCACCTGGCTGAACCCCCGGATAAACCGCCTGTAGAAGCCCAGGAAACCTCTCAGCTGTTGGAGGTTCAAGGGTTGGGGCCACTCCACCACCGCCTAGGTCTTCCTCCCATCCACCCGTAGGTGACCCTTCTCCACGATGTGGCCCAAGTAGTCCAAGGAGGCGGCATGGAATTGGCAGTTCTCTGCCTTCACAAAGAGTCTGTTCTCCAGGAGTCGTTGGAGGACCAGACAGACGTGCTGGCAGTTCTCCTCTTCGGTACTGGAGAACACCAGGATGTCATCCAGGTATACCACCACAAAGACGTTCAACATGTCACACAGCACGTCATTCACCAAAGCCTGGAAGACATCACCCGGTACTCGAAATGCCTCAGGTGGGTGTTAAAGGCCGCCTTCCATTCACCCCCCTCGTTTATGCGTACGAGGTGGTAGGCACTCCGGAGGTCCAGCTTGGTGAAGACGGCCGCGTGACTGAGAGGCTCGAAGGTCGAGCTGATGAGGGGTAGCGGATACTTTATGGTGATGTCATTGAGACTCCGGTAGTCTATACAGGGCCGGAGGTCTCCTCCTTTCTTCTTAACGAAGAAGAACCCCGCTGCCACCGAGGTCAATGGAACAGTTGTAGCGGCAGTGAGGAGGAAGGGATAGGGCACGTTCCTTGCTGAAGACCTCGGCTAGGTGGGGGTAGATGGGGGGCACGCCGGACAGGTCTGGGGACTGGGAGGTCCGGGTAGAGAGGAGGCGGAGCAGAGGAAGTTAGCATGACACCCCATACTCCATCCCAGGATCCTCCCAGTGGTCCAGCATATGTGGGGGTTGTGCCTCTCTAGCCAAGGTCTATCTAACACAAGGGGGGCCGTGGACTGGGATGACGAGAAGCCGGAGAGTCTCACGGTGGTTCCCTGACAGGGTGAGGGTGAGGGAGATAGTCCTATGGGTAATGGTACCCAGGGGTTGGCCGTCCAGAGCCTGAGCATGAATTGGGGTATTCAGGAGAAGCTGAATACCGGTCTGCCCGCAGTAGAGGCAACGCTGGTCCCGGAAACGCTGCTCGGACAGACGGGACCTGCCCACCTGCTTAGGTTCCTCCTCGACCCTGGGAACCGAGGTGGTCATGGGGGGCGCCGTGGGGACGTGAGCTTGGAGAGGTCCAGGAAGGAAGCTGAGGGGTACACGGCCGAGGGGGGGCGTCAGCCGGAGAGATGGAGTCCTGTCCTCCAAGGCCAAATTACATTGCAAATCTATATAGTTTCTCTGGGAGATGAGACTCAGAGAGAGAGACATAACCTGCTAGACAGAAACATAATGTCTTTGTAACATCGAATAAAGTACACTCTCCAAAAGATGTCGACCTTCAGATCTCTTTATTTCATCTCTTTGTAAACCTGAAAACCATTGTATTGCTGCGGAAGAAATTACACATACGTATATCTAACAGAGGACATCCTGTGACACAGGCACACTGTTTGTTTCAGGTGTAATTCACAAGCCCCCAAGCCCTGTTAGCCCCTGAGTAGGCAGGTGCACAACAAAGGTGCATGGGCCATTGGTGAAAGGAGCTTCTGCAAGAGTTTCTGCAAAAGAATAATTTGTTGCTGAACTCTCATGGGCAGGTCAGCCAGACCTTCGGGCCAGGCAGACACTGCGACCCCACCAAGGGGACTGTCACTACAGGTACCCCTTGTTCCCCATGGGGAAGGTGATGCTCTTTACGGAGTAGTGGCACATGTGCGCAGTCTCTCCCTGGGTCCTACAGTGGACCAGGGGTACTGATTACAGGCCCTCCACCGTGTTTCGCGGGTTTCGTGCAGTCCACTGCGCAAGGGAATGCGGCCCTCAGGGAATAAAGTGTTGGACAAGGGAGCTGTCTGTCCGGTGCCAAGGTGCTTCTACAGCCTTTATTGACAGGTCCCCAAGTAAGGGGAGGGTTGGTGCGCCTCCATCCTGGATATATGGTGCCTCAACGAGCACCTACAAACCCACCACTTCCAAATCCTCACGCATCACATTCTGTTGGAGTCTATTCGACCCAACGAATGGTTTACCACGATGGACCTCAAGATGCGTATTTCCACATCAGAGTTTATCCTGCACACAGGCGATTTCGGAGGTTCACCTTCCAGGGTGCTACTTACGAATATCTAAACTTACCGTTCTGTTTCTGGCCCCACAGCCATAGTCTTCTGTTACGGCCGCAGCCGATGCCTGCCCATGTCTGTCTCTTTCGCTCTGTGTTGTCAAGCAGGCTGTGTACTCCAGGGCTCGGAGGCTACGCCCACTTCCTGGTTGACGTCATCGGGGATCCTGATTGGAGCGATACATTCCATCAAGTGCACCTATCGGGACCGGGCGCCGGGAGCTTAAATGTTTGGCCAGCTTGTCAGTCAGGGGGCTGTGTGTTGTTGGGCAGTTCCCTTCTGAGACTTTGTTAGTAGACATTCAATGTTAGATGATTCGGTTCGTGTTGTGTATTGTGAACAAGGCACTAGATTATTGTTTAGAAAACTGGGCCAGGTATAATTCTGTTTTACTGATTTTCACCACACGTAGTGGATTCTTTTGTTTACACTCACGAGGAGTAGAGGTGGCTGTTTTTGAATGTATTTAAGTTTTGACCGCTGCAGTAGGACAGTGAGGTTTTATTTTCCCTTTGGTTTTGTTTAAACAATGAAAGTTTCGTTTTGCTCGCCTTATAGGAGCTCTCTTTTGATTATATTTGTTTGGTTGATTTGAACAGCACCCACAGGCCCTTTTTCCTTTGTAGTGTTGCATATTGTGTGTTACCTTTCTTACCTTTAAAAAAAAAAAAGACGTTCTAAGTTCCTTGGGTTGTACCATCTTCCTTTTCCTCACTTACATCAACTTAAGTGGGAGAATTTCAATTGTGCCCCAATCTTCTTAAGTTTACCATCCCCTAGAAAACAAATGGCTGTGACCTCTGTGAATGTCTTGAGGTGTCAAAACTGTGATGTCATCAGTTTAGATGCATGAATGATGGTTGGTGGTCTCCTTATCAACAGCTCCTAATCTAAATACTGTGGTTTTTAGGATGATATAAAAAGCAGAGGTCAGGGAAAAGCTCTCTCTCTTTTTCCTGTGTCATGTTGTAAGGTTCTCATCATGTTGTGAGTAGCATTGTTTTGTGATGACCGGTGGTCATCTCTATCTCTATTAGAATGTAACATTTTTCTATGAAGTACTTGTAATAGATGTATAAGTATACAGTATTATTAAAGCCTCATTTGATTCATTCTATTAGACCTTTCTTGCATTAAAAAAGCAGACTCAACAATTCTTTGCACATAGTGATAATTACATTGGAGTCAGATTATCAATATTAGATCTGCTTTGCTATCAACAAAATATAGCCAAAAGTCTCCGCCAAAGTTAAATGTGGAAACTGATATTAATATAAATCCGTCTACACGACTGGTTGAGATGTGCGGTCACCACGGTTCAGGCAGCAGAGCACACAACACTCCTGCTCGTCCTGGGCTTCTGGCTAAATAGTGCCAAAAGCTTGCTCACACCGACCCAAGACTCTGGTCTCGGCATCAGCTGCCCCCACGCCCTTTTCACCTATGCTTCAAGGTGTTCGTCCAGCCACGACAGTCTAGTACTGAATGTGTCTGAGGCTTCTTGGACCTCCTGATAGTGGTTGTCCCAATTGGCCTCCTTTTCGTGAGAATTCCAGCAGTGGATCGATAGCACTCCATCTGGATCCTTCTCTGCATCAGCATGGATGCCTGCTTATCTCCGAGATGTGCCTAACGACACGACAGCTGTGGAGGGGCCCCCTCCTGTCTACGGAGAGGCTGCCTCATGGGAGTCCTTTCACGCAGAGTTGTGACATCAGGTGTGTCAGTACAGGGATGGGGGGGCAGTTCACGAAGGATGTTCAATGAGAGGCATATGGTCAGACTTAATGAGCTCCGCCCATATCACATCCACCCGGATGCCACCATAGATCTTTACATTTCACAGGACTACGCGCATTGCCATCTGTCTTTAGTAAAATAAATAAAGGAACGTTCCATTGGGCTTGGATGCGCTGCCTCACTAGTAACCAGATGTGCTCCTTTATGCATTCCTCCTGTTAGCCTAATTTCTCCCACTCTGAACAGACTGGTTGCGCGGTCTATGTTTTTTTTCTGATTGAGGTATTAGCCTGGGAGACCTTGGTGGGTGGAGATAGCAAAGCTTCTTTACGCACAACTTTGACTATGCCTCCCATTGTGCCGGGACTTGCTATCCCAATCGCAGTGCCAAATATTCCACTGGCACAGAGGGCTTGGACCCCAACGTGCTTCAGCACGATTCAGGGTGCTAGAGCCCCCACCACAGCAAGTCTACACAACCTCAAGTGGAGGGCGTTTGAGGGTTGGCTTGAGAGGCGTGGTGTAGTGCCTTTTCAATGCTCAACTTCCACAGCTCTCTCCTTCTTACAGGACCTGCCATTAAGGGCTACATGGCCACCATCCAGCATGCCATGTTGGTCCTGGTCAAACGACTACTGGAGCTGAGCAGGGTGTACCGGGTACATTTCCATGTACTCAGGTTTTCTGTACAAGCTTTGGCAATCGGGGCGTCAAAATGTCCCATCGTGAGATGTCGAACCGGTTCGACTGAAAGAGAACTTTAGGTTACAGTATGTAACCTTGGTTCTCTGAAGGAGATAAGGATGACGTCTCACCAGATTGCCCCTCTTTTACGGCGTTGTGAAGAGGTGACTTGCAGAATAAAATGGCAGTGCATTGCAGCAGCCTATATAGGCTGGGCTGTTCGAGGCGTGATTGAATAGGGTTTCAGCGAATAGGGTACGCAGGGGTGCATATCCCATAGTGAGATTTCTCCCTTATCTCCTTCAGAGAAGCGGGGTTACAAACGTTTTTCTTAATTATGGTGAGCATTCAGCTTCAGTTATCCACTGCAATCTTCCTTGGCCGATTTCTGAGCTCACCAGTGCTTTCTTTTCTTTTAATGATGTTCCAAACTGTTGATTTTGGTAGGTTTAAGGTTTTGGGTATCGTGTGACGGAACACACCTATCAAACCAGAAACACCTGTTAAGCCAATTGTCCCATCATTTTTGGGTATTCTGAAATAGGGGAACTATGCATAAAAAGTGTAATTTCTGAATTGTACGCGAATAACATCAAATAAAAATACCATCAAATACCATATGTACGTGAATACCATCAAATAAAAGATGAGAATCTGTACTTTAACCTCATTGTAATTGTTTGATTTCAGCCAAGACAAAAAAAAAAAAAAAAGCTTCACTGTCCCATTACTTACGCAGGGCACTGTATATATCTGTCTATAGTTTCTTATTATTGCTTGTAATGGGCTTATAAGTGTATTGGTTAATCAATTCTGAATTCTAATTTAGATGCCCACAGATGAACCCATCTTGAAAATAAGGCATTCATCTAAGTTTGAGTAGGCCACTGTAACACTGTAATATTGAGCTCTGTGGAAGTGAGGCAAAGGCTGAGTATAGGCTGCTGTAATACCAAGTATTGTAATGATATGAGGCAGCTGTGGACATTTGTTTAGTTTTACTAACAAATGTATTCTTTTTTCCAGACCACATGAGGTTGCATTTGGTCCAATGCGCCTCCCGACCAAAACGAGTTTGACACCCCTGCTCTAGAGAGAAATTGACATTTTAAATTGATGTTTGACAGTCAATCCTGTGTGTGACCAAACTAAATTCATTAAACTGAGTACTGTGCTTTTATAAGATTGGTGTGGATCTTGGTCATCAAGAGAGATACTGTGGTCTAGAAATACTACTATGCAATTGGCATTGAAAGATAGGAGGAAAATGTAGAAGCAATACGTGGGAAATGATCACAACACACACACACACACTTTCTCTCCTGTCCTCCCTCCTCCCATTGTGAACGGTGGCCTTCAAGGCTCTTTTTTTTTTGGGGGGGGGGGAACATTCATAACTTGCTGTTGAGTTGTGCTGACAATCTGTGAAATGTTCCTTTAAGCAGTTTGTTGTATCCTGGTTTCAGACTGATGGGTGCTAGCTGTTGCTAAGAGAATGAGAGCTATGCAGCCATGCAGCAGTGTAATCCGAAGCTAGTCATAGCCTTATGAAAAGGCACAGCCAGAAGGGAAACAGACAATTAAATCAATAAGACACCAGTCAACAGATTAGCATTCTGCCTGCTCTCCTCAGCTTTCTAATTTGGAAAGCTTTTCTGCAGGTTGCTTACACAAGCAAAGCACGGCAAACTTTAGTGGCTGATGTTCTTCCCCTGGGATTTTACTGTCACAAAGAGCCCTTGTTAATCCCAAAGAGCCCATGTTAGTCCCAAAGAGCCCATGTTAGTGCATTGTACAAGAAGTGCATTGTTATCTTTTGGACTGTTTCCCAAAACCATTGTTACTAATGTTGCACTTGAAAATGGTTGCAAATTAAGGATTGCCTCAGACCACTTGTACAGCAGCAAAATCCATTAGGTGGAGTCACTTTACACCTACAACATGCCCATCAAACATATAATTCATAGGTTGGATAATTCATCCAGGTGTGGTGGGGAATTTTGTTTACACTTGTATAACCATCATGTGTGTTCATATAGTGATCTATGTAGAGTGTTAGTATATTACATGATTGTAAAGCTGATCAAATAACTAAATCATTTCTAGCTTTTGAAACGTGCAAATATGATGATGTTATGAGGATATTTTGTTTAGGCTTATATTTCAATCATGAATGTGTGGATAAATTGAAAATGTGATACTTTTACGCGATTGCAAGCTAACTAGGTCACTCCCTGCACGACTGCGTGTCAACAAAACAATGGTTGATGGTCTTCATTTGCGTGCAAAACTAATATTAATTGCAACCAAAAAGTGGCCCAAATTTTGGGGATCAGTTGGTTTCAAGAAAGAAATTCAATTTACTTTGATAGCAGATGACGTCATGTCTGAGGTTTTCTACCCCAGGCCATCTAAAGTATTAACCTCTCAGAAACCACAAAGACTACACCCCCTAAAATTTAATAAAATGAATTAACGTTAACATCTCCAATAATAATAATAAAAGTTTCTTAATTATGAAATTCACAAGGACAAAATAAGTTTAATGAATAAATATTAACCTAACATAGATCGGTTTATACAAAAGGGATTTAAATAACACCTTCATAAATGTTGTGTCAGCTTCTTATACCGTATTTATGTAACATCTATGTCATATATGATATAGATGTGGAACAGTATGTCAGATTAAATCGGGAATGGGTGTCAAAATAAAGGTCTCTCCAAACTATATATTTTTTTTTTTGTCAGAATTTGACTTTTACACACAACCAATAATTGGCATTTGCCCCTCTATCACAATGTGGGATTATTTAAATGCTTACTTGAATTAAATGTGTGTTGGATGGAGCTCTCGGATTAAAACGTTACATACAGTACTGTACATAGAGGGCCTGCATGTTAAAACCTCAGAACTGACTGTAGGCTACTGTGAAGATGCGGTTGGTAGCACAGTATTTTTGAGCATCTCAACGAAGTGGCCTGCTGCACCTATCGATATATATTTATTCATGGGATATGACTGAGGATGTTCCCTAAATGTGCCTGTGGAAGGCAGCAATGCGCAGGAAAGCGTCAGTCTGGTGAAAAGCCAGAAGAACAGCGTGGGGAAAGAGATCGTAGAGAGCCAGGACTGGTCTTCTGGAGTTGCTATCTATGCCTGTAAATTGCACGAACAACGATAACCTGTGAATAATGATACGCAGGCAAAAGTATTTGCTACATGTCTAAAATTAGTGTCGCCATTTAGCAAGGGCTACGTTTTAGCTACTTCTGCCCTGTTCTTGATAAGCAAGCATGTAGCCTTGTAGCTAGCTAACTACATAGCTGAGGTTAGCTAGCTGCAAAAATGGACATAATGAACCTCAGAACTGACAAGTTCTGACATGCTAGTTTTCTTAAGGTAAAATGGCTTTTAACAGTGGCCACCACTGTCTGTTTTTGGCTGCAGGGAAGCTATGGATCAAACATCTTTAAAACCATATAGAATCTTATGCCTATTTGTAGACAGGACAGATTACATTTTTATTATTTATTTATTTATTTATTTTTTATGACCAAATTTGGTATTTCTTTATTACTCACATGCCCGAGAATGAAGATCGGAAAAATGTATACACCTATGTTAAACCACTTTACTGTAATCTTCACTAAAGCGGGCATATTTTGGGGTAGTTATCGTCCTGGCTGCGCATATTAGTTCTATTGAGAACAGTGGTAAGGCAGAGTTAGTTGCTGTTCTACTAGAACGTCATTTTCTACGTCACAATCACAGTCTCCCAAGCGGCGCGGGAAATATGATTACTCATACTGATACTGATGGGCAACTATGGTGCTGTTCATGACCGTGTCCATCATGGTGACAATGATGTTTTTCACAATTCCATGCTATTTGGTTATGTCTGTTCTCACAATCCATAAAACAGTCACCTCCAATCCTAAATGGGCAAAGCATGCGGTTATACTAAACAATGAAGAGAGGATACCTCCTTCAAAATTCATACAACTACAAGGTTAACAGTGTTATAATTAAAAACATAGATACAGAACACATTTGTATTCGTTGTACACACTATTCTGCGTTTTTTTCTTTCTATGGCTGATCCACAAAACAATGACATAAGTTGGTTATGATATACGAAAAAAGAGTACACCAGAAAACGTTTAGGAAATCTAGTTTGAATCATGCTATATATGCAAATGTCTTGAGCTGACATTGTGTCTACTTAAAAAAACTGCAATGCAGCCTGTAGCCAAATTCGACACAGCCAAATTAAATATGTACTGTTCATAAAATGACCACTGGAAAATATGTATGAATATTATCTTTAATGTTAGTATTGCCTTTATTATTTTTGGGGGACCGGATAGTACAGTAAACATTACATTGTCATTCACAACTTGTTTGGAGTCGATTTGACCATTCAGACTTGAAACCGTCGACAATTTGGAAATGGCAAGAAGAGTAAAGCACTTTCCCTGCAGTAGGGCAACCTTGATCCGGCGCAGCCAAGGACATGAGCTTGAGCATGCTATATGGGTGGTAGCATCTTCCAAAAAATGTCACCACATTGCTACTTTAGGGGCCAGATAGTGCAGTAAACATTACACTGTTATTCACAACTTGTTTGGAGTCGATTTGATAATTTATAGTCTAAACCGTTGTTAATCCAACAGCTCTTTTTAGAGCCACCATCTTGTCAAAAAAGATTATTTTCCTGTGTAAAATCAGTGCTATTGCTGTTAATGAAGCGTATTGCAATTTAAGATGTAACCATTGACTAGTGGGAAAAAATAGAATTTTCACGACGAGACACTAGGTGCAAAAAAAAGGGGATATGACGCTGTCTATGTGTTCCTGCCATATGAGGGGATTGGTGAGGATCAACCCATCATATCTGCATGTACACCATGATACAAAGTAAAACATGTTAGAAATGGTTTAGCTGTAACCTACGTTGGGTGTGAAAGATTTAATGGGGCTTGTAACAAATGGTAAGCCAAGATATTGTTCTATGAGCATTTCGACCGATTTATAGCAACATGGGTACACACCGTGAGGGGAACTGTGCAAACTTGGATGGGGTTTAAAAGTAAACTGGTAAACTATCTAGCTTTATGTGGCTATGGGCATGTTAGTAGCGTCAGCTTATAATACATAGCATAGCATAAAGTACATGGTGCGAGTTCAGGCTACACTGGACCTCCCGCGTTACAATGCCTCTCTTGCGGAGTGAATTGCTGGTCTGACGGATCTTAGAGGTGATTATCTCAGAAGTCAATTAATTGATTTCTCTTAAAATACATCTAATGGATGCAGGACCCTTTAAGCTTTAAAAGACTGTAATATTGGATGGGGTCTTCCGGCCAATCAAAATATAACCCCGAAAAACTGACTATGGTGAATATCTTTCGTAGAATCTTGGAAAAGTCTGTTGGTTGCAATGGAAAAACCTTGCAAAGACATGACAACGTTTAAAGCTATTTATCAGAGAAGTCAATGTTTTAAATTTAACAAGCAGCACATCATTTAAACAGGACACTGTCTACTTTCAGATGAAAGTATTTATGGACGGGGTTTCAGTATCTCAATGGAAATAAATGCCGTAAAACTTTCTAACTGAATCCATATGTATGTCCTTGATATGCACGTCTTAGCTCAACTAGCAGTATGAAGGAGCTGTCTGTGTACTCTCAAATTATATTGATATTTCTTTAGTAACTTCTGAATACACCCAGTCACGTCAAAAAGAAAAGCAAGAGTGGCGAGATTTTTCAGTGCCACCAAGTGAAGTAATATTTGAGGTTGGAGAGGATGCAGTGCAAGTTCTAATTGGTTAATTTGCTTTTGACTCACTGCTGCGTTCCATGGCAGTTTCACCATCTGAGACCAAAATATTTGCGTTCTATTGTTCTGCCTACCATTTGTGCCCAGTTGTGCTGTAATATTGATGACTGATTGGACTGGACTTTGCCCTGACAGCCTGAGATGCAGAAATTATTTCTGCCATTTATACTTGATTCTCATCAACCACAAAACCCTGATTGAGATGTGAGATTGAATAAGTATATCTCGTGAATTAGTTCAAATTTCACCTGACCTATCAGAGAGTTAGATGAATGCCATATTACTTACACCCATCTGTTTCTCTCAAGTCTATGCAAGTGGCTATAGGGTAGGAGTTTGAGGTTATCTGATTTGTGTCTGTGAGCAGGAACTCAACCTGTGATGAGATGTCATATTCATAAGTCTACCTAAAACACTGATGGTAACATGACAAGATGGATAGTGGTATTCCTTTCCTTTTACACCTTTTTGGGTTAAAATATGTTTAAGGACCATGGAGGACTGCCCAACAACATGTGTGCCTGGAGATGCAGAAGTCCTTTCAATTCCATGACATCCTCTACTCTGCAGACCCCAAGTCGAATACTACAATGATCAGTTATATTATACGGTATGGAATCGCTTTTACTTGTTAAGTTAGTATGAGGACAGTGTGGAATAAGACCCTTAGAACTGTTGCATTTGAACTGTAGGACCCATTACGTCTTGCTAATTGTGTACAGTAATAATTAAGGAATTCATTTTGCATTACTTTTCTGCTTTATTTTCCTGTCGCTGTTCATGTGGCTGCTGCAGTCATGAATAAGGAGCCACAGACAATCGGTAATGAGATCGAGGGTGCCATGGTGAATCATACTGACATATATTCCTGAATTGACTCATGACTCTTTACGTCAGAAATTGTGGAGGATTAATGTGTAATTAGATCAAATTGGGTTGAAATCGAACCATTGAAACAACCTCAAAATGTCTTTTCAACTTTCACATATGCCCCTGAAATTAATGTGGCATCAATATCGGACATAGACGTCTTTTCAACGTTGAATCAACCACAACATGTTTACTGGGATGCCATGCTTCACCGATTGAAAAGGTGTCCTCATCTGTTCAGTAATGGAGGAGAAAATAACTTGCTGCATCTGTATAATGCAGTCTGTTTTGCTGGTTGTGTCTGAAAGTGAGCTTTGGTGTTTTGATTTTGTTTCATCATGGCATGTTAGAATATGAACTTGAAACTTGTTTTCTGGTGGTTTTTATTGACTCCCTTTATAGTCTTTTTTATGCTGCAACCCTGTAGTCTCAGGTCACATTCCCCTCATCTTTTGGAAGTATCCATAGATATAGAATTGTCGCTTTACTATGCAGTATCCAAAAACCTCTATAGGTATGCTATGAATTATTCATGAGTATTGCTTTACATGTCACTTTACTATAGGGGTGATACATGCTTCATATGTTTGTTATGAACAATAAATGAATAAATTGCTATAAATTATTTTGCCCTTATACAAGTGTGGTTGATGATTAATGGCCCTTAGCCTACAATCATACTAATAACAATGAACATTAAGGCCGCTTGCTGGGTTTTCACAAATGTTGAACATGCTGGCCCTCCATGTACTGTTAGTCACCTTTCAATCCAAGAGCTCCATCCAACTCGCATTTCATTAAAGTAAGTATTTATATCAATTCAGTTAATTACACAATTGTGATAGAGGGGCAAATTCTGACAAAAATTATGGTTTGTGGGGACTTTTATTTTGACATCCATTCCCGATTTAATCAGACATACTGTTCCACATCTATATCATATATGACATAGATGTTACATGAATACGTTATAAAAGGCTGACACAATGTTTATGAAGGTGTTATGAAGTGTTTGTCAGATGTTATGAATGTGTTATGCATACCCTTTTCATATAAAGTGTAACCCATTGATCCGTCGTTGGTCAAGGGATTAATTAAATAGATCATACATACATTATTGTAAAATATTTGCAGGTAGGAATGTGCATAGTAATTTGCCCCAGTGTTATCCGTCCCTGATGTGACATTAAGTAGGCAGCAAATTACAATATAGGGACGGTGTGGGGGAAGCTGAGCGAATTTGTCATCAACTGTGGGCTGATATTGTCTTATATAGCCTACTGAAGACTTTTCTATCCAGTCTCTATCTCACTGAAAACCCTTACTCCTGTCTCGCATGAAAATTCCTAACTTTATTTTGTAATCCATAGGTTGAATTATCAAAGCTGACTCGTGCTTATTCAAGTCAACTCACGCTAAAACATTTCCCCTGCTTCTCCATACGTCGGGTGTTGCTGTATGCACATATAGGGCCTATGAGAATGTGTGATGACGGTGTGAGAATAGATAAGGATATTTTAAAAACAGTTGGTCCCATTGCTAGGTCCTCGTTTAGATAACCTGATATTTATACCATTTCCTTTCTTTATCTATGTAATTCATGGGCTGCTATAATAAAATTGATTTTGCCAATCTATCTGATAAGGCAAGCTCTGATAAAGCAAACCATGACAAACCATTCTCTCTCTCATTTTCATTTGAGTTATTATTTGGAGGGAACACCAATAATGTAAGCACTGTCAGTAAATAATACCAACAGAAGGATGAATCTTTTCAAACAGATCTTGCCACCACCTTGTGGTGGCTTTCAGTGGTACTTCACACATCTTCACAACTTGTGTCTGCTGCAACAGCAGCATTGACATACATCACCATTGTGACGGCAGTTTGAACTTACTGTATGCGTCACTGCTGACTTTGAGGTGAGTCAGTTATTTCACCCTCATTCTGCTTCTCATGGACAGAATGACAGGTGTGTCTTCGTTCACTGACCTTGACAGCTGAGAAAGAACTGTACTATGCACCAAAATACAAGAAGACATATTTGAGATGTTGCTGGTATACAGTACAATGTCATTTCCAATAGACTGTGAGGAGAATGCAACTTCTAATACAGGTACCATTACTGAATAAAAGTAGTTTTGGATAGATAGGTTTGGTAGTTAGTGTAAAATCATAAGAAGACCGGGTTGGTTTTCACCTGTTTGTCTTTCTCTTACCTTATGCTCCCTCCTATTCTCATTCTCTCTATACACTCACAGAACGCTTTATTAGGAACATCTGTACACCTTCTCATGGTGGAGGTGGTGTAATGGTGTGGGGAATGTTTTCTTGGCATGCTTTGGGCCTGTTAATACCAATCAATATTCGCTTGAATGCCACAGCCTATTTGAGTATTGGTGCTGACCATGTGCCACAATTTACCCATCTTCTAATGGCTACTTCCAGCATGATAATGCACCATGTCACAAAGCAAAAGTTGTCTCAAACTGGTTTCATGAACATGACAATGAGTTCAATGTTCTTCAGTGGCCTTCCCAGTCACCAGATCTGAATCCAATAGAACACCTTTGGGATGTGGTAGAACGGGAGATTCACAGCTTGAAAGTGCACCTGAGAAATCTGCAGGAATTGCGTGATGCAATCATGTCATCATGGACCAGAATCTCAAAGGAATGTTTCCAACATCTTGTGGAATCAATGCCACGAAGAATTAAAGCTGTTTTTAGAGCAAAGGGAGGCCCTACCCAGTATTAGTATACTGCTCCTAATAAAGTGTTCGGTGAGTGTGTGTGTGTGTGTGTGTGTGTGTGTGTATGTATATATATATACAGTGGGGGAAATAATTATTTGATCCCCTGCTTATTTTGTTAGTTTGCCCGATTACAAAGAAATGAGCGGTCTATAATTTTTATGGTACTTTTATTTTAACAAATAGACACAGAATATCAACAAAAAAAGTCCAGAAAAACATATTATATAAAGTTATAAATTAATTTGCATTTGATCGAAGGACATAAGTATTTGATCCCCAAGCAAAACATGACTTAGTACTTGGTGGAGAAACCCTTGTTGGCAAGCACAGAAGTCAGACGTTTCTTGTAGTTGGTGGGATTTTGGTCCACTCCTCTTTACAGATCCTCTCCAAATCCTGAAGGTTTCAAGGCTTTTGCTTGGCAACTCGAAGCTTCAGCTCCCTCCACAGATTTTCTATAGGATTAAGGTCTGGAGACTAGCTAGGCCACTCCATGACCTTAGTGTGCTTCTTCTTAAGCCACTCCTTTGTTGCCTTGGCTGTATGTTTTGGGTCATTGTCATGCTGGAAGACCCATCCACGACCCATCCTCAGTGCTCTGGCTGAGGGAAGGAGGTTCTCGTCCAAGATCTTATGGTACATGGCCCCGTCCATTGGCCCCTCAATGCAGTGAAGTCGTCCTGTACCCTTAGCAGAGAAACAACCCCAAAGCATAATGTTTCCACCTCCGTGTTTGACGGTGGGGATGGTGTTCTTGGGATTGTAGCATTCAGCATTTCTCTCCCTCCAAACACGAAGAGTCGAATTTATGCCAAAGAGTTCAATTTTGGTCTCATCTGACCACATCACCTTCTCCCAAGCCTTCTCTGAATCATTTAGGTGTTCATTGGCAAACTTCAGATGGGCCTGTACATGTGCCTTCTTGAGCAGGGGGACCTTGCGGGCACTGCAGGATTTCAATCCGTTACGGTGTAGTGTGTTACCAATGGTTTTCTTGGTGACTGTGGTCCCAGCTGCCTTGAGATCATTAGCAAGCTCCTCCCGTGTAGTTCTGGGCTGATCCCTCACCCTTCTCATGATCATCCTTACCCCACGAGGCAAGATCTTGCATGGAGCTCCAGGCTGAGGGCGATTGATGGTTATTTTGTATTTCTTCCATTTTCTAATAATTGCACCAACAGTTGTCTCCTTCTCACCAAGCTTCTTGCTGATGGTCTTGTAGCCCATTCCAGCCTTGTGCAGGTCTACAACTCTTACCCTGATGTCCTTTGAATGTTCTTTGGTCTTGCCCGTGGTGGTGGAGAGGTTAGAATGGAAGAGATTGATTCTATTGACAGGTGTCTTTTATACCCATAACAAGCAGAGATTAGGAGTACTTTCTTAAAGTGACAGGAGTAATCTGTGTGCCTCATGGGCATATAACCGGTCTGTATGAGCTAGAATTCTTGCTGGTTTGTAGGGGATCAAATACTTATTTCCTTTGATCAAATGCAAATGAATTTATAACTTTATATAATGTGTTTTTTCTGGACTTCTTTGTTGATATTCTGTCTCTATTTGTTAAAATAAAAGTACCATAAAAATTATAGACCGCTCATTTCTTTGTAATCGGGCAAACTAACAAAATCAGCAGGGGATCAAATAATTATTTCCCCCACTGTATATATATATATATATATATATATATATATCCCCTTTCCAGTCTTCTCTCCTTCCTTCTCTCCTCTCACCAGCAGTGTCAGGTTTCTCAAAGTAACGTTGACAGGAAATATCCAATTAAAAACACAATGCATTATTATTTCACAGCTTTTCACCGACATATCGGAAGTCCCTCAGATTACATAATGTTTCAGGGACAGGAGGTGCCTCTGCAACAGCCAGTGCATGTGCTCAGAGGACGAGAACGAGATAAGGAGGTCTTTATTGTTGATGCATGAGCTCACCAGCTGTGGCGACTCTGGACTTTCCCTGGCTGCTTGTGCTCTCCCTCTCCCCCTTCCTCTCCCTCTCTCTCTCTCTCTCTCTCTCTCTCACACACACACACACACACACTCATTCACTCACAAATGCACAGGGATTGCAGCAGCAGCGCGAGATGGAGATCTCCGCTGTGTGTGTGAGTGCCTATTGCCGGTGAGCGAAGTAGTGTCAGTGATGCTTGAATGAGGTGAGAGAAAGAGAAGGGAGAGAGACAGGAGCAACACGGCAGGCTATCGCTGTGGACCTTATGGGTTCGAGGCTGGTTTATTTGATTTTTCTTTCTCGCTGATATCCTGAATCTTTTGCAATGTGCCATAACTATCCCAGCTGTCACTGCACAGGCTGCCTCTCCAGTCACCACTGCTCAGCCTCAGAGAGCTTCTCCTTCCACTGGGCAGATCCCTTCAATCCACTAAATGAATGGATATACAGCGGCTCTATGGGACATCTCGGCTTTCTTGTCCTGTCCTGTCCTGAACCTCTGATCTGTTTCTCAACGTAAGTGTCTTATAGACTGAAGTCTATTGTATCAATAGAGTTAATTTACAAAGCACACATAAACTTGTCTGTTGATGAGATGTGATTGTTCATACCTAAATGGTGTAATTTGCCAGGTACAGTGCCGTATGTGGATGTACTTTAATTGTAATATTGTCAGTTTCTCTGCTTTTTTTGTTTCCAGAGGATGATATGTGGATATATGAAGAGAATGGGGTTGCATCTTTGTACTCTTGCCTAGCAGTAAAGGGCTCATGATTAATCTGAAGCAAGCATTGACATTGTGTGTTCTGTTACAGTGCTGCGTGTTATTTGTTTTTCACTGTTGATGATTATTTATCCTGTTCCTAGTTTAGAAAGTGTAAAGAGCATATTTTTCAAAAGAAAAGGTTTGCAATCTATATAAGCTAGTAATCTAGTGATACATTTTGACTGGTAATCTTTTCAATTTAAGCCCTCTGAAACGCCTTCCTGACACTGCCTCATGCAATGCTAATTTGAACATCGAGAATGGTTTTATGAAAAGCATTGACACTAAGCGCTCATGAACATGATAATGAGATGCACTAGGGATACGGTACAGCACAGAGGGAGGCTGTGTTCCAATGCAATATCCACACTTGCATACTACTTAGAATGAATCAATGTAGTGGCCATGCATTCTAAATAGTATGGTAGTATGTATGCATGTTGGAACCTAGCCGGATACTGTATAATGTGTATCATGGGCATTAAGAGTGTTGCTCAAGGCTGCCGCTGACAGGGAGAAGAGGATCCTGTCAGGGATAAGAGACTTATCATGAATAATAACGTGTGATCTTGAAGCCACAGGGCACTACATTACATACAGGGGTGTTCATATGCTCAGTCTCTCTCTCTCTTGCATCTCTTATCTTTCTACAAAGCAATGTTCCATTCTCCACTTGCCTCAACTTCAGGGGTGCAAACTGGTGAGGGCCTAAAACGGCTCCACTTATTTTTCCCACATGAAATAATAAGAAAAATGTACTTTAAGTGGAAAACAAAGCTATACACAGTTAATCAAAATACAGGACTGCACATGTTTTATTTAGATGCCATGCAACAATAGCCTAGATGTATGTTTTTTTCTGCTCTGTTGTTGTCTGCCAAACAGGGCTAAATTAAGTACAGTATGAAGTGCAGAATATAAAAGATGGAACACAGGCTAAACAGCAATAGTGCTGTTAAATCAATATTGATCAATTCACTTATTCAGTACTGCATACACATTTACATGTTCACATGTGTATTGGCCAAAAAGGAATGAGGAATAATCAGATGTCATGCACACAATACTTTATCGGGGGCTCACAATGTAAGTGAAGAAGAGGGGATAAGTCTGAAGCGGGTGTAAGCCCCCCCTGGAAGATGGGAGCGTTTGCATTTATCAAAGATCCGAAACATGCCTCATTTTATGTCTAAAACATTTGACAAAATACAATGCTGGTTTAGGCTACACTGCATTGTCTGCTACTGCTTCATGGTGTAATGTTGCTACTGAATGTAAGCTACTGCAACATCTGTTTGCTTTTGCATTAAACCACACCAGCCTGTACTCGTAGTACACTTAATAAATTCACCTTTCAGAAGCTTATTTTTTTTATAGGTCATGTTTCTTTAACAACTCATGATGGAATATTAGGAGTTGTTGTTAGGTTGTTTTATTTTGCAAGTCACTCCCTAGTTTAAACCCAACAAAATGTAATTTAACCTTCATTTATGCAGGGGAGTCTCTTTGAGACCAGGATCTCTTTTTCAGGGGAGCCCTGCTCAGAAAGCCTAAAGAGAACGACATTTCAAACTAAATTAATAAAGAAATTATAAAATGTAAACCATACAATGAGCTATGTGAAACATATGCAGTCCCTGGAGGCACTAGAGACTACATTTTTTGAGAATCTTGGATGTTGTTCCAATATTGTGGTGCATAAAAACTAAAAGCGTTCTTTCCTAACTCAGATTCTACAAAGGGGACATCTATACATTCTTGTATATCGACAATTTGTATCTCTTAATTTCATGAGTGATGGAAGGTAGTGAGACAGCTTTTTATAGAAGCCCTTTGTAAATAAATAGGAGGCAATGCCTTTCTCTTCGGATGGTCAGTGATGGCCGGCCCACACCTTTATATAAATTACAATGATGCTCACGGAAACCGTCCCCAGTAATGAAACGAAGAGAGCTATGGTAAATTGCGTCAAGTGACTTCAGTGTAGTAGCAGCCGCGTGCATATATATCATGTCCCCGTAGTCTAGACTTGACAATTAAAACTGAAGCATGATTTATTTGTGTAGAAGAAGCCTAGCTTAATTCTTAGTTTATTTGCTTAGCTTATATATACGTTTTGAAAGATAGCTTGTCATCAATCCAGATCCCTAAGTATTTATATTAAGGAACTTGTTCAATTTGAGGGGCCATTTGACGTATATATCTGCGAGTCAGTAGAGCAATCTTTGTGGCCCCTGATAAAAAGAATATATTTAGTTTTATCGGCATTAAGTACAAGTTTAAGGTTCATCAGAGCCTTCTGTATTTCATCAAAGGCTAGCTGGAGGTTAGCTATAGCCTGTGTCACAGAGGAGCAGTATACAAAATAGTATCATCAGCATAAAAATAGACTTACAATTTCCTAATGACAGACCAATAATATTTATGTAAATGGTAAATAGCAGTGGACCTAGAATTGATCCCTTCAGGACACCTTTAATTATCTCAAGAAAGCTAGACTGCACACTCCACTCCATCAACTGAAATGCATTGTATCCTGTGCTGCAGGTAATTTTGGAACCAGTTGCAGGCTGACTGGTCTAATTCAATGCCTCTGCAGTAGCAGGGCATGATCAACGGTATCAAATGCCAGTGAATATCAGTGGTATCAATTAAGAGGGCTGCACAATCCTTTTCTTATCTAGAGTGTTCACAATATCACTGGTGACACTGCAGTAATGGTGCTATGCCCAGTCATGAAGCTTAACTGGGTTGTTCAAAATGCAATTCATTGACGAAGAAGGGCCGTAACTGAGAGTTTATCAGGATTTTTTCTCAACAGGAAAGACTTGAGATAGGGCGGTAATTATTAGAGTTGCTAGGATCACCCTTTTATGCCTAGGGATACGTTTGCTGTCTTCCATATAATATGGTAGCATGGAGAATTGTCCAAAAAATATGAGCCAAGGGTTCAGCTGTCAAGACAGCAGACAGTTTCAGAAGATATCGGTCAAGCACGTCAGCCCCTGTGGTCTTTTTACTGTCATTATCATACATAAGGCATCTAATAATCAGTGCTAGTGGACTTAAAACCTGCGAGAAAGTGACCTGCTGTTAAATGATACTGTTGTGATACCATCACTATTCTGCGAGACAATCCCATTAGAAGAGCAAAAACTAGACTTATTCATATAAATATGACAGTGGCTGACTTGTTTGGGTACAAAACACCCTAGGCATGCAACAATAGGCCGGTTGTGAGATAGCAACATAATATTATGGATTTTTATGTCCAACACAAATTGCATTAATGTTGCAGAGCATCAGCGATCGACCCAGGCAGCCAGGTTCTAAGTTTGGACTGACATGTCACCTGGAAGCTGGGGGCTGGACCACCATCTCACAAACAGCAAAACTACATTGGGAACAAGGGTTGGGACAAGAATAACCTGTTAAACCATGATCTATATACTGTACTCACAGGACAACAACCTCTGACCAGGGCACAAAGAAGAAAAAGAGAGAACTTATCCCCACTAGCCTACTGCTTTTATATCCCATAGTATTTAAATTAGGAGCTGTTTGCAAGGAGAACCAATGAGACCACATCAATTCTAATCAGATGACACCACAGTATTGACACATTCCTGAGGGCTTGTAAAACTTCACAGAGAAATCATAGTCCTTTGGCCCATCGGGGGAAGGGTCATTTGAAGAAAGGGGGGGAAGAGCTGATGTCTCCCCTTTCAACACCAGAGCAAAAAATTAACACCTGCCATCCGCCGGTAAATCTGTAAATCTTACCAGCCACTTTGGCGGATAGCCAACAAAGGTTTGTGAATACTATGCTTCAAAAACGAAACTGGTGCAATCTGCAATTATGGTGACCATTGATTCAACATACACTCACCAAGCACTTTATGAGGAACACTACACTAATACTGGGTAGGGCCTCCCTTTGCTCCCAAAACAGCCTCAATTCTTCATGGCATTGATTCCACAAGATGTTGGAAACATTCCTTTGAGATTCTGGTCCATGAATACATGATTGCATCATGCAATTACTGCAGATTTTTCAGGTGCACTTTCAAGCTGTGAATCTCCCGTTCTACCACATCCCAAAGGTGGTCTATTGGATTCTGATCCGGTGACTGGGAAGGCCACTGAAGAACACTGAACTCATTGTCATGTTCATGAAACCAGTTTGAGACAACTTTTGCTTCATGACATGGTGCATTATCATGCTGGAAGTATCCATTAGAAGATGGGTAAATTGTGGCCATGAAGGGATGCACATAGTCAGCAACAATACTCAAATAGCCTGTGACATTCAGGCGATGATTGATTGGTATTAACAGGACCAAAGTGTGCCAAGAAAACATTCCCCACACCATTACACCACCTCCACCATGAGAAGGTATACAGGTGTTCCTAATAAAGTGTCAAGTGAGTGTATGTGACAACATCCTGCTGCTCCTGCCTACTCTAGCTGACTGCACAGTAAAGTCAGACATGTTAAAGACCTGCTACCCCAGGGAAAGAGATACAATCCTATCTATATACTGTAGTCAAGACGATTAGGCTGATGGCGACTCAATCATAGTAGCCTTTCTGATCTGAATTAGTTTTTACATCTAACATTTTAGCATGAACTGAAGGGCTATTGGAACAGACAACGTGGTCTGCCAGAGTACATCAGGAGATTTAAGAGGATTACTTTTGCAATTTTAGAGTCAATGCATTATTCATAATCCTTTGGCTGGCTGGGGCCAAATCAGGGAAGGACCTCAGGTCATTAACAGAGATAGCTAGCTCTGAAAGGAGGAAGAAGACGGAAAGGATCAAGGGATTCAGAGCTGTGACAGATACTCCCACGTTGCCACTTGTCTTCAAAAAAACATATGGAAGTGAAGGGCATCTTTTACATTCTCTTTGTGTGAATTACCATTCAGATACTTTACATGCTCTGAATTGTGTCTGAGTGTGGAATGTGGTTATGGTTTCAGGGGTGTGAGATTGTTTTTTCCTGGTGTGAAATAATATGATCCCATGTGAATCAGCCTTGAAGCAATGGAAAATAATTTTCTATCTGTGGAAAGCGCGTTTCTGACAAGCAACTCAGGCTGAAACCCAAGTGTATCTGAAAGAGTTATATCATTTTCTAATGACAATGCAGTCATTCTAGCTAGCATAATGACCCATAATTTCAGCATTGTTTGATGATGCCCAAAAGCATCATGGACTGCAATTTCAGCTTCTATTATTCCCTAATATTATATGTAGTCTTCTCCCTGGATCGATTTTTTTCATAGCTCACAAGCCACGTAAGAAGCATATTAGTTTTGGGCTTTTTTTTCCCGCCAAATTAACGTCAAGCATACACGCACCTCCAAGGCACCTCTACTTCAGCAACTGACTACACCTGCGCTATCTACCTCTTTGGTCCTCATGTTGACAGACAATAGCAGACTCCAAAGACAAACACAAAGCCTAGAATCAATACTAGACATTGACAACTATCTTATGCCTGCACAAATGATATGACAGAACACACCTCACCTATCAAAAACACCTATCAAGCCAATTGTCCCATTACATTTGGTGCCCTGAAATTGGGGGACTAGTCATTTCTAAATGGTGAAACCAATATGTACACCAAATAAAGGTTGAGAATCTGTACTTTAATCTCATAGTAATTGTTTGCTTTCAAGCTTCACTGTCCCATTACTTACACAGGGTACAGTATATCAATGATGCCATCAAGGGCCTCTCTTTGTGTAGTAATAAATGAAACATTATGAAATGGCTTCTTCTGATGTTTCCTTTTAAGACTGTTGTGCATAATTTAATGTCCTTTAAATTGGCTTTCATGTTCATTATTAGTCTAATTGTTACAATGACCAAAAATCAGGTATGGTTGACTGCATCACATTTGCTTGAATTGACATTTATGCTTCTGATGTATATCATGGATATGAAAAGGAACTTGTATCATCTGTGGTAGCAATCATAAAGCTTAAATAAACAGCAAGAAAAGAAAACAGACACATCTAGGTCATCAACTCTCTTTCTCTCTCTCTGTATCCAAAACAACTGTTATTCCAGCCTCAGCATATGACATGAACTCTATATTTCTCTCCTCATCTCCCTGCAGGAACCATGGTAAGCAAGGAAGCCAGTAAATGCGTGGTTCTCTCAAACTCAGAGTCTGACTCAGAGATAGGTCTGTCGCAGGGCCTGGAGGCACATTACGGCCTGGAGGCACATTACGGCCTGGGGCCCAACAGAAAGCAGCAGGTGAAGAAGAGAAACAAGGCCTTACAAGTCCACTTCAAGGACATCTGCGAGGCCCAGAACCAGCAGAGGGCCGGAGTCAGGTCCATTTCCTGTAAGGTTGCATACAGGAAGTACATGACCATGCCCGCTCGTCGTTCCATTCCCAATGTGACGAAGAGCACAGGCGTCCAGACGTCGCCGGATCTAACCAAACGGTATCAGACATTCCCCTTCGAGCGGAAGAAAGAACATACGATAAAACACACTGCCTTGGTGGAGGACTACAAGGGCCAGAAAAATGGGTTCCTGAGTGACGTGAAAGGAGCAGAGGAGGGAGAAGGGAGTTTGGGTCCTCTCAGTGTGGCCGGGGGGGAGGTTGTGGGCCAGACGGAAGTGCTGCTCCACCACATTGACGACAGCAGTGGCTCAGACGACCTGTTCATCGCTGCCACCTGTGTAGATGGGTGCGTGTGCCCGCTGGACCCCTCTCGCCTCACAACGGAAGCTGGACACTGTCCAAGCACGCTGGATCCCAAGGGAGAGCCGGGGTACCAGGTTTGTGGTGTCATGAGCACCAAACACAAAGGATTACCCAAAGCCGAGACGGGCGCCGCTAACACCTCCACCAAACGCCAGCTGGCCGACTTTGAGGAAACGACGGTGGACACAAGGTCAAAGGTCACAACAGGGCCCGTCGCGTGGAACTCCCTGATGCAAATGGTGTGTCTGGGGAGCCCCTCGGCCTCTGTGCGGTGTAAACGCAAGAAGGCCAGGCAGCTGAATGGACAACAGTCCCAAACGCTGCCTCACAGTGCTGGCTGCTCCTCCATGCAGGCACACGGGCAGAGTCAAACCAAGCATTTATCAGCCACCACCACCACTAAACCCCAACAGGGTGTGGGCGACCAGGGGTGCTCCACCACAGGCCAGCTGGGTACAGGGGTTGCAGGTCTGGGGGCCTGCCGGCAGTTAGTGCCTCCACCTGGGGACGGGGACATCAATGGACAGCTCCAGGCTATGGAGGTCCTGATCAGCTCCAGCCAGGAGACAATCAAGGTCTTACTGGGGGTCATCCAGGAGCTGGAGAAGGGCGAGGCGCAGAGAGAAGGGTGAGTAGCCATTGTTTTTAAGGTTAATGTTCATTCAATGTCATTGTAAATAATATGGAAAGATACACAAATTGTGATGTCGTACAATTGTTTTAAAAGGCAAGTTAAAATACAAATCAGCCCAATATGTATATGGGAACTGCATTAACATATACATAAATGTCCACAATTCATTATATACAGTAGAAGAGAGTATAGAAGAGAGAAAAACGTAACCTAATAACCCAAAGTGGCACATTAACTTTAATGCTTTGGTTTAGTATACTAAGAGGGTAGCAGTGCTTAGTAGTCTCAATCCCATAAGCACATTCTGCTTCATCATGAAACAGCAGTGGGACAAGCTCTGTAAGCTAAATTGAGCATGTGAATATATGCATCATTGCCGTATGTGTCATCCCATTGCAAGAGCAAGAGGGTATGCGATAGCCTCTACTCTGATTCTACTTCAGATATTATTATGTGTATTTGCTTAGGGATAGTACCAAGCCCTAAGAAGTACCATAACACTTTCTGAGCCGTGTCCAATGGTCAGACTTCTACAGGAATGGGCTGGAGGTAAATGCCTGGGTGCTGTGCCTCAATCACTAAACAAATAACTGTGAACACATTTGCATTTAAGGCCTTATCCAGAGCCAACAGAGCAGTCCCGGTGTCACTCCCTGGAACCTGGTTTAAAAGGCCCAATTAGCACCACCCTGTCAAGCCCAGCCTTTAATCTTCTCTGAAGTGTGGGGCTCCTTTGGCACCTTCACTATGTCTCAATACTCTATTATTAGAGCCTGCATGTGTACCAGAGGAGGCTGGTGGAGGTTGAAAACGGAGGACAGGCTCATTGTTATACATAGAATCAATTTGATAGCATTTCATTCCATGCATTACAATCAGCCCACCCTCTGATTTCTACCTCCACCAGCCTTGACTGGTGTGTACTCACCCACTCAGCTACCACAAGGCTCACCGCCTCCATCTTAACTCCACTCTCTCCATCATACCTTCTACCCCCTCCAACAAGGCTCACCGCCACCATCCCACCTCCTCTAACCCTAACCCTTGAACCTTTATTTAGCCATGTAAGTCATTGAGAACAAATACTCTTTCAAAATATCAACCGAGTTTACATACAATCATAGTTTCTTATAATAAGCAATTGAATATAGGCTTATTCAAAATGCATTCACTATTTTCACCGTTTATGTAAAATCTATTTTTAAAAAGTAGATTACGAGATTAGTATAACACAAAACTCTCTATCATCCCTTTGGTAAAAGGCAATCCCACGCTTGGGGTCAACAGTGGTCTAAGACCAAATTCAAAATCCCAGGATGATTTGCTGACAGTTGTGGCTATTAGTGTGTGTAGCAGTTGTAGCCTATCCTGTTAGACACATAGTAATCCAACCCATCCTGACTCTACCTGTTTTTCACAGGTTATCAATAGAGCATAGAGCAATATCCATCTCCCCCCAGGGCAGTAAGAGGTGCAGGGACACAGTGAGGACGTCTCTCACAACACAAGCCTGGGTCTGTGCCAACAAACAGTGGCACCAGCTTAGAGCTGACTTTCAGTCTCACAGCTTAGAGAATTACTTTTCCTCCATTACAAGGCATCCGCACACACACGCATGCACGCCCGCACGCACACACGTACACACACACACACACACACACACACAGGAACATTCCTTTAAAATGTAAGTAAACACATTTCAGTTTATTACAGTACGGAAAGTATGAAGAATGCAATAACCTTGATTATGATGGTACTGCTAGATATCAGTATGTTGAAACTTTTTTAGTGTGTATGGCTTGCACTTTATTGTACAGAGCCACGATCTCTGAGGTTAGAGTGTAAAATGAACTCAATGACCTTGAATCCCCAGCTTTTTTTATCCACTCAAGGCAGGGTTCTTCCTACTATGAGGTCACTGCTTGGTGACATGGGTGAACAGATAGGGTTCAACCTCTCAGTCATCCATCAGAGTCCTAGTGACAGCAGCAATTACATTTGCTGGAGGGGGCACTCCTCTTGCCCCTTGTGCTTTGCAACTGCCCTCACACACACACACACACACACACACACACACACACACACACACACACACACACACACACACACTCCCTGAACAAAATTATTGAGACCAACGTGTGAGACATGATTGACAGGGGACTGTTAAGTCTGGGAGAGATTTATATACACAACAGTTCTAGGATTTTACAGCTTGCCCCTGTAGGAAAACCCTTTGAAGAACTGTTTTCGATTCTATGTACAACCTTTTCCTAACAGAGAGTTCTAAATAGCAATAACAACAATTGTACATTGCACCAAAAAGGGTTCTTCAAACTCAACTTTAATTAGAAAATAATGGAATTTAAAGAATAAAATACATTAAACATGATGGTTTAATGTATCGTTCTTCTTTAAATCTCATTATTTTCTAGGATGGTCAGTTTTCCTCCATTTCCTCTCATCTGCTTGAAGGCCTGTTCTACTAGCTCGCAGGGATTCAGACAGCCATGGTGCAGGAGGAGAGGATCTTGCTGGCCTAGAGGAGAGTTGACACAGAGTCAAAAGATGAGGAGAGTGTGGATATGAGGATGGAGGAGGCAGCATCAGTAGACAGAAGGGAGAAGGATTCAGTCGAGGGTAGGGACGATAGAACAGAGGAAGAGAGAGGTGGGAGAGAGGGTCCGCAGGTTGTGCCGGGTAGTAACAGAATGGGAGGGAATGGATTTGAGGAGAAGGGAGAAAGATACAAAGTGATGGTCAGAAATTGGAAGAGGGGTAACAATAAGGTTGGAGGTGGAGCAGGATCTGGTGAAGGCAAGGTCAAGCTGATTGCCTGCCTTATGAGTCAGGGGACAGTGAGACTGGGTAAGGTCACATGAGGAGATAAGGTTAAGAAATCCAGAAGAGTGAAACGAAGGACATCCATCTCATCTAGGAAGTCACCAAGCTGACCTGGGGGGTGATAAATAAAAACAATGTGAAGTTTGACAGGAAAAGTAACAGAAACAGCATGGAATTGGGGATAAATGAGGATATGGACAGTTGTGCTAGAGAAAGAACATTAGGGGAGATGAGGAGCCCTCAACCAGAGGATCTAGGGGGTGTGAGAAAAGCAGTAGGCAGCGGAGAGTGCTGCTGGAGTAGCCATGTTCTCTGATGTGATCCATGTCTCAGTGAGAGCCAGGAAGTGGAGGGATTTAAAGGAGGCACCGGATGCAATAGCCTCTGCTTTCCTGACTGCTGACTGGCTTAACCGCCAGCATCCCTTTCTCAGCTGTGTGATTGTCAGAAATTAACGCATGGTTTGGAACACAGTTTTAGCTAAGCAGATCACACCGTTTATAACTATATTTCATGTCATGATTACATGCTTCAGATTTGTGTTCAGATTTACTTGTTATCAAGCATTGCCGCTTCACATTTGACTGCAGGTTTGTTTTAGTTATGTCCATCAATATGCAAGCTCTTTAAAATACAAAATGTGGTATTCTAATGATTCTTAAGTCCTGACTAAACATAACCAGTGCATTATTGTTTGCATGGTATTGATCAAATTCAATGATTACACTGTTACACTAACATCAACAAATGAGGTCTCCAGATGTCTCCAGATGGCTACTTTTGTTAGTAATACTTTTGTTAGTAATGAGGCCCCAGGGCTTCTAGCGCTAAGCAGGATCAAAAGAGACAGAATCAAAGACCACCTTAAGGTATAAAGGCCAAAATGCAGCATAAGCCCTGAAAATCACAAGTTTGATTTCTCTCTCCCTCTCCTCTATTAGCAGGCTGTCTTACCGAACGGGCCAGGACACAGCCAACTGTGACACGTGTCGAAACAGTGCCTGCATCATTTATAGGTAGGTCCATTTACATTCTCCTTGTTGGCTGCTTTAAATGCTTTAAAAACCCATGTTCTGCCATGGCATCAAATATACACCGATGTCAAAAGAGGCGCTGAATCAGCGGATGATGAGATAGCTCTACTCTAGTGTGGCTCTCTGACCCTGAGGATGTCCTCTTGGTCTAATGGACGACGCTTGGGTCTTCTGCATTGAAGACCCATGTTAGAACCCCATCAGTCACATTTATAAAATGTATTGTAGCAAACTGCTAAGGATAAGTTCTCTCAAAAGCATGCACTGTACCCTGGGCCTTCATATTTTGCAAAGCAATCCATAGCTCTTATCTGCAAACTTGGAATAGAATACTTTATTGTTCCACTGGGATGGAAATTCATCTGACTATAAACTTTTAATGAACTGTTCAATAGCCTTGGCTCAATAGCCTCGGTTGAGGTAGATTAATGAGGATGGATAGAACACTGTTGTCAGAGAGCTAAACATTGATCGAGCATCAGTCACCTGAATCAGAGGTGGAAATAGGATATGAATGCCTGAGATCAATAATAAGGGCAATGAGGCAGAAGAGGGTAGTCATATGAGGGCTATAGGTCAGTGATATGAATAGACTATTACCATGTAATTTGAGACTATGGTGAGTGGAGAGAACATACAAATATAACATTGTCACTGTTGAGGGGTAACAAGATCAAGAAAAAAAATATCTCAGATACAACTGCAAAGCACTCTGGGCAGGGTACACCTCCTGTCAAGCTGGGAAAATAAGTAATCATATAAAGGCAAATTAATTACCCAGGAAGAGGAAATGCAAATGAGTCTGTATGAGAACAGCGGTGTATTACTGGGGCATGATATCCTGTCAGAAATAGTCACCTAATATTAGACCAGAGATCAGAATTCTTATGAATACAGGGAACAAAGACTTGACTCAACTTGACTCAACATTGAGTCTGTCCACTCGATGACTAACAAGTCCAATTTGACAAACACCCACTCAACTCAGTTGGTTTGGTACACAATGAAACAATAGATGTTCCAGTCCATCCACTTCTTCTTCAGCCCCTCCCTCCAGCTCTTCCACAGGGACGCATACTGTACATGGTTCTGATGAAGCTACTCAGACTGTGATTCTATTATTGTTTGTCATTCGTCATTGTAACACTGACTATGAATGACATTTTGACATGGAACTCCTGTTGCCTTTCTCACAGAGGTATGTTGTTTAGGATTCACACCATCTCACAAGCAGCCTAATACTTACTCTTCAGAGAGGTAATGAAAAATGGTTTGCATTTGGTTGATTAAGGTTAGAGTATAAACTAATGATAACATTACAAACTTAAATATGATCATAGCATGTGCACATTGCACAAGATACAAATAAGTAACTAAGTAAGTAAGTGTTTTTTTAACTGTGTCAGTGATACACACACACATGCACACAGGGAAACAAATAGTTTGGCTCTTATCCATTATCCTATCATTACACCACTGACTGCCCATTGTCGGTATTGCCCCGTTATCAATAGTTTATCACTGCACCTTTTACGCGCGCACACACACACACACACACACACACACACAAACAGGAGGAGACATTTAAACATAAATAGGCCTACACTGTTGTGGCTTGAGTAGATTTTTTTTAAAACAATAAGCCTGCATTTCGACAGAGTGTAATGAACGGGTTTGTGAGCTTATTAACATGTAATTGCGCAATCAGTCATGCATTTTTTTGGCGCAATTAGTCATGCAATTGTTACTGTCTTTCTGTCTATGTTGCTGACAGCCATTACGGTTGATATGTGTAAGCCATTCATACCTGTAAAGTCAGTTTTGATTCACTATGAGGGTGATGCTAGTTTCAATGGATCATTTGTCCTTGTGGATCATTTATGTATTTATTGTATTTCAGGATATTTTTTTGAACATTTCAGGGTATTTTTTTAACATGACATGAGCCACTACGATGTCAGTCGTTCTGGCACACAGATAAATCCTGCCAAACACCTTTCATTACAATGTTCTGTTTCCTGAGCTTCAAGACCCCCTGCCCATCTTCTAGACAGGGAGACTCACTGGGGGAAATGAGAGAGAGAAGCATTCAGTTGCTTGTTTTGAGTGACCACATGCAAATGTTAACGTTCAAGGACTTTTCTTATTTGTCAGATTTAAAGACGTTATTTTCATAGCTATGATACAAAAGGAAGAATGCTTTGGTAGGTGGTAGGGACACTGACGCCAGTGACGTGGGACTGGGGGCAGTCCTGTCGCAGGAGGGAGCCGGGGGTGAGAGAGTGGTGGCTTATTACAGTCGCTCCTTGTCTCGCCCTGAGCGCAACTGCTGCATCACCCGATGTGAGCTCCTGGCAGTGGTCACGGCGTTCGAACACTTTCGCCCCTACCTCTACGGCCAGCGATTCCTTCTGCGGACAGATCACGCTTCCCTGACCTGGTTGCTCAGCTTCAAGGAGCCTGAGGGTCAGGTGGCCCGGTGGATCGAGGCCCTGCAGGACTATAATTTTGAGGTCCAGCACCGAGCTGGGCGCCTGCACAGCAATGCAGATGCCCTGTCCCGATGTCCCTGTGAGGACTGTAGACACTGTGAACGCCAGGAGGAGCGAGATGGAGCGACTCTCCAGGTTGCTGCCACAGGACAAGTTGGGCCAGATGAAGGGTGGTTGACTGCAATGGAAAACCAGGAGTGGCAGGCAGCGCAGGACAGTGACCCCACTCTGGCCAGGGTGGGACAGTGGGTTGACAACCGGGCATGCCCCCCCTGGCAAGCTGTCTCTGCCTCGTCAGTGGAGACCAAGGCCTACTTCTCGCAGTGGGCCACCTTGGCACGGCGTGATGAACTGCTATACAGGGTCTGGCGTGCGCCAGGCTGGAGGTGAAATGTGTGGCAGTTACTGGTGCGCCAACGGGTGCTACACGCAGTCCACGGTTCGGTGGGGGCAGGGCACTACGGGGTGGCCAAGACCCTCAACAAGCTGCGCCAGCGTTTTAACTGGGCTGGTTGCAGGAAGGACACAGAACTTTTTGTTCACTGCTGTGACACCTGCACTGCTAAGAAGGGGCCGACTGGACGTTCCCATGCCCCTTTGCAGCGATACCAAGTGGGGGCCCCCATGGAGCGGGTTGGGGTGGACATCCTGGGCCCATTCCCCACCACAGACAGCGGGAACCGCTACGTCCTTGTGGCCATGGACTATTTCACTAAATGGCCAGAGGCGTATGCGGTCCCCGACCAGAGTGCTGTAACCACAGCCGAGCGCCTGGTGTGCGAGATGTTCTGTCGGTTCGGGGCACCTCAGGAACTGCACAATGATCAGGGGCGGAACTTTGAGGCGCAAGTGTTCGCTGAGGTGTGCAAACGCATGGGGGTAAGCAAGACCAGGACGACGCCCCTCCACCCCCAGAGCGACGGACTAGTGGAGAGGTTCAACCAGACACTTGCCACGCAACTGGCTATCATCACCTCACGACACCAGTGAGACTGGGACCGTCACCTACCCCTTGTCCTGTGGGCTTATCGATCAGCGGTGCAAGAGAGCACGGGGTGCACACCAGCCACACTCATGTTCGGCAGAGAGCTGCGGACCCCTGTGGACATAGCCTATGGCACCCCCCCTGACACTGATCTCCCCAAGATACCGGGCTTCGAGTACCTGTGGGACATCCAACAACGTCTGGCAGAGGCCCACGAGTTCGCCAGGCAGCGTCAGGAACAGGCCGGGGCACGGCAAAAGCGGGGGTATGACCTCCGTTGCCAGGGCCGCTCCTTCGCTCCTGGGGAGAGGGTGTGGGTCTACAACCCAACCCAAAAAGGGGGTCTCTCCCAAACTGACCAGCCAGTGGGTGGGGCCCTGTGAAGTGTTGGAACAGCTTTCCGATGTTGTGTATCGGGTGAAACTGTGTGTCCGTGGGCGGGTGGTGGTGTTGCACAGAGACCGCTTGGCACCCTACCGACCCTTGGCGGCCGGACTTTCTGACACATCCAGCTCACCCAGCACGGCTCAACTCACACCGACGAGCCCTCCAATTCAAACAGACAGTGGGGGGCTGGGGCATGCGACCCCACGGGCTCACAGGCGGCGGGGTAAGCTTCCCCATCGCTATAAGGACTTTTTTGTCGGCTGAGGACAGGCGACATGCTGGTGGGGGCAATGTAGCGCCGGCGAGGGGCGGGGCTATTGTTGTTTTATTGTTTAGGCTACTGCTATTGGCTGCTGCTGTGTTCCCATCATGCCTTGCAGTGTGAATGTTCGGGGTAAAACCGTAGGCTAGAGTGTTGTTGGTTTTAGTGGCCCAATGTTAGTTTTGTTGGTTAAGTTAAGTCTTTTGTATACTGTTGTATAAATTACAATAAACTCACTAAAAGCTATTAAGCCTCTGCTTCTCACGATCGCTGCATTATTATTATTATTTTTTATTACGAATGCTAATGTTTGCTAATACTGTCACCTGACAACTAACCCTTACTCTAACCACTTCGAGGCTATTCGTAACCGCTTATTTTAAATATGGAGACCAAACGCTGGTAATTTAACAGGAACCTATGGAATGACAGGACAAAAACTGTACTCACACCAGAATGGTACGGATTAGCAACTTTTCTTTCGGTTTTTCTGATCACTGAAGTGTGTAGAAACATTTCGTGCTGCCATTTGATCGTTAAAAGTAGTTGTAATTTAAAAAAAATACATGTTATTTGACTTTGTCCTAGCCTCCCGCGCTAGTCGTTAACAACGCGAGAAAGACGCGATCCTAGCAACACGAACCAAGCAACAACTGCTAATCTATAACTGCGTGTTAATTGGTCAGAAATGTATCCCCCACTTGGGACTGGCGCCATCTTCCCTGTCTCTCAGAAAACCAATAGTAAATCAAGGGAGTGGCATATCTCTAATATATACAATCTCTGGTTCAACTGTCTTACCCCATCAGAACCCAAAATATAAGCTTGTTTTACTACATTCATTGTAAACAATGTGATTGTAAACAAACACTTTATGGCTTCAACACATGGTTAAAACTATCATTTTGATCTATGATTTTGAGAGTGGTTACATTTTTCCAGCCCCATCCCTCAGCTGTTTATCTCAAAAAGTGGCGGGTGACTGCTTTGTTGTTGTTTCAATCTCAGATTTAACCCAATGAGCCATTTCCTGTTCTCTTCCAACCACGTCACCTTCTCTTCCAATGACACCCTCAGTAAAATGTTCATGTGTAAAAAATCATGCAACAGCTATGATGACAGATTAAGGTAACTGGCATGCTGCTGTAATGTAATTATACTTTCTTTATCATGTGAGGATATACACTCACTGAACACTTTATTAGGAACACATGTACACCTTCTCATGGTGGAGGTGGTGTACTGGTGTGGGGAATGTTTTCTTGGCACACTTTGGGCCCATTAATACCAATCAATCACTGCTTGAATGCCACAGCCTATTTGAGTATTGTTGCTGACCATGTGCATCCCTCCATGGCCACAATTTACCCATCTTCTAATGGCTATTTCCAGCATGATAATGCACCATGTCACAAGGCAAAAGTCGTCTCAAACTGGTTTCATGAACATGACAATGAGTTCAGTGTTCTTCAGTGGCCTTCCCAGTCACCAGATCTGAATCCAATAGAACACCTTTGGGATGTGGTAGAACGGGAGATTCACAGCTTGAAAGTGCACCTGAGAAATCTGCAGGATTGCGTGATGCAATCATGTCATCATGGACCAGAATCTCAAAGGAATGTTTCCAACATCTTGTGGAATCAATGCCACGAAGAATTGAAGCTGTTTTTAGAGCAAAGGGAGGCCCTACCCAGTATTAGTATACTGTTCCTAATAAAGTGTTCGGTGAGTGTGTGTGTGTGTGTGTGGCCCTACCCAGTATTAGTATTGTGTTCCTAATAAAGTGTTCGGTGAGTGTGTGTGTGTGTGTGTGTGGCCCTACCCAGTATTAGTATACTGTTCCTAATAAAGTGTTCGGTGAGTGTGTGTGTGTGGCCCTACCCAGTATTAGTATACTGTTCCTAATAAAGTGTTCGGTGAGTGTGTGTGTGTGTGTGTGTGTGTGTGTGTGTGTGTGTGGCCCTACCCAGTATTAGTATTGTGTTCCTAATAAAGTGTTCGGTGAGTGTATAATCAGAGTTAACTAATGTGACTAATTTGGTTGTTTCTAAATGATTACATAATGTAAATTATATGCAAAATGCTGACATGAGTCAAGTTACTTATTGTTGTCTTCCTTGTCTTCCTCATTTAGAAACTATGTAATCTAATTACTGCATGTTAGAGCAGCTTTGTGCTTTGCTCGGATTGCAGTCGTTAAAATGTTTTGAAATGATTCATTAATTAATTCGCTGTTATTCATAGGGATCCATTCATGTGATATGATTAGATTGGAATTACTGCAGTTTCCCTACTCTGCAGTCCTCATAGATTGAATTAAACTGTGTGTGTGTGTGTGTGTGTGTGTGTGTGTGTGTGTGTGTGTGTGTGTGTGTGTGTGTGTGTGAACGCAAGTGCGTATACGTGTGTTCATGCCTGCATGTGTATACAGTAATATCAACATTGCTTGTCTCATTGATTATGAATAGCTTTGCTTTAGACTCTGCTGTTCTAGAGTCATATCAAGAAAACACTGAACTGATGCTCATGTCATAACCTTGCCCAAGACTTAATCCAAATATCGTCCTCAGAGGATGAGGATGTCCTCTTGGTCGGTAGATGTTTGGGTTTGGCAGGGGGAGACCCAGGTTCCATCCCTGCCAGTTACAGAAACAAGAAACAAATGACAGAGGTCCCAGGGAGAAGGCTGCTATCCTATAGCAGAGGAGGTTCCAGGTAGGCAGGAGCACTGCCCTCATACAGGAGGTTCTAGGTTCAACAGGCAGGAACACTGCTCGCATACAGAAGGTTCCAGGTTCAGTAGGCAGGAACACTGCTCTCATACAGCAGAGGAGGTTCCAGGTTCAAGGCAGATTTAAAGCTGCTCCTGTATCAGCCGACTGATCACAGAAAGACATACATTTTACAAAAACCAAGGTCTACGGTGCAAGATAATGAGGCTCAAAACAACATCCAAACAAGCAACTATATGCCTGCCTTTTAGACAAAACAACCAACCATGCAGGACGATAATGAGTCAGCAAGGTAAATGCAGAGTCTTATTTTTGATATTAGAGAAAGGCTTGTGGAACATCCACAAAGGGGGATGATTATCATTTCCCCGTGCTTGAGAATATCTAATTGTTTTTTTTTCCAGCTCATCTTCCATGAATTGTATGCCCCAGACTATTTTTTGACTGTCCTTGAATAGAACTCACCAGCAGTTGGCAAGCAACATTGCAATTTACTGTATCAAGGCACAATCTGTCTCTGCCAAAGCAAGGTCTGTAATATGCCTACAATATATCTGTAGACTGGATACAGTGATGCATTTACAACAAATATATTTTTGAAAGTGTGCAAGATTTCCCATTCCTTCTTAGTGTTCACACTTTTCCATCTCCTAATAACTAATTTTTATCAAATTTACATTATACTGTGTCAATTAGTATAACATTTTAAATCATGTTTTTCAGTCAATGTACTGTATGCTGTCTCCACATAATAATCATTGAGTTCACTGCTACATGTTCTGTATTAAACATTAACATGAGCTTGGACTTGTGTACACAATCGTACAGCATATCCATTTACATTTATGGCATTTAGCAGACTTGAGCTACTTGAGCATATCCTCGAGGTCTTTATTATAACAACTCTATGCTCAAAGAAAAAGGGCTCTTCAGCTTGTCCCTGTAGGTCTGGATATCCCGTTGAAAAACCCTGGAACCTGTATTTCTAAGAGTGATACAGTATGTCTGCAAGGCATGTGGTGGTGACAGAAGTAAGTCCTGAGAGTGCAACAATAATCACCTTGCTGGGGAGTGGACACACACATACACACACACACACACACACACTCTCTGTGCTTGGCCTTAATGAGCTGGCCTGGGTACAGTGAGCACAATTAAAAAGAGCCAAGAACAGAGTAAGTCAGAACCAAAGGGACAATTATTCCTCAAACTTGGACAGTAACAGTTCCTTGCCGATGCGGGGCCGGGCAGCGATAGACTCGGACTACGGAGGGGCGCGACAGCTCCAATATGGCCAATAAATCCAAGTAGTCAATCTACACTACCGGCCCTACCCAGAATTCACCACCCACCTCGCCAGCCCCTCCTCCTGTATACTGCAGCATCCCATGCATCACTGCTACTGATACAAATAGGACACAAGCAGAGCTGAGAGAGGAAAGGAGGGATGGAGGGATAGAGATGGGGAGATGAAAGAGGGCAGTCCGCGCACACACACACACACACGTAGATGTAGTCACATCTCATCCCATTGAAAAACTGGCTGGAGCGGGGGAATGCAAAGTTACTGTCCGAGTTTGAGGAATAATTGGCCCTTTGGTTCTGACTTGCGCTGTTCTTGACTCTTTTTTAATTCTCAAAAAAGGAGAGAAAATCAGTCTCGTAGCTGGCCCCTGAGAAAGCATTGAGCATAGAGATAGATCGCAGCTCTCTGCTCTTCATGTTTCCCTGTCATGCTGAAGTCCTCCTGGAGCTTAAACTACTTAGTCTGGTTTAGCAGCAACCTCAAGAATAAACAGTGTGCAGTCTGTCCATATCATACTACAGTAAGAGGAGAAGCATGTTCTCTGCAACACACCAACACTGACTGGGTTGTCATACCACCATGATGCAGAGAAACTGAAACAAAAAGATGATGAGAGCTGTGCTGTTTTACACAGGGGTATTTCAGACTGATATTCAGACAGGGGTATTTCAAGACAGGGGTATTTCAAGCTTCGAAAGAAAACAGTGGTCATGAAGTGTATGTATAAGTGTCTGGTGTGTGTGCGTGGGGGGGCATGCGTGTGGACATGTGGGCATGTGTGTGTGGTATCAAACATCATTCCCCATGCATTACAATGAGCCATCCTCCGATTTCTACCTCCACCAGCCTCCCCAGGTTTGTGCGTGTGAGAGAGAGATAGCGAGAGAGAGACACTCTCAATGATGTTCAATGATGATGTCATGCAATAACTCTTAAGACATACAAGCTGCTAATTAGCACTTGTGCCCCATGCTGTGTCTGTGAAAATGCAGTTGTCTCAACAACCAGTTGTTTAGAGAGTTCTTATGTATTGTGTCTATCAATACTTTTTGTATTCAGAGTAACTGAAAGGCAGTCAACTATTTGATAGAACTGGGTTTTAGTTGGTGTGTGTGACGCTAACAATGAATGTCTCAATCAAAATGGCATGTTTTTATTTGCACTCCAGTGGTTTCAATTGAAAAGCTGGCCTTAAAAATGTAAATTCATTTTGTTGGTTGATATGTTTTGGGCTACATTGGCCCTGTATTGTAACTGTTGGTAAGGTGAATAGAGAAAATACAATTAACATAAACATAAGGTGGAGATATTGTATGCATAATACAATAAATTAGTTACGGTAACATCTTCCTCCTGTGAAGAACAACCATTGAGAGGTGCTCAGTCCTCCCACTAGGCCCACAGGTAAACAATCAGCCTCCACTGATCACAGGAACAGCTACGCACACAGCATAGCTAAAGACACAATTCAGCTGCCTCTGAATGCCTCACACAATGCTACTTACCCCTCCATCCGTCTATCTCTAGCAGAGCATTCTGTTCACGGAGAGATGAGATCTTAGATCTGGGGCCCTTGTTTACTTTAGTACCTGTTCCCTGGAGCCTCCCGCACAGCCCAGCATGTGCCTCAGGCTCCCCGCTGAGCCAATCCTCCACAGCATACAGTAATTGCAGCCGTTCTGACAAGTGACTAATTGCTTAATTAGTGCCAAGACCATTCCGTGGTGTGCTGCCGTTGTGTTCTACTCTGTTCTGTGTAGGTAAAAACTTGGCATCTGAAACCCAGACCCAGAGATGCTGAGCTTTCAAAACTGCAGGCTCTAAAAATACAGCGAAAATAAGAGGATGTCTGGAAATGCAAACCAAGCAAGGGTTGTCTTTAAAACGTATAGTTTCATCTTAGATAGAAAGAAATAAGAAACACTTTAGGAGTGTTGCTATTAGGTGATGTTAAAGTAAGACACCTGAAAACAGGCAGTTAGCATATATTTTCAGTACTGTTTTTGACTAATGTCAGGTTCATATTCATATAATCAGACAAGTATTCAACAATCAATTAAAACTTTTGTCTGGCACTCCATACCATTTTTTCTGAAGGGTTCTAATAGAGTTGAATTATTAACACTAGAAGCCCCGGGCCCAAAGTACCCATTTGGAGTGACGTCTAGAGACCTCCATTTGTTGACATTAGTGTTACAGTGTAATCATTTAATTAGATCAATACCATGCAAAAATAATGAACTGGTTGTGTTCTGTCTGTTTAGTTAGGACTTATTATTAGAATATCACATTTAGTATTTTAAAGACATACTGAATATAACATGTTGACGGACATAATGGTCTAACTGTACATAACTGTACTAGCCTAAAACAGTACTAGCCTAAAACAAGCAATCATGACATGTAATGAAATATAATTATACATATTTCTGAGAGGTTTATACACCTGTCATCCCTATAATCACTGGAGAAGTCCCTGCTTCAGACCTGGATGTACAATGAGCTAGATGTATCTGACCATAGGGCACTATGTCTTTGAGTACTCATGCACTTCAACTCCATCCTAAGTGCATTATTAAATCAATCAATTCCCATGACATGTCCCTCTTCCAGGAGTCTGTTCGCCCTGCCTTACAAGCTGCCTGCCTTGAGTTCACCCTTGACGAGATGATCGATCTGTATAATAGCATTCTAAGAAACACCTTAAACAGCCTTGCCCCTGAAGAAACACGTCAAGTATCCTTCCAGTGGTCCTCCCCATGGTTCACATGCACAGCATGAAGACCCATGGCCGCAATTTAGAGCGTCTGTGGAGAAATACTGGCCTATAAAGACCACCAGGCTTGTTGTTTCAAAGCACTAAAAGCAGCCGCTCCACTTTCTTCTTTGCCATGATAGACATTGACCGAGGAAATCCCAATAACTTTTTCCACCATCCCACAGTTTCCCACCATCAGTCACCTCCTCCACCCTATGGACTCTGGCCCTCTCACTACTACTGAACAAAGCAACATAATTGCTGAGTTTTTCAAGGCTAAAATCACCACCATGTGACAGAACATTGTATCCTCCAACGTCTACCCCACCACCCATATCTGCCCCCCGTCTACATGACTTTGCTCTGGTCTCACCTGTTGCTGTGTTAGAAATTATCTAAAAAATGAACTACCAGTGGCCACCTCGACCCTATTCCAACATCACTGTTCAAAACATGCTCAGCTGCTCTCATCCAGTTTGTTACCAACCTGTTCAACAAGTCCCTCCAGACTGGACAGGTGCCATCACTGTTCAAAATTGCTGCCATCCCCCTTAGATAATGGCAACTCACACCTCATTGCTAAGTGCGGTGCGATAGACCCCTAGCATAGCTGCTTGCAGCTATATTTATTATTATTGTTTATCGACTAGCAATTAGCTCAAGAAACCATCCCTTGATCAAGACCTTCTCTCGAACTGAGACCTTTTCTCAAACAGTTTTGGGAGAGACCGGCATTTTTGACGGAGTGTACCCAAACAGAAGAGGAGCAGATCCTATCTGACAATATGGAGAAGTGTTAAAGTGGTGAGGGGACGCTAGCCATTACCCTTATAGACTGCCAACAAAACAGTCAGCAGACAATTGTTGGCCAGAACTAGTCTTGTGGGGGCACAGGTCCAAAATGTGGGGGGTCAGTCATGGCTTAATTGGCCATTTGTTTTGGGTGAGCTCTGGTATGCAGTCAGGGCCGGCCCACTTCTGGCTCGGGGAACAAAGTTGTACCTCTGCCACATCTGGATGCCGGTAGAAAACAGACGTGGGCCAGATCAGCGCCATCATTATTCTGCTGACAGGGATGCCTCTTCTTCGGAGGCTGGGTGCACAGTGGCTTCTATTCACATGTAATCTGGCATTAATCATACAAATAAGTGTTATTGTCTTTCTGTCTGTGTGTGCAACCTATTATGGTTGAAATGAATAAGCCATTCATAACTGTAAGTTCAGCTTCAATTCACCATTATGAGAGTATGGTGAATTGAAGCTGAACTTACAGTTATGAATGGCTTATTCATTTCAACCATAATAGGTTGCACACACAGACAGAAAGACAATAACACTTATTTGTATGATTAATGCCAGATTACATGTGAATAGAAGCCTATGGTGAGGAGCAGGTGTTAATCGTGCCTCAGGATGTGACTTGGAGATGTTGGCCATCAAAACAACCTGTGGTAGTCATGAAAATACACCCTTGTGTGATTATGAAATTGTAACAACTCTATTATGTTAAAAACAGACATTTAGGAATGTCAAGGAAGGAGGAGGGCATGGGTTTCACAACAGCAGCATTTTATTAGTGTCATATTGTGCCTGTTGACGTCTGTTTGGGATGACTAATGATACAACTATATATAACTATAATTCCCTACATTTCTATTTATATTCTTCGCTATTCCATTAATCATACCACAAACGTTCTTTAAAAGAGTGTATTCTCTGATAACCTAATTTATTTGGGCTAATAAATCATGTAGGATAAAACTAAAGAGGATGAATACTAAAGAGGAACAGTGGATACATATTGAAAATCAACTTGTACGACCTCAACGTCTATCCTTACGATCCTTGAAATACATCACACTAGAACCAAAAGTAATTCCAAAAAGCACAAACATATGGAACAACCCATGCATAACTATCAAAAGTTATAAAAAAAAAAAAAAAGAATTAAAAAGTTATCGTGGGACACATGGATCTCCAAAGGAATGCATAAAATATCAGATTTATTAGAAAATGACTAGCTCATGCACTTCCCTGAACTAAAACAATGTTTGGTTTAACTAATATTCAGATATATTCAATTACTATTGCATATTGCATATTACTATTGTAATATGCAATTAAAAATAATTTTATTACAAGCAAAAGTGAGGTAGACCAAATATTTTCTGGAAAAGGGGGGAAAAGGAAGAATAGGAAGAATTTATCAGGCCTTAAATCAAAGTCAATCGAAAGTTTACTACGCAAAACATACACATGAAATGAATGTAATCTTGACGTGGTTCATGGATGCAGAATATTATTGGAAAAAAACCTGCGTCTTACACATGAAATTACAATCAATGAAAACGTTCCTAATCCTAATCTACAGTGTGTAATTGATTCCTATGTAAATCAGAGACCCTAACCCTTCTCTATTTCAATTTTCATAAATGTACTGAAATTTCAAAAATGTGTTTTCCCTTTGTCATTCTGGGGTGTTGTGTGTGGATTGATGACAAATTATTTTAATTTAATCAATTTTAAATAGAGTCTGTAAGACAACAAAATGTGGAAAAAGTGAAGGGGTCTGAATTCTTTACGAAGGCACTGTAAGCTTGTGACAATAATTTACTATTGAATACATAGATTCAACCACACCACTTCAGATACAGTATGTGTTTAAAGTGTCCAAAAGAAGATGACTCCCTTATACAATATTTCTGGGAATGTGAGAAGGTAAGAAATCTATAGAGCTACATAATTGGGTAATGCAGGTGAACAAGACGGATGTAACATTCACACCATATCTGTGTTCCAAGGCACTAAGGATCTGGATGATTCTATTTTCCTTTTTAGTTATCAAGAAATTGATCTTAAAATGGTGGAAAGATCTTTCTACAGCAACTCTTGATGAATGAAAGTATTTAATGTGTTATTTTTTTTAGTATTGAAAGAACATTATCTGAAGAAATAGTCAAGTTGATGATGTATGGGGAGATATATTTGATGCCTTCTAAGTGAAAGATGGGAAATACAATGAATAATTATTTACACTAAAACCTCTGGGCCCTCATTACCAACCAAAGCCTCCAGAGAGACACCCGGGGATGTCCATTGTTTGACGTTAGTGTTTTCAGTGTAATCATTGAATTAGATCAATACCATCCAAAAAGAATGCACTGGTTGTGTTTAGTCAGGATTTACAAATCAATAGAATACCACATTTTGTATTTTAAAAAGAGTTACAGTAGGCCAGTGTTTAAAAGCTTCATACTGCCATCGCAACGGTGGTCTACCTCAAAGCCGCTACCGCAGCAAACACAAGTTGTGAAGAAGTGTGAAGTGCTGCTGAAAGCCACCACAAGGTGGTGGCAAGAGCTGTGAAGGATGTTTGAAAAGAGAATGGTTTGCCTTATCAGCTTGCCTTATCTGATAGATTGGCAAAATCAAGATTATTACAGCAGCTCATGAATTACAGAGATGAAGAGTGGAAATGGTTTAAATATCAGGTTATTTTAACGAGGACCAATTAATGGGACCAACTCCTATCTACTCTCATCCCGTCATCACATATTCTCTCACAGCGCAGAGAAGCTGGGGAAATGTTTTAGGACATTCAGACATGAATAAGAGTCAGCTTTAATGATGTAGCGTATTGATTATAGAATGAAGTTAGGAATTTTCATGTGTGACCGGAGTAAGGATTTGGGATTTCAGTGGGATTGAGCCTGGATAGAAAAGTAGCCTACAGTTGTTAGCATTAAAAACTTCAGGGCAGCTTTCTCTCGTCCACTCAATCAAACATCTTTCTATCATCAATGGCGACATGACTTAATATTTGGGGGATATTAAATAAAAGTGTACCAGCCAGTGATTGACAAATCCACTACTGACAGTTGAAGTTCATTATTTATACTTTTTGATGCATTGCTTGTCAAACAGCAGAGAGATGCACCACTGCTAGCTGCCTAAACCACACACACACACACACACACACAAACACACACACACACACACACACACACACACACACACACAGACAGAGTGAGGGTCGCTTCACTCTTCATCAACCGCTCTTCCCGTCTTCCTGATTCCATTTTTGCAATCAACTTGTTTGTCATGGAAATTGATGTGGAGATTTGAAGTTGTCAATTTCTGCTTTTGTCCAGGAAAGGTTCCATGATTTTCGTCACCATATTCTCAGACACACACACAAGATGCATCTTTCCGCAGGTATGGAAAGCCATATTATAACTAAGGTTTTGATGGACAATACTGAGTGCAGTAACAGTTTTTTCGTAAATCTGCCAGACACACATACAGTACAGGCACACAGACATTATTCACATCATTACTCACTGATTAGCCACTTTCGGTATTGCCAAAATAAGCAGAAACAATAAGCCTGCGTTTCAACATAAGGGTGTGATGAAGGCTACCTGTCTCTTTTTCAGCACACTGGCTTTTATTCACATGTAATCGTGAATTGATCATGCAAAAAACTGTTATTGCATTTTTGCAAATGTTGCTCATCGCCATAGTTAAGAATAGGAATAGGTAAGCCATTCACAACTGTAAGGTCAGTTTTGATTTACTATCATGAGGGTAAATCTAGGATGAAATAGGGGGAAAACAACAGGTTCTAATCGCAATTATTTTATTATAAATTGTCACATGACACGCCTGTGTATGTCAGTGTTTGTGGAAGTGCGTAGGTGTGTGTGGATGCGTATGTTGTTTTACTGGGTTATGTGACTTGTGTATTTGTATTTGTCCCTGTCTTGTGTGTCTTGTGTATTGTAGGTCAGATCTACTTAGGAAGCTATGTGGGCCTGGAGCTTTTTGATGCAGCTACAACAACACTGATCTAAACAGTATAACTAGCTAGTGTGTTAGCATTCGTGGCTAATGCAAACTATTCTAGCTAGCTCAGTTTGATTAGGTTGTAGCCTCACCATGTAATGAGGTGGAGTGGTCCCTGTGCAGCAATAACGCAGGAGTCAAGGTTTACTAGGCAAACCCATAACACATACAATGGTGAAGGCTCATGACTGAACACAGGGTGATAATTGAGCCAGGCTTATATGCTGGTCAGATAACTAGACACAGCTGTAGCCAATAAGGTGAATCAAGGAAATCAGTGAGGAGTCTCTGGCGGCCACTGGTGGCCAGGAAGGAAGGATGGAGGAAGCAGCAGCAGGAGAGAGGAGGATTCCTCACAGTAACACCCCCTCTAGGAACAGCACCTGACGTTCACTCAATAACATGTGTATAAAAGAATTGAACGCCGAACTCCTCGATAAGCGCCGGTTCCAGGACCATTCCTCAGGCCCATATCCTTGCCAATCCACCAGATACTGCTGGCTGCGGCAGACCCTCGATGATGGGGGCGGACTCGCCGGAACCAGGCGACTAGAGACTGGAGAAGCTGAAGAGAGGAGTTAGGGAAGAAGCAGGTGGCATGCCAGGTAGGCCCCCATCCTATCACTGCACCAAGGGACCAGTTGATCTGGGAGTTGTGACGGGCCAGTGACGGGTAACCAAGAACCACCGGCAACTCTGGGAAGTGGATGAGATGGAACTGGATGGTTTCGTTGTGGTGATCTTCCACACAGAGGTGAAGAGGGATGGTGAGGTGGGGAACCCGTCAGGAACCCAGGGGGTCTACCGTCAAACGGTGACAGGTTGGATGAGACTGGCCAGGGGAGTCTTGAGCTATTTGGCCTGGCCGATGTCCATAAAGTTGCCAGCCGCTCCAGAGTAAATAAATGCCTCGAGAGGATGGAGGTGGTTTTCCAAGGAGATGGAGGCTGCCAACAGGTCACCAGACCTGGAGGACTTAGCAGGAGGAAGCAACAGGAAAGAGGAGGAAACACGAGAGAAGCATAGGTACATTTTATTCAACCAGTATTCTTTCTATTATAGCTAGCTACTAAAGTGGTTGAGTTTATGCTTAGCTATATCATCTCAGTTTACAACATTTGAACAGTGCTTCACTTTACCTACAGTGGTGACAATGATGTTAAACATTACTTATGAGCCAAAGCTTATGCAAAGCATTTTAATCACTGTGCTGTAACATTGACAGAGTATGTCACTTTACATACAGTGGTGAAAATTAGGTTATAGGTTGTGTTATATCAGCATCTGCATAGCTGTTTTATAATTGTACTATACATCCAAACAATGAGTCAAATACAAAAGGGAAATTGGCCATACATACATACATGTATTACATGTATACCCATACTGTATCATGCCAAATCAAAATCTGCATAGCTGTTTCATAAATGTAACCTTCATTTTCTGTATTTATAAAACACAAACAAAGAGGATCAATCAAAATGTTTAATTGCCTGAGTGGCACCAGAACAACCAACTGTAATGTACTCTGTAGATTGTTCCAGCAGTGAGGTGCACCAAAACTAAAAACGGATTTATCCAATTCGGTGGAGACCCGAGGAATCTCAAGAATTAACCTCTTAAGCTTTAGGCCCTATTTGACTAATTTCCGTCTAAAAAACATACCCAAACTAAACTGCTTATAAACATTAGAAATATGATGATCAGATGCAAAAGCAGTCATTTGATAGGTAACACCTTGAAGTTTGTGTGGATATGCTCAGATCATAGTTCAGAATAACATACTACCCATGACAAGGAGACAAATGCAAATAAAATATCTGAAATGTATTTTTTCATTTTCAAAGTCATCTTCCACAGAACATTGACAAGTCTACTATAGGTCACAATAGCTGAAAACACTTCACAGTGCCTCAGCAACTTCTCAATAACATGTGTATAAAAGAATTGTGTTGCTACTGCTAACAGAATAGAAGCTATACAGCTTTTTGTGAGTGGTTCCCTTGAAACCTCTCCAGGTGTCCCGAAATCTCTCCAAAGTGTCCAAATGCAATCCACCCAACTGTATAACAACAACACATCAACTTTATACAATAAAGCATAGTAATATGAACAATAATCAATTAACAAAAACCTTTATACCTCCTGATTTTAAGTCACCCCCCCCCCCCCCGTCTCCCCGCTACAAGCCTGTATGGTTTTGCACATTTAGAGTGCTCACACACTCAATCTGTGTCTGATAAGAGCAAACTATGCTAGATATAGCCTAATCTATATATAACAACCTAATCTATATATACATATGTATATATATATGAGAGAGAGAGAGAGAGATAAACAACCTAAAGACTTTACGGTCTCCTGTGTCTTACGGTCTCTCTCTACGTATGGTTAAAACTTACACTCACCAGCCACTTTATTAGGTACACCTTCTTAGTACCGGGTTAGACCCCCTTTTGCCTTCAGAACTGCCTTAATTCTTTGTGGCATAGATTCAACAAGGTGCTGGAAACCTCAGAGATTTTGGTCCATATTGACATGATAGCATCACGCAGTTGCTGCAGATTTGTCGGCTGCACATCCATGATGCGAATCTCCCGTTCCACCACATCCCAAAGGTGCTCTGTTGGATTGAGATCTGGATGACTGTGGAGGCCATTGGGAGTACAGTGAACTTATTGTCATGCTCAAGAAACCAGTTTGAGATGATGTGAGCTTTGTGACATGACGCATTATCCTGCTGGAAGTAGCCATCGGAAGATGGGTACACTGTGGTCATAAAGGGATGGACATGGTCAGCAACAATACTCAGGTAGGCTGTGGCGTTTAAACGATGCTCAATTGGTACTAAGGGGCCCAAAGTGTGCCAAGAAAATATCCCCCATACCATTACACCACCACCACCAGCCTGAACCATTGATACAGGGCAGGATGGATCCATGCTTTCATGTTGTTCACGCCAAATTCTGACCCTACCATCTGAATGTCGCAGCAGAAATCGAGACTCATCAGACCAGGCAACGTTTTTCCAATCTTCTATTGTCCAATTTTGGTGAGCCTGTGCGAATTGTAGCCTCAGTTTCCTGTTCTTAGCTGACAGGAGTGGCACCCGGTGTGGTCTTCTGCTGCTGTAGCCCATCTGCTTCAAGGTTCGACGTGTTGTGCGTTCAGAGATGGTCTTCTGCATACCTTGGTTGTAACGAGTGGTTATTTGAGTTACTGTTGCCTTTCTATCATCTCGAACCAGTCTGGCCATTCTCCTCTGACCTCTGGCATCTTTTTTGGACCATTCTCTGTAAACCCTAGAGATGGTTGTGTGTGAAAATCCCAGTAGATCAGCAGTTTCTGAAATACTCAGACCAGTCCGCCTGGCACCAACAACCATGCCACGTTCAAAGTAACTTAAATCACCTTTCTTCCCCATTCTGATGCTTGGTTTGAACTTCAGCAGGTCGTCAGGTCTGAAGCAGGTCGTCAGCAGGTCGTCTTGACCATGTCTACATGCCTAAATGCATTGAGTTGCTGCCATTGTAATGATATGTGTATAGCTTGGCTATACATATCATCGACCTATAGGTGTCACTATAGTTATTAAGAGTGAGCGCACTGCTGATAGAGTTCAGTTATAGTTGTACCTGCTTGGTGAGCAGAGGTAAATAAAGAGCTAGCACTGCTAGCATAAAGATACAACTTTACGAAGTCTTATTTGTGCTACAAGAAGAAACATTACAGCCATGTGATTGGCTGATTAGATATTTGCATTAACGAGCAGTTGAACAGGTGTACCTAATAGAGTGTATGTTGCTTTGAAACTCTTAAATTGGTTATTTTGTTGATATTCTATTCTCATTCTTCCTATGTGCATTAATGTGACGTTGTGCATTAGATAAAGGTTCTGTTAATACAGCACAACATAATCATGACCAGGTTCTCCCATTTAATGTCTAATGTTCACATGCATCATCAAAGAGACGTAGAGTGAGTCGTCAGCTTCAGATATTGGCCGGAGCATAAACTCCTCACAAGCCGATTTATCTTAACTTGAGGACATGGTAAAATAGCATTTTGGGTAGTCTTAATGATCTAGGATCCAATATGATCGATTGTCTGTCATACAGGGATGAGCAAAGCATTATTAATCATTATTTACCATGAAATATCTTTTGGACTCAGATATAACGTAATGTTACCTTGTGTTAGTTGGTCACGTGACCACTTGTGTTGAGTTCAATTCATCATGTTCATAACCGTTAGAAGTAAGTAGTTTCATTTTTGACCCGTCTATTCTTTCAGTGTTTTATTTCCAATTCTTCATAACAGGATGTTGCAAAAACCAGTTCCAAATGGTTGGCCTGATTAGCATGTCTTCTAACAGTCTACATCTTACATTCCACCCTTTGATGCTGTTTTCACTTAATTGAAATAGCATCACAACAATTGAAAGTTCTTCAGTTTTAGTAAATATACCTGTTCTGCTTAAGCTGGTCTCCCTCTTGCTAGGGAAATGTTACTTGTCTCTGGATTCCCTGGAGTCACTTCATTTAGCACCAAGAGCTTGCACATTTAAAATAAGGTTATACTATACAGTATATTTTGACAGGAAATATCAACCACTTGTTTTTAAACCAAATTAATAGAAATATGTCTGCCTCAGACAAAAGTAAATAAATCAGAATTGGGCAATTAGTAATCCATATATGTATACTAGTCCTTCAAGTGTAATGATCCAGCTGCTCCCTCCTGAGCTCCATGTTGTGCAACTGAACAACAGTTCATAGTCTCCAAATACCAACCTCCAGTTTCAGAATCCAATCTGAGACAATATATATACCAGTCCTTCAAGTTTGAGGCTGTGGATTCTCCTTCAGAGGTTCCATTTTGTGCAATAATGTTCATGCGATATCTCCTTAGATGTTAAATCCGGCTTCAAAACACCACCTGAGAAAATATTAAATTAGTATGTATCAACACATCCAATCCATCAGTCCATCTGATAGTGCTCTTTCTTTAAAATGTTCCTGATCATGTATGGTCATTATATTGCTGCTAAAAGTATTGCCATGTCAGTTTGGAACTCCTCTACCTTCCTCAAAATGTCCTGATAGCTTGGCCTATCACCTTGTGTTGGACTCACATTGTCTTGCAATAAGCCCAGTTTTGCCACATGCAAAACAAACAACACTTTTACACTGTCTAGCAATATGCCCTATCTTACCACGTACAAAACAGCCAACCATTCCATTGGATATCTCCCTGTAAAAGCTTTTACAATGTCGTGCCATGTGCCCACTCTCCCCACATTTAAAGCCCATCATCATGAAGTGCTTCGAGAGGCTGGTCCTAGCTCAACTCAAGACCTGTTTACCACCCACACTGGACCCCTTCCAATTCGCCTACCGTCAGAACAGGAGTACAGAGGATGCCATCTCAACGGCACTTCACTCCACCCTGTCCCACCTTGACAATAGCAACACCTATGTGAGAATGCTGTTCATTGACTTCAGTTCACACCATCATCCCCTTCATCCCCTCCAAACTGATCACCAAACTCAGTGAACTGGGCATCAATACCTCCCTCTGCAACTGGATTCTGGACTTCCTAACCAACAGGCCGTAGTCTGTTAGGCTACATAACCACACCTCCTCAACCCTCACCCTGAAGACCGGCGTTCCACAAGGCTGTGTGCTGAGCCCCCTCCTTTACTCTCTCTTCACCTACGACTGCACACCTGTACATGGCTCAAACACCATTGTTAAGTTCGCAGACGACACAACGGTGATTGGTCTCATCAACAACAACGATGAGTCGGCCTACAGCGAGGAGGTCCAGCACCTAACAGTGTGGTGTAACGACAACAACCTGGCTCTCAACACCAGGAAGACCAAAGAGCTCATTGTGGACTTCAGGAAGTCAAAAGCTGGTACACACACCCCCATCCTCATCAACGGGACTGAGGTGGAGCGAGTCACCAGCTTCAAGTTTCTCGGTGTCCACATCTCTGAGGATCTCTCCTGGACCCTCAACACCTCTACCCTGATCAAGAAGGCTCACCAGCGTCTCTTCTTCCTGAGGAGACTAAAGACGGTCCATCTGTCTCCTCAGATCCTGGTGAACTTCTACCGCTGCACCATCGAGAGCATCCTCACCAACTGTGTCACAGTATGGTATGGCAACTGCTCTGCCTCTGACTGGAAAGCACTGCAGAGGGTGGTGAAAACTGCCCAACGCATCACCGGTTCTTCACTCCCCTCCATTGAGGCTGTCCAGGGCAAGCGATGCTTGCGTAAGGCACGCAGCATCGTCAAGGACATTTCTCACCCCAACCACAGACTGTTCACCCCACTCCCCTCCGGGAGGCGCTACAGGTCTCTCCGCACCCGAACCAGCAGGTTCAGAGGAAGCTTCTTCCCTGCGGCTGTCACCCTACTGAACTCTAACTCTGCACCTCGGTGCCAACCTACCAACCCCTACACCCCCCTCCCCGGACAATTGCACTACTCTTACCCTATAGTATTACTATAAACTGTACATACTGCATCCTCACTTGTACACACTGCTCTTATACTACATACTACTGCTCTTCTGTACACATCTGTCTATACTGTTCATAATGCACATATCTTTATTTTTTTTAATGCTACTGTTAATACACTGCACATCTGTACATACTGTACATATCTGTTTATACTGTTCATACTGCATTCCATATTTATTCTGTTTATTTACTTTGCTTTAATGTTGCTGTTAATACATATATACTGCTTATACTGCACTGCCTATACAGCTCATATGCTGCTTATACTGTTCATACTGCATTCTATTTATTCTGCTTATAATGTTACTGCTAATACATATACTGCTACACTGCACTACTTATACTGCTCATATACTGCACTACCTGTACACATTGTTCACACTGCACTTTTCTGCTTTTTTGCACTTCTGGTTAGACGCTAACTGCATTTCATTGTCTCTGTACTTGTACTCTGCACAATGACAATAAAGTTGAATCTAATTGTGGGGGGACATGCAGCGTTCGGCCTGTAGAGGGAGCTACAGGACCGTGGCAAGGGTTACGGAAGCGAGGCTTCATTGCGCACCTGTTGCGAATGAAGCCTCGTTAACAAAATGGTTTATGATGTGTGTGCCTCTGCTTTGGGTGGAGGAGCTGAAAAGCTACGACTGAAAAGTCGACCAGGACGAATGAACATTATAAATAAACGGGGGTTTTCCCTTATTACCACCACCGGGTCCGCGTCTGTGTGTAGCACCTTGTTACATTAATCTAATCTAATCTAATCTAAAGCAAACAATAACTCCATCTGAGTCATATGTTGGGGTTCTCTCCCTTCTTGGCCGCTTTGTTTCAATTGGAGTATCGTAGGCTCTATACGTCCTTGATGCTCTCGTCCAAAGTGTAGACCATTTTATAATATCAGTTTCCACATAAAAGAGACTTTTGGCTATATTATGTTAATAGCAAAGCATATCTAATATTGACAATCTGACTCCAATGTAATTATCACTATGTGCTAAGAATTGTTGAGTTTGTGTTGATTTAGTGCAAGAATGGTCAAATGAGTCAAATGAGGCTTTAATAATACTGTATTCTCATACAATTATTACAAGGCATATACTTAATAGAAAAATGTTACATTCTAATAGAGAGAGACAGAGAGATAGGGAGATGACCACAGGTCATTCAAAACAATGCTACTTTACAACCTATGACGAGAACCACACGACAGGACAACCACAGTATTTAAACTAGGAGCTGTTGGCAAGGAGACCAAACCACCATTCATTTTATCCCTCCTATACTGATGACATCACAGCTCTGACACCCCTCAAAACATTCCACACAGCTCACAGCCACTTGTCTCCCCAGGGGATGGGCTCTCAATGTAGGAGGCAGAATAGCTCCCCCTTCAAAAGTGGGTGCATTGTGTATCCCCAAAAGCAGCTACAGGGTAGCTTGTAGTTGCCATTAAGTTTATCACTATGTCTGTGTACGGGGTGTTGGAATCTATGTGTAGTGCAATTGCTTGACGTGTGTTAGCATCGCTCTGTGCAATCAGTGCTGACTTGAAAAGCGGGTCTTGGTCTTGCTGAGTTAACCCAACAATGGCACTGTATGAACTGAAAGCTTCCCACAATATACATACATATCCTGCCAGATGTTCTTTAAGTGTCATTTGTACCTCTTTATCTTTTGCCAGTTTACTGAACAAGTACCCAATACAGCAAGCAAAGCCTTTTTCCTAGCTTCTGCATCTGCATTCTTAGTCTGTATATTGTGAGGAAGAGCATTGGCCAAAGAATCGGGCACACAAGCCATCAATACAACACACGTCACAATCAGTTAAGCTATGTAAATCAGCCTGGCATTCTAAAGTAGCAAAAAATTCCACAGAGTCCCGCTGACCAGTTTCAAACTTATTCCTACCTATTGAATCTGTCTCCGGGAGACATGGGTTTCACTGTTGTATAAGTGGTTGACTTATACACTGGGGCTACGGGGAACCTTACTGTATCAACAGATACAGATACAACAGATCTATCCCCCTGCCTTTGTGTGTCTGGCTGTGTTTCTCTATCCCAAAAAGTGTGTTCAGACCTCTTATTGCATGTTTCTAATAATTAATCATAAGCCGTCTGCACTTTCGCTAAAGCTGCAGATGCGTCCTCTAAGGTTGTTTGTGTAGCAGCAATGATTTCCTTTTGCCCAGAAACTTCCTTCATTAGCGATAACTGAACTTCTGCACTAACATTAGTCTGGGATTTACATATTTTGATTGCAGAAGCTTGCTGTTCGACCTGATCCTGTAGTACACTATCCTCCTTTTCTAGTGTAGATATTCTTGTCTTGAACTTTTTGTGAGAAACAAGGAGTGCTTGTTACATTTTACATTCATGGCATTGAGCAGACACTTTATCCAAAGCGACTTACAACAAATACATACATGAATCAGTCATCAGAAGATAAAGTAATCAATGCTCGGACCAGGGGCCATAGGCAGTAACAATGCTAGAAGAAGGAAGAATTATTTTATTTTTAATTTTTGTTTTATTAACAGGAGAGAAACTTGTACAGGGGGGTAGTGGGGGTGAAGAGGTCTTTAGGAGGGACCGTTAAGATGTAGCCTGAAGAGCAGTCAATTTATGTCAAGAAGATTGGTAGTGACTCTGTAGTCATGACAGCAGTGGGAAGCTTGTTCCACCAGCGGGGCGCCTGGACAGTGAAAAGCCGAGTAGTGCGGCTGCTGCATCCACGTAGAGGTGGCGGTGCCAGTGGCCAGCCGAGGTGGAAGAGCGGAGTGATCGGGCAGGTGTTTGGGGGCTGACCATTGCTTGCAAGTAGGGAGGGGCTGTTCCCTTTGCCACCCAGTAGGCAAGCACCAGGGTCTTGAATCTGATGCGAGCTGCTACCGGGAGCCGGTGAAGGGTGTGGAGGAGGGAAGTGACATGGGAGAATTTGGAGAGATTAAACACCAGATGGGCAGCAGTGTTCTGGGTGAGTTGCCGAGGCCTGATGGTGGACGCAGGGAGTCCGGCCAAGAGTGCGTTGCAGTAGTCAAGGCGAGAGATCACAAGTGTTTGGACCAAAAGTTGTGCTGCTGGTGAGGAATGGACGTATCCTTCTGATGTTGTAGAGGAAGAATCTACAGGAGCGTGCTGTCGCTGTGATGTTCGCCACACAGGATAAGTGGTTGTCAAGGATCACCCCAAGGTTCTTGGCTCTGGGAGGAGGTCACAGTAGAATTCTTTACTGTGATGGAGAAGTCTTGGAGAGGGCAGGTTTTCCCTGGGAGGAAGAGCAACTCAGTCTTGTAATGCTGTGGCCACTTTTTCTTTCTTATTCTTTAATATCTTTGGGTTACTGTTGAGCTCAGACATAGCCCATTCATAGGGCTCATCATGGCTGTCTAACTGCTGTAGTGTATATCATGTACCCCATGCTTATCAATATACTGCCCCAATCACATTGTGAAACCAATGGCACACTGAAATCTAATGAAAAACAATATGAACAACTCAAACTCTCCTCTTCTCAAAAACAAAACAAAACGACAAAGTGTTCCCAAACAGCTGTCTATCCAATTACTTTAGGATAAAACACACATCTACTGCCCCTGATCTTGGGCTTGAATGTCCTGAACCAAATACTTTAGGTCTGTTACCTTAAAAAATATGTATATTCAGCTACCCTTTAGGATGCACAATATTGTCCACACTCTGAACGATGACGTGAGACACGGAACAAAATGTACACTGGCGAGTATTTTTTATTATGCATATAATCTTGCAAATAATTCAACCTTCTGTTAGGTCCCCCAAAGAAAATACAAACAGAGTCGCTCAAGAATGGGGAACTAACAAACGATCCACTCATAACTACCTACTCAACAAAAAAGTGCAGGATAAACTGCAGGATAGAAGTGCAAAAAGCAGGATAAAAAGTTTTCTACATAGGACCCTTTTCCTACGTAGGACCTACAACCTTTTTTCAAGTCAGCCAGGAACAACATTCAAACAAATGAAACAGTGCAAAAATGCAGGATAGATAAATAATAAGAGCTGAATTAAACAACAAAAATAAAATGGGTAGTTTCACTTTAGGGATGTTTACTCCCACGTTTCAATAACAACAAAAAACGTATCACCCAGTCATGTGTGCGCATACTACTTCCATCTCTCACAGGTTATGGGTAGTGATGGCGAGATGAAGCTTCATGAAGCATTGAAGCTTTCCATCCAATTGGTTCACTCATGGGCCGAAGCTTCATGGTGCTTCATTTGCTCTACTGTGCCATCAAGTGGACAATAAATGGCTTTGGTGCGTGAAGCTTTGAATTGAATTGTGCTTAAATGATAATGCCAATAAACAAATAATATACTGTTGCCGAGGGCGAGTCTAGTATGGCCTTTCCCCGGCCTAAACACCATTCCCAACGTTACCCAGTTAAGCGAAGCAGGATTGGCCTGGGGTTTGAGAGCAACCTTGGTGAATCACCACGACACTGCGAGAAAGAGAAAAAGCTTAGCAGCTGGGGGGATGTTCCTGAAACACATTTTATCTTTGATTTATCCCTCAAATAGGTGCAACTGCATAACTGCTTATAGATGATAAAATGATTCACACATTGTGTAACTGCATAATTGCATACAGATGATGTGACTGAAGTGATAAGTTGATTCAAACATATGTAACAGCCTAAAACTGCATAGACATAACTAGAATGTGAGTGTATGACCCCGTGTCACCATATCTGCTTAGGCCTCATCGTGATGACGGCCCGCTATCAAAGAAAGTGCTAAGAATATGAGAATACCCATGTTTGATTGTGTAATCTTATTTAGAGATGATCACTGAAGTAAGGTACTATATTACTGAAAGTTGTAGTCATGGGTACAAAGATTAATCACTGCAAGAAAGGGGATATTGTGTAAGGCCTGCCGGGAGAGGCAGGTCAGGTGGTGGAAAGTCCCCAACTGAAAAGTACCATGGCGTCCAAAATTAAGTGTGAACCTGTTAAGAAATGTGTAATACTAATGATATGAAGAATAGAATGTTTTACTGGTTTTAGATCCTTTAAAAAGATTGATTATTATACGGTTATACGGTTGGAGAATGTGTTGATGTGATGGGGCCTGAAAGCCATACTTATTGAGGGACAGAGAAACTTTCCTAATTTTAGTGTTGCGAAATCTGGTGTTGCTATTCTCCCCCCCCCCCCCCCCTTGTCTAGACACTCTCTGCAAATACTTTGTAGGCCTGCTCTGCAAAACAGAGACACACACTATGCAAAACATAGACACACAATGTTCTGACATAGACACACATACACAAGGGTATAAAACAAGCTTTTCGGGGCATTTCGCTGGTCGCACCCCGCTGTGGAGCGTAATACCTGAAGCATCGGAGCAGGAGAGAGTGTGTTGGAGACCAAGCCCGGAGCTCATACTCTGATCAAATTCTGACTCACGAATTGCAACCGCTGAACAGCTTTTGAGGACAAGTTTCTTGACAGCATTTGGACATCATTTTGGTAGAATTTAGTTGGTGACTTGACCACACTCTGAAAACTCCACAGCTCCTCTCTCAGCACGGGGCACCTCCCTTAGCTGTTGAGGCTGTGGCGGTGAGGAAGACTGGGGGCTATTATTATAGGTTTTCACAAATTCCTGGATCACATTTAGACATATTATTATAGGATTTTTCGACAGTTTCACGGACAATACTTGGACACATGAGTTCAGGAACTTCAAGATTTCCGGATCATCCAGATTTCCGGATCTTCTAGATTTCCGGATTCTTCAATCAATTCAAAAGAAAATAAATTTTAGTGGATTTTCCAGGTTTTACTTGTCAGGGGCAAAGCTGAGGCCCTCCGCGGGGATTCAGAGCCTCTTGGCTGGGTAGAGGAAACTCAAGCTCTCCACCACAACCACGGCGGAAAGAGGAACCGGGTTCGAAACTGGAGCCTCTCTAAATTTCACTCACACACAGTAGAACAGGCAGAGTAGGGACAGAGGTATGGCTTTATTTACTTTTAGGATTTTTATCATGTTTCTATATTTTATCTGATTAACATTTTAGAATACTGTCTGTAACCCCATTTTATGATATTTTAGCTATGCTGTAATGCTTTGAACTATTATTAAAGATCATATCCTGCATTTAAAGCAACAGTTTCATGAAATTTAATGGTTTATTATTTTTACTTTAAATTGCGTAACTCATCACAAGTCATATATTTCCTCCTGGTAATGTGAAAGGTTATAGGTTACTGTGCATGTGTTATCATAGGATCTGAATGGTTATATCTGGCCCATTATTATTACCTCCTTTGGGTATATTATACATACCGATAAATCCTTTATCCGCAACCACACCAACTTGCACTCGTTAAGGTTAGAGCAGTCGTTCAACCATAGAGGTTGCCCGCTTCTGTGCACGGTTTTATAGGGGTGAATTTTCAGTACAACTGAAGTGGGTGAATGAAGCCAAGGGGGAACTAAGGGATTCTTAGACTGTTAACAGCGGAGTGAATCTAACCGCCACCGACCTACACCGGACCTGAGGTCCAAACCTGTTACTAGAGGGTTGGTACCAGAGCCCTGTAAGGGGCTTTGAGTTCTTTTTATTATTTTTATATTTTTAATTCGAACTCTTGCCGGGAGAACAAATAATATACTCATTAATATAGTGTCTGTTTTTCTGATAGAATGATGGCAGGGACAGAGGGGAAAGTTGAAACAAATTGGGGAGAGGGTTGTGATGTGAATGTGCTTGTGTTACTAGGGACAACATGTAACACGTAAAATAGGGACAACATTTGATTCATTTTTATTTTAAAATAACAACTTTTCCACAGTGCTGGGCCTCAGGCGTTTTTATTTTTTTTTGAGAGGACTTCACCTGCTTTAGAAAATACCCTTTCACAGGGCACAGATGAAGCAAGTACAGCAAGTGGGAACAGCAAGTTTATACAAGTTGAGATATACATTTTTCTGTCTTTCCCAATACTCCAGGGGGTTCTCCAATCTTTCAATGTTTGGTTCACCCAGGTACGTTTGGACCTCCACTGTTGTGTCCGCAGTGACATTTTGGGTCCTCGTCTGCAGGACTGTGGTGTCCAAACGATGCCACAGTTTGCTACCTAGGATAGACAAACAGGCTGTAAGTGACTAAATAGGCCTACAATAACACAATTAGAATGTATCCATTACCTTGAGTCACAGGCTGAGAAGCTTCTGATATGTGCTGTTGTGATGACGATGATGATGAGAAGGAAGACGTGCTGTTTCGTATAACAGCAGCACATTCAGAAGTGAGCCTCTTCTCGGCATCTGCTGCTTTATTGGGGCTAAAGAAGCCTATCTTTTTAAACCTGGGATCGAGCAGTGTCGTCAGTGACATGATGCTCATTGATTGCAAAGTGTATAGCTTCTCCCTTAACTGTCTCCTCAGGCTCTCAGCCATTGCTGTGCTCTCTGGAGTTTGGACAATTCCCATTTCCTCCTCCTCCAGTGCGTGGTATAGCATTGATAAAAGGGGAATGGCTTTTGATCCAGACACTCTCTTCTCCTCTCACAGCTCAACTGTGGCATCATTAAATGGGGACAGCACTTTTAGACATTCTGCGATAATTTCATACTGTTCTGATGAGAGTGGGGCAATGTCAGTGCGTAGGCCTGCCAAAGCTGCTCCTACAGGTTCCCTGAGGTCATAAACACGTTGGAGCATATGGTATGTGCTGTTCTAGCGTGTATCCACCTCTTGAATTAGCTTCAGTGCCGGCCGGCCCATTTGCTCCTGCACCTGTGTCAGCCTCTCCTATAAAATTAGCCAACAAAAAGTGATTAATTCAAGTGTCACTGCAGCAGCAACTTAAACAAAACAGCGTCATTTAGAATATTGCAATGAAATAAAGGAACTCACCTTTGCAGTGGTGCTGCTCTTGAAATAGCCCACTGTCTTCCTAGATTTTGCCCGGATGTCAGACAACAGTGTTTTGGTCAAGAGCCTTTTTAATGAGTAAATTTAAAGTATGCGCCACACAATTTGTGTGACGCAAACGAAGCTCCTTGGCACAAGCACTCATATTTGCTGCGCCATCAGTCACAAGGCAAGTAACTTTGTGTGTAATACCCCACTCTGACATAAGTGCTGCTTTTACTTTTGCCAAATTTGTATGTGCAGTATGTGCCTCAGGGAAATACAGCACCCCTAAAACAACAGAATGCAAAGAGGTGCTTGCATCTATAAAATGGCATGTCACAGCTAGATACGCATCAGTGTTAATAGACACAATAACTTTGGCTTTCTCCTTGGATTCCTTATATCTGTCCTCCACCATAGCTTTCAAAGCCTAAAGGAAAGAAGAGAACACTCTTGGAATGGCAAATATGGGGAAATGGGGAAAAATTCTTCATGTGCTCACATACGCACCTGCCTTGTAGGGTTCAAAGCTCTAACAAGCTTTCTGAACCCTTTGTCCTCCACAATAGTGAAGGGCTGGAAATCCTGATTCACCATATTGACCAAGGCCTCATCCACATCATTCTTCTCTCCTGATGACAAAAAATGCACTATTCAATTACAGATATCATTAATTAGTCACATTTAAAATATAAATTAATGTTGTCTAATACAAACGTACCATGTACGTACAAATAATACAATAATACCATAATACAAAGGTACCGTGTACCATGTTTGTATGCTGTCTTATCATTGCATCCTAAAATGGCTTACCTGAGCTTGGTCCACCTTGGTTGGTCTCCTTGTTTTCATGCAGGGCTCTATAATGCCTCAGCATAGATGAGGTGTTATTGTTGTATCCCAGTTCTTTTGAACACAACAGACACTTCACCTTTTAAAATACCAGACATTAGAATAAAGAAATTAGAACAAGGGATACGCTGTGTTGTCACATTTATTTATATTACGTATACCTTATTTGGAGAGATCAGCTCAAAATGTTTCCAGACAGGGGAAAATCTCCTCTTTCTTGCTGGTTCCATCGCAAAAAAAAAAGAAGCTCGAATAGATTGCAAACGCGCAATAAAGTTCCAAATCCACAAAATGTGAGGGGACAGGGGAGGTCCATTGCGTTTCGTTGCCCCTTATATTTCGAATCGCACGCCAAACCCGCGAACCATTTCCTGAATCAGTCACGTGGTACGGCCGGCTCGCGAGGCTTCGAACGTCACCACATACGTCATGACACAAGCTTCGATACGCGATTCACAGAAATCTTCCTGGATTACTCGACACACGCTTCGAAGCCTCGACACGGAAGGACACATCACTAGTTATGGGCCAGAAAAACTAGCGTGTCAACAGCCTCTGGTTTCATTGTTGACAACATTGCCACCAGTACTAAACTATGGCACTATTCGCGGACATGATTTATTTTGAGGTGATGGAAAAGGTTGGTCGTGTTACCTCCTTTCGTAATCACAGGCCGCCGATATAGCTTGCAGATGATAGTCTTGAGGTCGGATATTTTGAATCCAAACCAGGTTCAAATTACAGACGAAGATCCTTTTTTTTCTAAACTAATTTCTAAACTAACCAAACACAAAGCTTACATCCACCACAACCTGAAATATAATATTGGATTGGTTAGATACATTTCAGGAAATAACTACTTGTGTTATTACATTAAGTGGAACATTATCCCATAAACTATGCAGACGTTTTTAATGAGTGATTAGAATTTTGTAACTATTTTTTTTAAAAGGTATGAGGTGGTGGAAATGACTGGGTGCTGTGGAAATGACAATGAATGGACGTCCATGTAGAAAAACAGAAGACATTTATTTGAAAACCTTCTGAAGCACACAATTCCATTAAACAAATCCATTTAGTCTGTTTGGTCTCTTACCATGAACAGATGAACAGTCTTACTGTAAACAACTTTAACCAAAAATAGTCACACGAAGTTGTGATTGTAAAATTATGAATTTCCGAATACTTAAATAAAACACCTTAAACCTTTGTCATGTCAATGCATTGCAACATGAACTGTAAAGCATCTTGAGCGCCTGTAAAGCATCTTGAGCATGCACGCGCGTGTGTGTGTGTGTGTGTGAGTGAGTTTGGTATTGTAAAATTCTAATCGGTCTCTTAGATGAACATTGTTCTGAAGAGAACTTTTAAAAGGCACCTTAAACTATATCATATCAATTATCATATAACATGAACTGTAAAGCATCCTGAACACAGGGCAGAGAGAGAGAGAGAGAGTAGAAAGTAAGAAGTAAAGTATGCAGTGTGCTCTCTACTTTCTCCTTAACAGTGAGATGAACTGTGAATTTCTCTTTAGTTCCATCTTTCTTTTTCTTCTCTCTCTCCTCAGCTTTTGCCTTCCATGCGTGCCAAAATGTCTGGGCCCCAGGGTCAAAGGCTGAGGTTAGCAATTCTTTGTCCACACAGTTGGGACATTCTCTGTACATACACTCCTTGGTGTAGGGTGAACAGCACAGAGAGACAACTAAATCTTCAATTTTACTGCTGTTGATCACTTTGTGCTGCAGCAGTTTGTCTGCCATTAACTGCAGATTGGCATGCGTCTTGCATAGGCATGCGTCTCTGTCCTTAACTGTGGGCTTTATAATCCAAAAAGGACGTTTCTTGCAGAACTCACTGTAAGAAATCTGTATGTCAGGATACTCCTTCTTAAATTTCTCATGAAGTATTTCCATGGGTTCATTAAGGAATCTCTTTTGTTTTTTCATTTTTTTCTGTGTCACAGTCTCCTTCTTACCAGTTGTTGCTCGGCTGTTCTCATCTCTTTCTAAGAATTGCTTGATTTTCTCTTCTGTGTCTGTGCTGATGCTGTTTTTTTGCTTCTTCCTTGTGTATGTAAGTGCTGCAGACCTCTTTTCATTATTTCTCCTTCTCTTGGCTGAGAAGCCAAATTCTGTTCTAGCCATTTTCAGTAGGCGATACTTCTTGAGGATCTTTCCTGCCATTATCTTCGAAATAAGTTGTTTTTCTCTCTCGGAGGAGAGATTTTCATATCTGTCTCTCAGCTCAGCAAGAAGAGCATTATGGAAAACCAAAGTTCTTCTTAGTGTGTGTGGTGGTGCTGCCATCTGCTTTTTTGACTTGGCATTTGAGGAGTCAGCCTGCCTCACTTTCTTCAATAATCGATCATACCGTTTGCGGTACCTCTCGGCCTTCTGCAGAGCCTTCTCAAGCTTAGCATTGCTTTCATACAATGCTGCATACACTTTTGAACGGTTTCTTAGAACCTTTTTCCTTCCCCTTTGTTGTTGATTTAAAGGTTGGGCAGAGGATGATAGTGAGGTTGGTGAGGGTGGTGTGGGAGGTGGAGCGACATCATGTTATGGCTGCACCGAATCTGGAGAGTTTGGTGGTGTAGTGGTAGAAAGGTAGGCCTGTACCTTAAGAGCTTTGTTCATCTTCTCCCGATAATTTTTTGGATTGGTTCTCCATTGTCTCCTTCTTTTGCGTTGTTCTCCCTTTGACAAATCTGCAATTGGCTTCACAACCCCTCTTTCTTTTTTCCTCAGGTATCTCTCCCTGTCTCTTTTCAGTCGCTCTTCATATTTGACAGGGTCCTCTTTTATTCTGTCCCTATAGGCCTGAGACCTTTCTGCAGTAGAGGTCCGCGGCATCTTAAAAATAGATGAAAATGCATTTCAACAAATATACATTTGAATAAAACATTAACATTGTACATTTTAATAAATAAATTACACATATGTAGCCTCACAATCTATGAATTGCACCTTGTAAGCATAAATGTAATTTCCACCTCACCTTTGTCATTTCCACCCAAGAAGGTAATGTGTTGGAAATTACGGAGGTGGAAATGACAATCTTACAGTATTTTGTAAAAAAGTCCAAGCTAGCATCACAGATTAGCTATGAATTGGTATCTAGCATTTCATGCATGCAAAATACATCTATGTATGTTAAAAAATCGATTCATTTACAAACTCAATTGATGTTACGTCATGTTTGGAAATTACATACAATAAAAATATTTTCATTTCAAGCAATATTTACCTTGAGTTTTCTTCAAAAGTTGGTGAAGAAATCCAAAATATCGTCCATATCAGACATGTGCTGTGATGTCACTGTTCATCTCCATAGAAACTACCCAAACCATCTTTCATACAAACTTTTTAAAGGGACATTACAGTGTTGTGGTGGAAATGATGGCAATACTGTGGGACAACTACATTTTGTATATAAAATCACATAAATAGTTGTTTGACCTTAAATACCACAATTATGTTTAGATTATTTTACTGATACTTTATTCAGTCACATTTAAAAAATAAAAAAAAAAGATAAATAATTTTTTTACACTTCATTTTCATTATTGAAGATCAGAAGTCTGGGTGTGGGACAGGCACAAAACAGCAATATTTGCATCTATAACGATGTTGAAAAAGGTGAAGAAATCATCGTAGACTACCGGTAAAAAGTTCCTAAAGTACTTTAATTGTAAAGATAACTATGAAAGTGTGAATATTCCCAATTTTTATTTTCTTTTATAAAATATGATCAAAGGACATGAAAGTGCCCGTAGTCTAAGAATCGCCCATATATATCTTATTGCTTTTGAATCTTCTCTTCCGATTCCAGTATTTTAGAATCCCAATTCCATCTGCCAGTTACAGTGGGGGAAATAATTATTTGATCCCCTGCTGATTTTGTTAGTTTGCCCGATTACAAAGAAATGAGCAGTCTATAATTTTTATGGTACTTTTATTTTAACAAATAGAGACAGAATATCAACAAAGAAGTCCAGAAAATACACATTATATAAAGTTATAAATTGATTTGCATTTGAAGGTTTTGCACATATTCTGATGATGGTAGTCTCTGACACATTCACACCTACCTCCTGGAGAGTGTTCCTGATCTATGAGACACTTGTTTTGGGGGGTTTTCTTAATTATGGAGAGCATTCTTCGGTCATCCACTGTAAAAGTCTTCCCTGGCCTACCAGCCTGTTTGCAATTGCTGAGCCCAGTGCTTTTTTTCTTTTTAATAATAAAAAGGTTTTGGCCATGTTTCTGATAGTTTTACATCTTTTTGCCTAATAATTGCTTCCTTCACTTTCATTGACACCTTTTTGGCCCTCATGTTGACAGACACCAATAGCAGACTCCAAAGGCAAACGCAAAGCCTAGAATCAATACTAGACATTGACAGCTCTCTTATGCCTGCACAAATGATGTGATGGAATACACCTGTCAAGCTAGTTGTCCTATTACATTTGGTGCCATGAAATAGGAGGCCTACAAACATTTTGGAGTATAGAGCCAAAAGAAGAACAAATGCTTCACTGTCCCAATAATTACCCAGGGCACTGTATATTAATGAATGCTTTATGGATGTTACATTATCATCACTCTAAGTAGTGTTACCAAATATTTTTAGTCAGATGTATTAAATTGACAGTATGTTTCATACTTCGCTTATTTTTAAGGTAGTGTAGTAGTTTCCATATTTATTACACATGAAAATGCAGACACACACAAACACACACACACACACACACACAGAGTGAGAGCAAAGAATAAATGAATTAATAGACTGCACTAAATCAATAGCTCTAAATGGAAAATGAGTAGAGTACATGATGTTTAATAATGCGTTTGTCCTCTGCTTATGCTGCATTATATCAGGGTATGCTTGCTTGGGTTCTGAATGATTTCAATTGGTTTGGGATTAAGCTCTGTACTTCTCTCTGCACTGACAGATTTAATCTCAGATTTCAAAATCGGTGACCAAATGGAATCAGATGATGGCCAGCCAGGGATTACACCCACACATGAGGAAAGCGAAATGTCAGAAAACGACCCATATCCGATTTTTATACACAGATATATCCTCATAGGGAATACCCTGGACTAAATACTGAAACACACAGACAGATACACACATTATATAGTACATACACACTCACCGGCCACTTTATTAGGTACACCTTGCTAGTACCAGGTTGGACCCTCTTTTGCCTTCAGATCTGCCTTAATTCTTTGTGGCATAGATTCAACAAGGAGCTGGAAACATTCCTCAGAGATTTTGGTCCATATTGACATGATAGCATCACGCAGTTGCTGCAGATTTGTCGGCTGCACATCCATGATGCGAATCTCCTGTTCCACTACATCCCAAAGGTGCTCTATTGGATTGAGATCTGGTGACTGTGGAGGCCATTGGAGTACAGTGAACTCATTGTCATGTTCAAGAAACCAGTTTGAGATCATGTGAGCTTTGTGACATGGCGCGTTATCCTGCTGGAAGTAGCCATCAGAAGATGGGTACACTGTGGTCATAAAGGGATGGACATGGTCAGCAACAATACTCAGGTAGGCTGTGGTGATTAAACAATGCTCAATTGGTACTAAGGGGCCCAAAGTGTGCCAAGAAAATATCCCCCACACCATTACACCACCACCACCAACCTTTGAGTTACTGTTGCCTTTCTATCATCTCGAACCAGTCTGGCCATTCTCCTCTGACCTCTGGCATCAACAAGGCATTTTCACCCAGAGAACTGCTGCTCACTGGATATTTTCTCTTTTTCGGACCTTAGAGATGGTTGTGCGTGAAAATCCCAGTAGACCAGCAGATTCTGAAATACTCAGACCAGCCAGTCTGGCACCAACAACCATGCCACGTTCAAAGTCACTTAAATCACTTTTCTTCCCCATTCTGATGCTCGATTTGAACTTCAGCAGGTTGTCTTGACCATGTCTACATGCCTAAATGCATTGAGTTGCTGCCATGTGATTGGCTGATTAGATATTTGCGTTAACAAGCAGTTGAACAGGTGTACCTAATAAAGTGGCCGGTGGGTATATAGTACATATCTACATTTCATGATGTCACACCAAATACATTCTGGATTCATTAGTGTTGCCAGGGCGAGTGTTGGTGAAGTGATATTGTCTTTTTGCCTTCTCCCCATCCCAGAATCCATCTGAAATCCATGGCTAGTGACGGAGCTGGATTATCATCAGAGGAAAATCGAATGCTGGTGATTTGGCACAGGCTCTCCTGCACCATATCATCATCTTTAAATACTTTAAAATACAATCAAATATCATAGACTATGTGCAGAGTCATGCTTTTGAATGGCATCATTCATGTGAAATTCATGTAATACTCACTACAAAAATAGTAGGTGACCATCCACGTGATCTAATTCAGCAATAATGCCAGAGAGGCATGATTTACTGTAAATGTTGTCACGGGTCGGGGGAATTATTAGGCACAACAATATTGACAATAAATCCAGCGTCAAGGACATTATTGCTAATACAATGGTTATACAACAAATCCGTAAATTGTGAAAACAATGCTTTAAGTATTTATTTTAGAATAGATTGTGGTGGTTTCTGCCAACTGTAACTGAGAAATATATTTCCCAAAACTACTAACATTGTGAACGGAACAAATCTACTGCGGCGTAGGAATATCATAATATGTGATTTAACTGTGACATTCGAATTCAAATGCCTCGGCACCTCGATCTACAATAACAATGCTTGTTTAAATGACATTCAATCTTTTTCAATGGATGTGTAAAGTGTATTTATAAGTGTGTTTTCATAAGAAATACAGCCATTGTTACCCTACATTGATCATCATTCAAAAGTATATTGTATAGAGTTACCTTCATGTAAACTCAATACCTCTATAATCAATCATTCCTTATGCAGCCAGGAGTTACATAGTGTTGTAAGTTACTGTGTTAAAGCCTGTGTGTTGTTTGTGTTGCAGTGTGGAGCTGGACTTCAAGCAGCAGGAGGACAAGCTCATTTCCCTAATGAAGAGACTGTGCCCCATGGACGACCCACAATGCCCTGCTCTGCCTTACCCCCATGAGGTCTTCACCTCCACCCCCAAACGCAAGTCCAAGACGGACTCCAAAAAGCATGCTCGTTGGAAACTCTGGTTCCTATAAGGAAAACACTTTAGAGACTTTGTTTGGAATGGCCTTTGGAATATGTTGTTACCTGGCTCTCCTCCTCCCCTACCAAAGGATGAATGAACAAAGGAGATTATCTATCTCTTCCAGAGGATGGATAAACACATACACCAGTGGAACCACTAAGTCGAGAGCGTTTTCTGAGTTTGAACTGCAATGGGAGTCAATTGGTGATTAGAAAAACATAAAATTATATTTTGCTCAAGGAGGTTTAGCGCCTGCCTAACCTAATCAAGTTGTGGCACACTGTAACACAGTAGTGGATCGACTCACCCTGGCTGAATAACAAGGTGAGACTGGATATATATTTTTGTCTTTTTTTGTTGAGATGGAAGAAGATGGATGTTATTTATACACTTGGCATATGTCTCTCAGTTTTTATTTATGATTAAGCATTTATTTTTCCAATTGCCCCTCCCATCAGAGACATCTGCTTGAGCAGAAGAGGAATCACCCATGTTGAAGGCCTGTTCCTCTCTGGAGCTACTTCAACTGTACAAGATAGCCTCTCAGCAAAGCACAAACATTTGGATACTGAGAGCAACTTGGATAGAAGACTAAAATTAAATACAGTGCATTGTAGTATGTTAGTGCTACCTTCATAAACATATCCTTCCTCCTCTCTCTCCCTCTTTCTTTCTTTCTTTCTTTCTCTCTTTCTCTCCATCCCTCTCCTTATCTTACATGCAAACTGACAAATCCCCTCTAAGAGTACTTCAGAGAATAATTGGAATATCTACAGTAGGGTATGTTGCTCTCTCTCTGTACTAGCAGTGTGTTGCCATTATTCATCAAATTTGAATGTAATTGAAGGTCCCCCTTCTGGTAGCAGCTCCCATCCCTGAAGATGCAGAAGTATGGTTTGAATGGGTTTTTACTGCACAGATAATACAGACTAACAATATATAATACAGACTTTTCTCAGGTTTCTCGTTATGTTACACTCTTGTTCAATACCATCTGAAGCAGAGTATTTCCTACATATACTTTTAAATAGCTTTTTATTGAATTTCAGGCAAAAATAAAACATAGTTTTGAAACTTCTCTATCAATTCATACACATAAAGCTATAATTGCCTTTCAATTAAACATAGGCCATAGTGCCTGGCTAACTCACGCAATCACCCACAGCAAAGAAATGTACAGTAAAAATATGAACCCCATACTATTCTCTCTGGAATATGTATTTCACATGCTAACTCGCTTCGCTCAACAGTTCATCATCACAGCCCATATGGTCCATCTTATAATCATAATTATTGAAAATTCTGCAACTCCACAAGAATTTTGATTCATTTAGAACACTGATTATTTTTCCAAAACACATTTTATTAACTAACATCTATATGATTACATTTTGTTGGGGGGGGGGGGGGGGGGCGGGGGGGGAGATCTATTAACAGTCTAAGAAAAGCAATCCATGCACTGCGCTATGTATACATTAACGTGTAGGGCATCGGTCTCTATATTTGTATATCAGTGATAAATACTGTAGTGTAGAGGAGAAACTACTGATGTAGCCACAAAACATATGATCAAAATGCACTTAACTGCACCCACACAGTTAGCGGTAGATAATCAAAACCTCACTTTTATTGAATTACTGTATGTCTAATAATATCCAATATGTTCAATTTTGTCAAATTGAGTACAGTAGGACTATTTGAAAACATCAACATCAATTCACACACTTTTCTTGTTTACCTGGTCACACATTTCACTGTCGCAGGGTTCACAGTCTAACAAGCTTCTACTGTAGCTAGCAAGCATACTAAAAGACAGACACACAGCTATACATTAAGTAAGTGCAATTCATTGATGATGTGCAATTTTATGTATTTTGTACAGTTTTTACCTCACAATAAAAGCATTCTTAATAAAACGGATACATTTATCTGATAGTTGTTTTGAGCAGTGCAACAGTGTTGATGCGGCATAAAAGTTCAACAACCCAATGTTTAGAGCAACAGTATGATACAGTGTCCTGTGTAAGTAGCGGGACAGTGAAGCCTTTTTTTATTCTTTTGACTCTGTGTTCTAAACGTTTGGATTTGAAATCAAAGTGAAAGTAGTGAAAGTAGAGTCTCAGCTTTTATTTTGGGTTTTCTATACATGTTGCTATCACCGTGACACTGTGAAGACATTAAAACACTTTTTAGACACACTCCCTCTATATTAGGCCACCAAAAGTGATGGGACAGATTTATCAAATGTTTAAATTAAGCACTCATGTTTAGTATTTGGTCGACAATCCTTTGCACGCAATAACTGCCTGAAGTCTGCGAACTATTGACCTCACCAGAGGCTGGGTATCTTCTCTGGTGATGCTCTGCCAGGCCTGTACTACAGCCATCTTCAGTTGTTTGTTTTGAGGACGTTTTGCATGAAGTCTCCTTTTCAGCAAATTAAATGCATGTTCAATAGAATTTAAATCTGGAGATTGACTTGGCCAGTCAAAAGCTTTCCATGTTTTGGCCCTGAAAAACTCCCTTGTTGCTATGGCAGAATGTTTTGGGTATATGTCCTCATATGAAGCGCCGTCCAATGAGTTTGGAGGCATTTGCTTGTACTTGGGCAGACAAGATGTTTCTGTATACTTCAGAATTCATCCTGCTCCTGCCGTCAGTAATTACATCATCAATTAAGACAAGTGAGCCAGTTCCAGTGGCAGCCATACACGCCTAAGCCATAACACCCCCTCCAACATATTTCACAGATAAGGTGGAATGCTGTGGATATTGGGCCGTTCCTTTTTTTCTCCACACTTTACTCTTGCCACCACTCTGGTACAGTTAATCTTTGCCTCATCTGTCTACAAGACCTTTATCCAGAACAGGCTCTTTTAGGTACTTTTTAACAAACCATAAACACTCTTCTGCGGATGGTAGTCTCTGATACATTCATGCCTATCTCCTAGAGAGTGTTACTGATCTGTGGGACAGTTGTTGTTTTGGATTTTTTCTTAATCATTGTCATCCACTTTACAATACTTTCTTTCCTTTTAATTATGTTCCAAACTGTTGATTTTGGTAGGTATAAGGTTTTGGCAATGTTTCTAGTGGATTTTTTCTGATATTGTCTCTTTGGTCCTCATGTTGACAGACACCAATGGCAAATGCAAAGCCTAGAATACTGGATATTGAGTGCTTTCTTATGACTGCACAAATGATGTGATGAACCAGACCTGTCATGTCAATTGTCCTTGATTGACATTGTTTGGGTACTCTGAAATAGGGGGACTGGGAATCTCTACTTAAACCTCATAGTAGTTTGATTTCAAAGAAGAAAAAATGCTTCACTCTTCCATTATATATATAACAATTTTAGTCCTGTGCAAATAGGCAATGTCAGTACTTTTTACAGACTGTACATGAATACGGTTGTAATAATTCGGGCCTCTTTCCGCCAGTTTTATGGCCTATAAAAATATGACCTCAATTTAATTTGCAATAGGCTATATGGTGTGAGATATGTCCGCTCCACTGACTCATCAGAGACGGAGGAGGGGGTAGGCTATCAAGAGTATCATGGCTCATGGTGTGTGGCCTGCAATTATGATGCTGTAATCACTGGTAGTTGTCTGGCTGGTATAGGCCTACTGTGATCAGTGAAAATAAGCTGTCACGTGTACATGTTGTTTTATTATTCTGTAGGCTATAATGTATACAACTCGTTTCCCATTAACAAGCTGTTGCATATGTTAAAGAACTGTAATCAATTCTGTTTTTCATCATGAAAATAATGAAATAGTTGTGTTCATTAATGCATTTCAAATACATTTTTAAGCTATGCAGCTTGGAAGTGCCAGTTTTAGGAGTAGCCTATCCAGCGCAAGTTGCTATCGGCATATTAGAATTTGAAGGCATATTTCTGAGTGAGCTAAGATAGAGGGACTTAATAAATGTGTTCTGTATGACAAATGTAGTGTAACATGACAACATCCATAACATAGCCTAGTGAGGCTATATTCCCAAGTTCACTGCCTAATAGACCCCCTAGCCTCATTAGACAGATCACAGAACCATGACAAAGATCTCTGCTGCGATAAGTGAGGCAATCAGGATGATGAGGTCACTGAGATTGCAACACACCCTGTCATCATCTGGAGTTATTGTGACGTGGAAAACAATCTAAAGTCATTGCAATCTAAAGTCATTGAACTCCCACCCTCCTCATTATTATTATGAATGTTAGCTTCAGGTTTAGCTGAATCGTTGCCACACTCAAGTGTATAGGTGGCATGCTCACACAGAACAAGTCATTGTACAAATGAAATAGATCTATTTTTTTATGGCTAGTTAGTTAGTTCAGCTTGCATTGAAACCTTTTGAGGCGTACATTCTATATTAATAATGGCCCTTACTCCGTGAGTTCTTTTAGCACGCAGTTTCAGAATTCTGTGCTGCTGTTCTAGAATTTGGCCATGTCTACATTTAACACTTCTGTTATCCGAACATCATGATCAAATCATAATTCGATCACAGTACATGCATCCACACCTGGTATTACAGATTTAAAAATGCATCTCTTAACTGTCTCCACATTATGTTAAAATGTTTTTTCTCCCCTCGCTGTATTTAATAAGCTGTATGTGCTTTCAGTGGCCAGATTGCGTCTACACTCAATAGAAAGAGAGCTTGTTTTGCAAGGTGGTCAGCCAGATCCAAACACAATCAGGCGGCAATGTGAACACAATCAGACTTTTATGCATCTAGACCTGTACAGATGTATGCGACTGATGGATGTCGGATGTCAAATATCTGAATAAGGTGACAAGTGTAGACAAGGCTTTTCATTGTATGTCCATTTTCCGCTTTTGGAAGGAGTGCTTCTGGTTACTAGTGAGGAACATTGCAACCCTTTATTGCTAAAGACAGACGGCAATACGCATTCTCCTGTCATGCGTAAAGATCTATGGCGGGCAGCCCTACCATGACGTCTCCACATCTCCAGGACGACATCTGGGTGGAGACGTCATTCCCCTGCTAGGATGCCTCCACGCAACAGTAAATCCACTCCCGAATTTAGTCTTCCTGGTACATGTGTTGCTCTGAGAGACAACAGATGGTTGCTGCTCCAAAGCAGCAGTTCCCGTGCTAGAGCCAGGAGCTGCTAGGAGTGCGTCCCTCCTTGGCAGTTGACGTACGTCACTGAGGACGCGTTGTCCAACCTAACCAGGACATGAAGTCCCTGTAGGAATGGATAAAGTGCCTGAGGGCCAGTAACACGTCCCGCTGCCGTCAGAGGTGGATGCAGCGCCTTGGAGATCTTGAAGTGTGCAGCGTGGCCTCTGCCATGTACTGATACATCTGACTATGTATAAAAAGTGGTGTAATCTCAAAATGGTGAAACCAATATGTACACAAATACTGTCAAATACAAGCTTAGAATCTCTGTAACCTTATAGTGAAGAAGAAAATAACATTATTTATGCAGGGCACTGTAGGTCTTGAACAGGCTTCATGTAGATGGTTTGAAAACTATTTAACAGATAGATATATCTTCTGTATATGTATCTGTTGATGGTATTAAATCATATTTCCTGGATATAACTAAGGGTGTCAAACAAAGCTCGATTCTTGGTCTGGTCCTTTTTACTATTTACATAAACAATATTGGGACTTCTGTACAAGACTGTAACCTCTATTTGTATGCCGATGATACTGTTGTGTATTCTGTTGCCCCTACAGTTGAACAGCTTCTGGCTGCATTTACTGCTCTGAAGTTGGTACTTAATGCAAGAAAGAACAAGTATATGTTATTTTACATATCACAGAAAATGCATCTGATGATTTATGCATATACACTCACTGATAACTTTATTAGGAACACCTTCTCATGGGAATGTTTTCTTGGCACACTTTGGGCCAATCAATCACCAATCAATCATCGCTTGAATGCCACAGCCTATTTGAGTATTGTTGCTGACCATGTGCATCCCTTCATGGCCACAATTTACCCATCTTCTAATGGCTACTTCCAGCATGATAAGGCACCATGCCACAAAGCAAAAGTCGTCTCAAACTGGTTTCTTGAACATGACAATGAGTTCAGTGTTCTTCAGTGGCCTTCACAGTCACCGGATCTGAATCCAATAGAACACCTTTGGGATGTGGTAGAACGGGAGATTCACAGCTTGAAAGTGCACCTGAAAAATCTGCAGGAATTGCGTGATGCAATCAGAATCAGAATCAGAATTTTTTTTATTTGGCCAAGTATATTTGCACATACAGGAAATTGACTTGGTGAGGTTGGTGCATGGGACATACAAAATAATAGCAAATATTGACAAAGAATTTACAAAATAGCAATAACAAATTTACAAAATAGAACAATAAAACAATACATTTTGTCTGCGATGCAAGGCTAAGTGGCAATGAGGCTAGAGGCAGTGATGCAATCATGTCATCATGCAATCATGTCATCATGGAACAGAATCTCAAAGGAATGTTTCCAACATCTTGTGAAAAACTAAAAACTAGATATACCACTCATCATTCTACTCTATACCAGAAGATTATTTAAAGCACTTCTCCAGAAACCATCATACCGTACCCTACTTTTGAATTGGACAGTCACACATTATCTCAAGTCTGGCTAGTTTTAGAGGTTCCCTATGCTTCCACAGTAGCTGGGAGAACGGCTTTTAGTGTTCATGCCCCATCCTCTTGGAATGGCCTTCAGGAGGAACTAAAGCTGGTCACTTTAGGCCATTTCCAGAGAATGTTAGCGGATTTATTAATTGAAAATTGTAACTGTTTTAGCGGGTGCTTTGTTGTGTGATTCCTATTTATTGCCTTTGTCTGTTATTCACACTGTTTTTTTTAGGTTCTAGGTTGTGCTTACATCTTAAGGGTTTATATCATTGTTGTTATTATTTTCTTTTTTCCATTCATTCTTTTGTAGATTTCCATTTTTCCCCCTCTGCTTTTATTTTGTTGAAATATTGTGTGATTTTGTCTGTCTCTCTGTTTATTTTATCCCCATATACCTTGTCCTTACATCCATTCAAAACTGAGCATTTGAGGAAAAGTAGCCAGGCTAGATGTTTACATAAAAATGACTGGAAAACAACATTAACCACATTTTTCATATTTGTGTGATGCTAAAATTCAAACCAAAACACTGGAAATTACGATTTTCACTTTAGTGGGCCTTTAATAGAGCACAACCGAGACGAGTTAAACAGGTGCATGAGATGTGAGAGAAGACTATGAGAGGTGTTATCTTCATTTCACCAGAGTGGCTCACTTCAAACCCCACACGAGACACCAGACTTGTGTAGTCCTGGTTTTATGTTTCCAATCCTTTGTTTGTTATTTTAGTTCAGTCTGGAGCTGCTCTTCAGTAAAGCACATTCATTCCTTTAATGTTGAGACTGTGAGAGCTCTGACAGGTTCAGGGAAGCAGACTGAAACTATCGCACCAGACCACCATTGATAGTACACACACACACACACACACACACACACACACACACACACACACACACACACACACACACACACACACACACACACACACACACACACACCTCAGTAGCAGCCATGTGAAGAGGATACTGAGTGGTTTGGAGAAGGTTTGGCTTCTGTTTCACTTTCAACCACATCATGTTATATTATTGTCGGAATTATGTTCCTTTCTAATCTATTGTCCTCGAGTTCCGCCAGAGATGATGGCAATTTAATGTAGTAGTCAATTGATGGTTTTATGACTTTGTGTTTCATGAGGTGTTTTGTCTGCTAGACTGTCCAAGGGGGGTAAAGATATAATTTTGCCAATTTAAATGTAGTCATAACAGATTATCACATGCAGTTTAATATACGCTTGTATATCCATATGTCCAGAGAAACACAATAGAGCCATTTCATAAACAAACCAGATTCAGTATCTCAGGCTACATTAACTGCTAAGTATGTGTAAGTCACACAATATTCTCCCTCAACTCCAGTTGAGATGAATGATCATAGTTGACAGCAAGTTAAAATTCAAGCCAGCAATTGACTCGGTCAGCAATGTAGAGGACAAAGCTTGGGTGCTGTTATTCTGGCTAAAACTCCACCACTGTTTAGTGCTGTGGCCTAAGTGAGACAGTCAAGATATCGCCCTAGATGAGATTATGCTCATTCCTATTTGGGATGAGTGCTTTAAAGCACCTCCAGCATCTCTTCCTCCATGGTCCCACTGGGTACAGTAAGATGCCAGATGAGTTTTTGTCAGATCATAAAAAAGTGTTTTATACCGTGAATAGAAAGGGCATATTTCAGTCATTAATGGTTCATGGGAGCTGAAGTGTGTGTGTGTGTGCGTGTGTGTGTGTGTGTGTGTGTGTGTGTGTGTGTGTGTGTGTGTGTGTGTGTGTGTGTGTGTGTGTGTAATCAAGGTCCATGAGTTAAAGTGGATGTGCAGGGTAGCATAATACAAGGCATTGAAGTGATTCATCTTTCACACAGCAGCACACTACTGTATCTTGCCCTCTTGTCCATGGGAGATGATGGGTCTTTCACTGGGATTTCATTAGGTCAGGAGTTTAGCCCCATATCTGAACCACTTTGTCAAACACTACATCAAGGCCACAATAGAGAAGAAATAACTCCCCCTCTTTGTGAGTGAGTGGCTCTCCCTCCTCCTCCCTCCCTCCCTCCCATTGTCAACATGTGTTACTGACAATGCCAGCCATCTCTGAAGCACTCTCCACCTCCAAAGCTGCAGTGTGTGTGTGTGTGTGTGTGTGTGTGTGTGTGTGTGTATGTGTGTGTGTGTGTGTATGTGTGTGTGTGTGTGTGTGTGTGTGTGTGTGTGTGTGTGTGTGTGTGTGTGTGTGTGTGTGTGTGTGTGTGGTAAGGCAGGGCTGGTTTTAGCCTGCTATATTAGGGTGGGCTGGTAGAAATAATAGGTGGGCAACTTGGGCGGTAGGTAGCCCAGAGGTTAGAGGAGTGGACTAGTAGCCCGAAGGTATATGTACAGTATATCAGTCATATATCCATTTCTTTATTTCTTTTTATCTACCCTCCATCCATCCATCCATCCATCCATCCATCTACAACATTAGTCTCCTGTTTCCCTTGGCAAAAATTCTAACAAATTCATCCATGTCTAAGGTATTTGTTATTGATTTCTCATGGGCCAAAATCACAGAATTCCTCGTTCTTTCATGTAACATGGTGCGACGATAGGGGGTTAGGACTCCTGACAGTGTAGAGAAGGAACTCTCAAATGATGCTGAAGACACACCAATTACCAGGGCTGTTACATACAATTTATGCAACACAGGAAAAGCTTCCTTATACTCCTGTGGGTGTTTACACACAGTGGACAGGTCTGTTTCATTTGGACATTTCTTGACCAACATTGGTTTTGCAACAAGAATTTGCAAAACCAACCATCGTCTGCCGCAGTGCCAGCAAGCACATTCAGAGGGCGCAACAAGGTGGAATCTAGAAATGCACTAGATTTGGGTCTACATTCTTCTTAGAAAGTCTGTTTTCCATTTCTGAAATGGCCCTGTCAAGGATGTTGAGCAGGGATCTTTTCAGAGACTGACAGGGGGTGATGGTGGGAGAATCTGTATGACCCACAGTTGAGAGCACAACACTTTCACCAAGGTGATTACTCAATATTCTCCTTCTCTTTGGAGGATGTGAATCATCCCCAGCAGGTGCCTGAGAAAGCTCTGTCCAGCAATCATCTTTACGGATATTTTTTAAGGACTCCAGTGATGCACCAACAACCTCACAAGCAGTGCACATATCCACAGACTGAGACTGTAGAATTGCATTCGCTGGTTTCAAGACACCAAGCACCCGCTTTAGAAATTTGCCAATCTCAAAGAAATGATTAATTTGAATTAACAGGCCTGATGCCTCAGTGCACAAACGAACTGTAAAATAATCATCCTCTGAGATCTCTGACAGGATAGTGAGAAGACGGTCTTCATTCTCAAAAATGCACCTTGTCACATCATAATGGCTTATCCAGTGAATTTCAAGCAGTCTTTTGAGACAAGGAGCATCATACTTTTCTGACACATAGTGAAAGAAGTTATACAGGGAACTAGAGAGGTTGAAAAACTTTTTAGCACATGGCTCACTGTGCATGGCATGCACAACCACTAAGTATAACTGGTGGTTATAACAATAAATATATGGACTATATCTAGCAAGCCTCTTTTGAAGCAATGCTTGCATACCACCTCATACTCCACTCATCACCGATGCACCATCATAACACTGGCTAACTGTGTTGTCAGCACTGTAGCCAGCATCAGAAAGATGTCTCAATATTTCAGTGGACATGTACTCAGCATCAAGTTGATGCAAGTCAAGCAACCCAATCAGATGCTCCTCTGGCATGGGATTACATACAAACCGAATCATTATGGACAAATTCTCAACATTACACCTCTCCCTAGTCCCATCACTTTTCATGCAAAACCCTGCAGTCAAGCTTTTGCATACCTTTTCCTGACCTCTCCAAGAACCATGTTTGGCAGTGTTTCAATTATCTAGTTTTGAATATCCTTAGAGGTGTACTTGGCATTTTTAGGTATACCCTTGGAGCCCTAACTCGTTCACACACAGAAACTTAACTACACCACCAATGCTCTTGACATAATATCGGTTCTTTTGAAGCTGTGTTTTACCAACCAGCATACAGTTGAAGGTTTCCCCTGTTGCCTCTCTGCATTTGTGCTCAGACCAGGTGGCTGCAGCCTGTACATGACTGTGGCTGGATGCATGTTTCTGTAACCCCGTCACGCTCGAGTGCCGCATTCCAGTTATTAAAACCACACGAGGTTAAAAACAACATCCCTCTCATTGGCAGTGACATATTTCCAACAGGGGAAACAGAAGCATACATCCCGCAGAACAGAGTACTCCAGCCATGGTTTTGTGAGGTACCAGCCAGGATTGAATGATAGTAATATAGCACCGAATGCACACTTTGGCTAGCGAGCTAATATTGGCTGGGATGGTGCATCGCCATTCAAGTCGCTAACCATGTGAGGTGAGGCTGAGGCAGCTGAGAGAGGGAACTGCTTTGGGGCAGTGCTTGTGGAGGGTACAGGAACAGTAGCCAGAGCCTCTGATGTGCTAGCAGCAGCATCGCTAAGAGGCAGAAGCAGCACTAGGCTTGCTTATAGGCTTAAAATGATGATGCATTGCACAAGTGTTGTAAGCCACTTTGGATAAAGTAAATGAATGGAAAGGAATGTAGGTCAAACTGAGCTTTCGCTATCAGCACAGCATTTACGAACTGAGAGAATGGGTAAACTTTCTAGAAAAGTCACCGTAATTATATCTTTAAAAAGGTAGTAGTGTGGTATCTGTTAGTGTGTGGAACTAATTGGTGGGGAACTATTCTCTGCTGCTGGTGGCGGGACTGTGGGTAGGGGTCTGGCACACACAGATCATTCTCCTCAATCTGTCCTTCCCCCTTCATTGAATTTATTTGAGCTGATACAAATGGACTGCTGTCACGCCTGAGGTCCCTGTCTGGTCCCTTATTTTTTTTCCAACATAGGCCGCACATTCGCCAGGTCCTGCAACGCCTTCTCAGCCATCAACTTTATGTCAAGGCGGAGAAGTGCGTTTTTCACCAGGAGACAGTCTCCTTCCTGGGATTCATCGTTCAGCGTCCTCCCTCACGGGTCACCCAGGGGCCGCCAGGACCTTGGAATTCATCCGGAGGAGGTTCTGGTGGCCCACGGCAGAGGGGGATACGCGCGCCTTTGTGGCAGCGTGTGCGGTGTGCGCGCGCAGCAAGAACCCCCGTCTGGCCATGGTGGGTCTCCTCCGGCCCCTTCCCATTCCCAAGCGCCCCTGGTCCCACATCTCTCTGGATTTTATATCAGGCCTTCCCCCCTCTGACGGGTTCACCACTATTCTGGTAGTGGTGGACCGGTTTTCTAAGGCGGCCCACTTCATCCCACTTCCCAAGCTGCCCTCGGCCCAGGAGACCGCGGACCTGATGGTGCAGCACGTCTTCAGGACCCACGTTCTCCCCCAGGATGTGGTGTTGGATCGGGGTCCCCAGTTTGCCTCCAGGTTCTGGAAGGCGTTCGCCACCAGCCTCTGCGCCTCCGTCAGCCTCTCGTCCGGATTCCATCCTCAGTCCAACGGGCAGACGGAGCGCGTCAACCAGGACCTGGAGGGCGTGCTGAGGTGCTACGTCTCCGGGAACCCTGCGACCTGGAGCCGGCGACTGGCCTGGGCCGAGTACGCCCACAACACCCTCCTCTGCTCCTCCACTGGTCTGTCCCCCTTCCAGTGCCAGTATGGCTACCAACCCCCCCTGTTCCCTGAGCAAGAGGAGGAAGCAGAGGTGCCTTCAGTCCAGGCCCAGGTCAGTCGGTGTCGCAGGACCTGGAGACGGGTGCGGGCGGCGCTCAAGAGGGCCAAGTCCCAGCTCCAGGCCAACCGCAAGCGTCGCCCGGCCCGGGTCTTCCGCCCGGGCCAGAAGGTGTGGCTCTCGACCCGGGACCTTCCCCTCCGGGTCGAGTCCCGGAAGCTGTCCTGCTGAGGGCTGAGCCCACCCCTTGCCCATAGCCACCGCTGACCTTGTGGTAAGGTATGGTATGTGTGTGTGAAAGGTACGGTTGCTCAGATGGATTTCAAGGCCATTTACAGTACTAAGTCATGATCAGACTCTGGGAGTACAAAACGGCAGTAAATCCTGTCGGAAGCAGCTGTGACTTGGTAAAATGGGCAATAAAAGAGCTGTGCATGAGGGGCAATTTGGAGAGATGTCTCCCTCTTCTCCTTAAGAGAATCGTGGTTACATAACCTATACGTATTACGTAACCTATAGTTTTATGCCCCGATTGCTGTCAGCACATCTCATGAGAACCTGTCCATCCTTCTCAGCTTGTGTGCCGTAGGCGCTGTGAAGTCCAGAAGGTAGAACCAAACTATACATGCTAACACCACTTAGGAGATTGGATAAGCAGACTCCTTGAATAAGAATTCTGCACACAATTTATACCATCCCATACCAAATGGAATTCTACAGAAAACATCAAAGGACCCTGTATCAAATGGGGGAAACCTAGCAAATAGTAAAATTAAAATAGTATATGAATCATAAACAGTGTCCTCCACCGGCATTCAGTTGGATCCTGGGATAACAGTGTGATACCATTTACATTCCAACGACCATCTTAATAAACTAATCAGCCATTTGGCTGAATTCCTTTCCTTTAAATCACATACTGGGATTTCCTTTGGCTCGTAAACACAGGTAATCATTCACATTTCAACACATGTAAATAGAATGCAGTGGTCACAAGTTTAGCCAACAGTTGTATTTCCCACACTAATCGTAGTTCCAAACCAGTTTAATAACCAGTATGTCTTCAAATTCGCCTACAGCTTCCCCCACATGGCAACCTGCAACACAGAAACATCAAGGGTGCCAAGGACAAGAGATGTTTTAGCACTGTGGAGAGAGGAGATGAGATGTCTGAAGTAGCAGCACTGGAGGAGTGTAACAGTGAATACGAGTAGACATACCCTCAATACATCCAGTCCCACCAGGTGTAGGCATATTCGGCAGAGAGGATGGAGGCACTAGACAGAATCCCTGTAGATAGCTTGGCCAGGTTTACCTCTACCCGAGCTTGATGCAGGTGATAGTTTGTCGCCTGGACAAGCTTCTCTACGGCTGCCAAGGTGTCGGACAGACTCCTCATGCTTGCTTCGTATAAGCAAGTATAAGCTTCGTATCCTCCCACCAGAGGGAGACCTCAGTATCCAGGGGCACTCAACCCAGAGTGTTCAATTGTCCCATTGTAAAGTTCTCCTTCACTTTAAGACAGAAGGTTAGCAGGATAAGTCAGGAAAAGGAAGTAATTTCATTGATAACACACCACTGTGTGTGAGATACTTGAATAGCATCAGAATAACCATGTAGAGAATACACACTTATCAAATTAGCATAATTGAGAGAAAGTGTGTTGAGTTGAAGTGTATTGCATTTAGAAACTTTCACTGATCACAGTAGATGAGAAGGGTTGGTCTACTGTACTTGAATGATCTATTGGGGCATGCCATTTTTCATCTTTAATTTATGTGTAGAGAGGCCAATGCCACTTATTGAGCCATAACCTATGTGAGAAATCTGTTCCGACTGCCCTGGTCCCTCAGACCGCCAAACAATATAGTTTGCAGGTCTATCTGTATACTGATATTATGCCTTAACAACCATTCCTGGACCTGAATCCAAAAGTGAGCCACTGATGGACAGAATCAAAATAGATGTTCTCTTGATTCTGTTTCCTCATGGCAGAATCTGCACAAGGCTGGCCGTTCAATGCCCCAAATATTGAGCATTCTTTTTGGAGCAAGAATTTTATATAAGAGTATAAATTGACAAGAACGGATTGCTGTGTCAGCTTACTTTCACTGATCATAGTTGATGAGAAGGGTTGATCTGCTATACTCTCCCTCGCTGTCCCTCATTCTAACCCCAGCTGCTTGCTCTCATTATCGGGGGCATTACTAAATAATAAACCAATCCAAAATTTGTGTTACCAGCTCACCACTTTGAGTCTCCCAATCACGTTCTTTCCAACTAAGAGACAAGGAAGTAAAAAGACACTCGGTGCAGAGAGGTATGAAAAACCTTCACTCTCCGTCAGTGGCAGAATAACCATCATTAACAAGTGTAATGCTATCAGGTATGTACAGAATCTTTTTAGTTATATGATATGATATCAGTGATGAACTGTAAAATATCTCTCAGGTTTGAACCTGGATTGATGCAGCTAACTAACAAAACCTGCTAGTACCTGGCTAGCTAGCTAGGTTAAAATATGCAGAAGCTATGGCAATATCTATTTTCAATATTCAATCAATGTGAAAATAATTTACCTATTCTTAGTAAATTAAGAACTAGGGTGCAGTTTCATCATGCACTTGCACATTGTAATGAAACATAATGATAGGGGGGAAAGAGAGAAGATGATATGGACCTAGACTCATCATTTCCCGTCATATTATTCCATGTCTTAAAAATGTCTTAATTTCAGTGATTGCTGTTATAGTAATATTACACTTTTTCAGGCATCTGTAACTCCCAATTTGGATTTGAGGTCAGGAGATGGCTTTGAGCGGTAAGTACAAAACTAATAAGACCATCTGTCTCATTCATACTGTCACATTATCTTATAACAGATAACAGTAGTTTGTAACATAGCAGCACAGTAATGTAACCTGCTACAACAAAAACGTGTAGTGTGGATGCATAATAAATATCCTTCCAGTCTGTTTCTGCGTATAACTTCAAATTGATCATTTCCTGACGTTGAACTTTTTTATTTTGTTTTATTTTGTGAGAGCCCTGTCAAATCTGAATATCTTCCAAGTTGGGGATTGTCCTTTACCTTCACATGTAAACTGTGGGACTGTATCGGTAACAGGTACCGCTATTGTATGCATGTAGAGCTAATATCAATGTTTCTATTACATTATCATACTATGAAGCTGAGTGAATGTTTTTAAGCGTAAAAAAAACATTGAAACCTACAATTTCAGGCACTTTGCATGTGGTTTACACTGGTGGATCAGAAAAAAATAGACTCCAATCCTAATTTAAGGTTGCTGCTAGCGCAGCTGCTCAACATCTATTCTACACGCACATGTTGGTGTAGCTGGTAAGATTAACTACAATAGGAGTTTATGAATTCCATCTCATGCTTGTTACGAACATGGATTTTACGCCCATGGCGTAGACCTGTAAGAACAATAACATTAACATCTTATCTATAGCCTTGTCAATGTTTGGTGAAGGAAGATGGCAGAGCTCCCTCTATTGTAGTACAGTAGTTATGTTGCCACATTTGTATACTGCTATGACATTCATATAACTCCTCATCTCCAATGCGATATGTACAATATGAACAATATGTATGTGGGGTCCAATGAAAAATTACGTCTGGACCTTTTTACCCTGCCTCCCTGAACCTCTGTACTAGTTATTCAACCCAGCTCCTTAGCCTGTGGTAGCACCTCACCCCACATACTGCCTCAATATTTGTAGAATTATGCTTCTTCTTATGTATCAACTCCTGGCAGCATAATGCATTTCCCTACTGGGACAATAATTTATTGATTCGAGGTGCTTGGCTGAGTCTTATCATAAACTACTACTGTACTTGAAAGGATATACTGTTGGAATAGAAATATAATCAAATTGGGTGGTCAAACACTGAACATCATGGACTGAATAGGTTGGAAAACCATAATGCAAATAACAGACCTTGCATAAAAGGTAGATTAACCCTAAAATAAAAAGGTGGATTCACTGCACTAACATCATTTAACATCATTCCTCTGAACAATGAAGATTATGCACATAAAGCTCTATTTTGATTTCCTCAGCGCCTTTTACGCACTTTTGGCTACGCACATTACAACATTTGGTATTCCCATTTTGAAAACTTGGCACTTGGAAAATCACACCCTCTGCCTCAAAATCACACCCCTCTGGAGAAATCATCCATCAGTTCAATTCAAGATTGATTTGTCTAAGGAATGTCCTATGGCTACAAAACCTTTTATTTTGAAGGCAGTCCTTCTAGATAGTAAAATATAAAAACTGGAATCTCATCATTATCATAAGGCTTTGGAGTGGAATTGATTTTTGCAGAATAATGTTTGTTGTGGAAATTCTACTAACTATTATTTAAAGATACTGTGAGTTGCTAAGATCACAAGTTATTAAATTATTAACCACTAACGTACACAATGTGATGAAACAAAGTTTCCCCAGTTTATTAAGAGCTCTTAGAGAAGCAAGCACAGCAATACAGTTCTCAGTTCTGGGGTACTTCCCCATACAGCAACACTTATACTCTACAAAAAGAACTTGTCACATGTAACTTCTAGACGGGGTATAAAAAAACATTATAATACTGGCAGCTTGACCTTTTCACACAGATACAAAGTTACTTCTCTGTTCTGCAAGTAAGAAGCTACAGCACTCTTGCACTCTCAGAAATGAGAATGCTCGTAATACATTGAAACATGTGCAGAACACGTGAATAGAACAAAGACATTGAACAGAAATTACAAATCGTTTTCCTCGTGAAACTTATAATATGGGGATTAATTCTGCTTGATGGGGATCTTCAAAGCAGTGCAAAATAGTTTTTGTCCTCTCTAACTTCGGTAAACCATCAAACATGTTATTGCGAAGAGGATAACTTGCGAGTTAAGAATTTAATTGTACTGTAATAAACTCTCCTACTGTATATCTCAGTACATACAGATATTAGATCTTTGAACTGTATGTCTACCAAGGCTATGTTTTCCAATTATTTTCAGTGTCACTTCAACCATTGGCCATGCCATGAGCAATGTTCCATTACCTGATTAGCCAACTGTTCAATCCGTCATCCATAAAATACTGATAGCAAAAAAAGTGCATCAAACTCTGCCAATAGTGTTGCTGGACTTAATCCAGCCTCTCCGGCGCACAGGGAACATGGAGATTTTGAGAATGCGGGAAACTATGGTAATTCTGAGACTGCCTCTCCCAACATAAAATGAGAATAGACCACATAATTTAGAAACTATAGCCACAGCCCTTAGGATATAGGCTCTCTGCTAGCCAATTTCTCCAATCATTACTATGTAATGTAATACAATGCAACAATATAAAAAGGCTTGCACAAAGCCACTTACACCTCAACTATGACATTTCGTAATTCAAGTGCCAAAACCAAAACCAGATTTGTCATTAGCTACTGGCAACAGTATGCGCATTCCATGCTTCCACGTTGGACATTGTTCATTCTTCGTTCTGGTTTGGGGCACACGATTGGCTGCCTTTTCTATGGTGTAGTTCTGATTGGACCACTGACAAAGTTCTATGACGAAAATGCCTGAACAGACAGATAATTAAAAGATAAGTTATATGGAATATGTGCACAATAAAAAAAAAAGTTGCTCTATATTCAGTAACAGCAGGGAAATGATGAAAGGAAAAATAGTATTTTCAATGCAATGTCCAAGCAACTCATACTAATGCGGCCACCACTCTCAAACAGAAAAATAAATTATGGTTTACCGCATAATCAGCATAGTCACTGTGAATGTGTTTCGGTATCATGCCTTCATCAGCACAGAGAGTACACATTCTCAAGCCAGGACTGAACATTCCCCTGTGTGCCTGGATCCTGGACTTTCTGACGGCCAGGCCACAGGTGGTCAGGGTGGGTAGACACACCTCCAGCTCACTCACACTGAGCACAGGGTCCCCCCAGGGCTGTGTCCATAGTCCCCTCCTCTACTCCCTGTACACCCACGACTGTGTGGCTAAGTCCAGCGAAAACTCCATCATCAAGTTTGCGGACGACACGGTCGTGGTGGGGCTGATCTCAGATAACAATGAGAAAGGCTACCTGGACGAGGTGGCGGACCTGTCACTCTGGTGTCAGGAGAACAGTCTCATCCTGAATGTCTCCAAGACAAAAGAGCTGATTGTGGACTTCGGGAGAGCACAACGACTAAGGGCCTACACACCGCTGGACATCGGAGGGACTGCTGTGGACAGGGTGAGCAGTTTTAAATACCTGGGAGTCCACATCTCAGAAGACCTGACCTGGACTACCCACATCAGTTCTCTGGTGGGAAAGGCAAGGCAGCGCCTGTTCCATCTCAGGCAACTGAGGAAATTCAGAGTCTCCCGGAGGATCCTTCAGTCCTTCTACTCTGGAGCTGTGGAGAGCATCCTGGCTGGCAACATCACCGTCTGGTACGGTAACAGCACGGCCCAGGACAGGCGAGCTCTGCAAAGGGTGGTACGCCTGGCAGAAAAGACCATGGGAGCTCCAACCCCCCCTCTCCATGTCCTGTACACCAGGAGGTGTAGGACCAGAGCATACAGGATTATGAAGGACCCTCACCACCCGAAACATGGACTGTTCCAGCCGCTGCGGTCAGGAAAACGCCTCCGCTGTCATGCAGCAAAAACAGAGAGGCTAAGACTGAGTTTCTTCCCCCATGCCATCAGAATCGTCAACGATGACCCCACCAGTGCCCCCCTCAAGTCACTCACACATGCACTGTCATTCTAACACATATGCACACACATAATCATCCATCTGCTATTTATTGCTTACTTATATGCTTACTGGTTATACTGTTCATATTGTTTATACTGTTTATACTGTCCATACTGTATATTTTTTAGTACTTCTATTTTTATTTTATTGTATTTTAAAACTTATTGTGTTGTTGCACTACTCTGTGGCACTGTCACTTTTGCATTTCACTGTATACTTGTATGCACGTGACAAATAAAGAATCTTGAATCTCTTGAATCTTGAATCTATATGCTGTCATTTTCAAAGCCACAGCTGGTGATTGGATAATTAGCTAAACTAAATAATAATCATGATAATAATAATAATAATAATAATAATAATAGCTCATTGTGTAAACATGGTTGATAGACCTATAAACATTTGAATGCACATAATGTTTGCAGACATAAGACTATTATAATCCAGCACCCCAATAAAAAACAAAACATATATTTTATAAGAAACAACTCAACACAAATTCTTTGTTGAGCCCATTGGGGGCTTCTGTTCCCAAATGAACAATCCAGAAGGCTTCTCTTTGCAGTAGCTTCTGCTCTCTGTTGCCTCCGCGCTTCAAGGGAGTCATTGTTTCTAGCCCCTGAAATCTGAGGGTGCAAATGTCATGCATGGAATGAGATGACAAAAGCACTACCTTGGTGAAATTATTCTATACATTACTTTGTTGCACCTCAATGGTAGCATAAAGAACCCCTAATAACCTTTTTTTCTAAGAATTTACATTGGTTAAAATTAAAAAGGTAACAAAATAAAAGGGGGCGCTGAGAACGGAAGAGGAAAAAACAAAGGTCCCTACAATTAGATGCTACAAAAAAAGATTAGTAAAATGTTCAGTAGCATGCCTCCCAAGAAGACTTCTGCTGGTGCTATGGAAATAATGCTAACAAGCATAGTAATTCCAGTGAGCCCCCTGACCAAGGCAAGGCTGGCAAGGCTGGTAATGCAAAAGACCTAATGGGCAATAGGAATACATAATGCTAATAAACAATATGAGATTACAGAGTTAAATTATTAATTATATTAAATTATGTTACAAATTAAACAACCTATGGTCTTTAGTAGTTGTTTTTCTTCTTATTGTAATAATGTAGCTGTTCTAACAGTAAATTTACTAGATAGTTTACCTTGTCAGGCTACAAGGAAACAAGCCTATATCTTGGTAGAAATGCATTTTCTGAAGATAATATTATATACGAGCTATACTAATGGGTTGCACACATACCGCTATAACAATCACACATCCTTTCCTAAATAGGATGTGCTATACAAAACAAGGAGTGGGAACCGTGCAGCACAGTTTGACCCCTGGACTTTTTTGCAATATTTTGAAGGGATTAATATGCACACTCACAACCTGGTATATACCCCTTTAACTCATTAATTGTTAATGCTAAAGCATCAATATAGCACCATCAGAAAATACATAACAAACTCAAAATAGTATGCAATAAGATTTTTGTGTTGGGGGGGGGGGGAAAACACTCAAATCAAATCAAGACAAAATCCAAAAGTCCACCCAGTCCATACTCATAGTTCAAATCTTTAAAGTCATTCACAAAATACAGCTCAACTAAAAATGTCCTCTAAATCCAGAATCCCAAAAAATTGTTCAACTCAAAAAGTAAATCCCAAAAATAGAAATGATAATCCCACATGAGGTAAGAACAGTCAATCAGCAGTTAACACACAAGTATTGAATATTGAAGGAAGTCCTTATGTGAGAAGTTCAGTAATTCCTTTGAACCAGGCAAGTAATCCCATGGAAAAAGTAAACACTATACAGTACTGAACTAATTACTTTGCAAGAAACAAAAGCATATTCTTCCTTTGTTCTCCCACCGCAGCCATTTTGCTCTCCTCCATTACTCTTCTTCCTGTTCACCTGGACAGGAAGAGACAGGTACCATTTTGAACCTTCTATAGAATCCCACTAGGTGGGGTACAAATCACTATACTGATACACATTTACATTCCATTTCTTTTTTACATGCATGTCTTTTTTATACCCTTTTACGTATGTGGTGACGTTACACCAGGGAAGTGTACAAGTGTGGATGCAGGGAAAGGAAATGAGTGAAGGATGTAGGGAAAAGCAAACCAAAGATGGGTAAACGGTAATTAGTCTTAACGTAAGCTCAGTTAGTCAGTGCAAATTAAGTTAAAAACAACATCTACAGAGTAACATATATCACCGTGCCAAATGCTAGGAAGAAAGAGGCATTAGTTGTTGACATTACTTTGAAAGGTGTGGAGGTCTGAATTGAAAGGTGGCCACGCTTATATGATTAGGAGAGACAACGTTGGGTTCGAATTATTATGAAATCCTGATTGCTCTCGAAGAGAGATGCTGTTGCGGATGTCCTGGTCCAAACGGCAAGTTCTAGTGAAGATGATCAAAACAAGAGGAGCTTGTCTAAGTCTGATTGAGGTCGAAATGGAATCAATCAGAGTATGAAACACATACCGGGTTCCTGTCTTAGGTTCAGCATAAAGATAATTCAGAAGAGTCATTTCTTTAGATGGGTTCTTTCCTGATGGTAGTCTCGACTGACATCCAAGAGCGGTTACCCAAACTCAGAGTGTGATTGTCACATGAGCATTAAATACCTTTCATTAAGGGGAGGGTTCAAGGACTCCCGACACCAACAGGCTGAACCGATTGGTTGTAGGCAAAGAAGATGGTGGCGTTTCTGTTTGACATTCTGTTAGACCTTGGTGCTGATCTAGGCAGCAATTGGACATTTTTATAAGTGTCCATTATCTTGTGCAACATACATTGTACATTCACTGGATCGGTCTCAGAGTTTATGAAATGAGTTTAGCTTTCCATAGGCATCAAATATGCCTTTGTTACTGTATTTCTACACATGATCTACCTTTCAGACATTATTCAACACACAACCTGATAACATAAAAGATAACACAAGTCATCACAAACTATTCTGAAGTTGATCTCAACACACTGAAATGTCCATCATCTTGTGTTCTTTGTAGAAGAAGGGTTTAAATGTCACTTTGTGTTTCAGTATTGAGAATCCCAGTTATCCTGTGATTTGGTTACAGGAAACACATGATTCCTCATAAAGGCTCAGTAGGTGGTCAAGGATCATTTCCATTCTCTGAACAGCCCCCTTGGACGTTAAGGCAGCCCCCCTGGAGGTAAAAACTGCCCCGCTGGCTGTGATGCCAGCTCCCCAGGGAATGAAAGCTGCCCCCGTGGAGGTTAAGGCTGCCCCCCTGGAGGTCAAGACATCCCCCTTGGAGGTCAAGTCAGCCCTGGAGGCCAAGACATCCCTGGACGTCAAGGCTGCCTCCCTGGAGGTCAAGGCAGCCCTGGATGTTAAGGCTGCCCCCATGGAGGTGAAGACATCTCCCCTGGTTGAGAAGCCAGCACCCCTGGTTGAGAAGCCAGTCCCCCAGGACAACAAGGCAGCCCCCCTGGACGACAAGGCAGTCCCCCAGGTTAATAAAGCAGCCCCCATGGACGTCAAGACAGGTGGTAAAAGCTGCACTCCAGGGTGAGAAGCCAGTCCTCCACTCGGAAGAGCAGCCGGTCAAGAAGTCCCGCTTTGCCCGGATCTCTGAGCGTCTGGAGGAGCAGCGGGCGGCTGAGGAGGACAAGTGGAGGGCACTGCTGGCGGCCAAAGAGGCTGAACTGGAGGCAGAGAGGGCCAAGAGCGCTCGGACGAAGACAAAGATGGAGAGAGCAAGGAAGCAGGTGAAGGAGGGCAGAGGGAGAGAGAGAGGCCTCCAGAGGAATATCCACAGGCTAGAGCAGGATAACTTTGAGCTTGAGAAATAGAGGCATCAGGCCCTCTCTGACCAGAGGGACATGGAGGGGAGACTGATGCAGATCAGGGTGACCCTGCTGGAGATGACAAACACCAACAGGGAGGCGGAGGACCAGATAAGGGCCTCCCAGATTGAGATGGTCTCTCAAAAGACCAAGAACAAGGAGGCCCTGCTGGCCATGGCAACAGCGGAGGAGGCTCTGGTCCTTACCAGAGCTACCCTACTGGACCTGGAGCAGAAGACCAGTTAGGCTTCTGAGAAGTTCCAGGAAGAAAGGAACTAGTGGGAGAAGGAGAGAGCCTCCCTGAAAGCTTCCCACCTGCTGACCCTAGCAGGCCAAGCCCAGGGAGGGAGGGAGCTCACCTTGGCCATGGCGAGCTTGCTGGACCTGGAGCAGAAGACCAGAGAGGTTTCTGAGAGGTTCCAGGACAAAAGGAACCAGTGGGAGAAGGAGAGCCTCCCTGAAAGCTTCCCACCTGCTGGCCCTAGCAGGCCAAGCCCAGACAGGGAGGGAGCTCACCCTGGCCATGGCGAGCCTGCTGGAGGTTACCAAGACCAGCAAGATGGACGCCTGTAAAAGAAACGTTCTGATAGACTATCTCTACAGGCACGCCCTGACAGCCAGGGGGCTGTCCAAGCAGGAGGTGGCCCAGGCTAGGGATAGCCTGCTGCAGGTCAAACAGAGGACCAGAGAGGCTTCTGTGAAGTTCCAAGAAGGAAGGCAACAGTGGGAGAAGGAGAGAGCCTCTCTAACAACCTCCCGCCTGCAGGCCCTAGCAGGCCAAGCCCAGGCTAGGGCTAGCCTGCTGCAGGTGGAGCAGCGGAGAGCTGAAGCTGAGGCGAGGAGCAGGGTGGAGGTGGACTCTCTGAAGAGGGACCTGGTCTTCCTTCGCCATCAGCAGTGGCTCTCTGAGAACAAGCTGAAACAGCTGCAGTTCCAGTGGAAGGAGCAGGTGGACGGCCTGAAGTGGCAAATGGAGGTCGAGAGGAAGGAGTCAGAAAGAAAAGGGGAGAAGAACAAATCGAAATTTTACTTTAAACATTACACTCTGAAAAAAAGTGTATGACTGACATACACAGATAAAAAAGCATGATCAAAACTATGAGAGACTGGGTGATTTTATTACAAATGTTGGTAATAGCTCAGCCCTATCTAGCCTCAACATAAGGAGAAATTCATGTGTCTGTAACCATGACTGTAGACCTCACCCCTGCCAACAATGACTAAGACACATTAGTTCATAAGTCCATAGAAAGAAAATAAGCTCCTTTAAGATATGATTTTAAGCAGCTCTGTGAGATGTACTTTGCTCTGTTTTTAATACATGCTGAGTCTCCAAACTTTTAAATTACATTACATTACATTTATGGCATTTAGCAGACGCCTTTATCCAAAGCGACTTACAACAAATACATTTGTCTAAGTAAGTGAATCATCGATCCATCAGTCATCATAAGAAAAAGTAATCTATGCTAGGACCTGGGGCTATTGGCAGTCACAATGCTAGAAGAAGGAAGTTTTTTTTTTTAATTGATTTACAGTAGAGAAACTTGTACAGGGTGTAGTGGAGATGAAGAGGTCTTTAGGAGGGACAGTTAAGATGTAGCCTGAAGAGATGAGTCTTCAACCTACAGCGGAAGATAGGTAGTGACTCTGCAGTCATGACAGTGGGAAGCTCATTCCACCATCGGGGAATCCACATAGAGGCGGCAGTGCCAGGCGGCCAGCCGAGGTGGAAGAGTGGAGTGATCGGGCAGGGGTTTGGGGGCTGACCATTGCTTGCAAGTAGGGAGGGGCTGTTCCCTTTGCTGCCCGGTAGGCAAGCACCAGGGTCTTGAATCTGATGCGAGCTGCAACCGGGAGCCATTGGAGGGTGCGAAGGAGGGGAGATGACATGGGAGAACTTGGGGAGATTGAACACTAGACGGGAAGCAGCATTCTGGATGAGCTGCAGAGGCTTGATGGCAGAGGCGGGGAGCTTGGCCAAGAGTGCATTGCAGTAGTCAAGGCGAGAGATTACAAGTGTTTGGACCAAGAGTTGTGCTGCTTCTCTGGTGAGGAATGGACGTATCCTTCTGATGTTGTAGAGGAAGAATCTACAGGAGCGTGCTGTCACTGTGATGTTTGCCACACAGGATAAGTGGTTGTCAAGGACCACCCCAAGGTTCTTGGCTGTCTGGGAGAAGGTCACAGTAGAGTTTTCTACTGAGAAGTTTTGGTACGAGCCCTACATTTAACCCTAACAACAGCCCTAACCCTAGCCATAACCCTAACCCAAACCCTAGGCCTAACCCAAACTCTAACCCTAACCATAGCCCTAACCCTAACACCAGCTCTAACCTTAACACTAACCCTAGCCCTAAACCAATCCCAAAACCTAACCCCCAAGCCATAGCAATAACCCTAACCCTAACCATGTATATATATCCTTCCCCCTCTCTTCCTCTCCCTCTCTCTTCCTCTCCCTCCCTCCTATCCTCCTCCTTCTCCTCTCCTTCCCCCTCTCTTCCTCTCCCTCCCTCCTATCCTGCTCCTTCTCCTCTGAATAATTGGAATAATAATAATAACTAGAAAAAGAAAAAGAAGTTCCGGAAGAAACTTGCAGTCTTATTTTGACTGTGGGAAAGGTTTTAACTGAATGATATATGAGCTGGGTAGTTGAATGAAAGTGTGATAGTAGACCAATGGATAAAAGATGGTTAGAGGGTAGCATATAGGCAGATAGATGAGAGAAGGTTGGAAGATAGATAGATAGAAGAAAGGATGATGGCTGGGTAGTTTAAAGAAAGTGAGAGTAGGATGATGGTAGCCAGAGAAATAGACAGATAGAGAGGGAGTGTAAGGTGGGTAAATTGGTGAGTTCTGCAGGTCTCATGTTGTTTTTATTTAACCGAATGAGAGTTTTTGAAGTTACAAAAAAGCTTCATAGTTGTTAAAAGTTTAATAGGTATCAGAGGGTTAATTATAAGGGTTAATAATTTGAAGTTGTTGGCACATTTGACAGTTGTATTGGTGTGAATAGCTTGAAAGGTGTAAGAGCAGTGGTGGTACACGAATTGCATCTCTTGGTTTCCATAGACCTCCATGCAAACATTTAAAATAGTTTAAAAAGTATAATGAGTTTCAAAAAGTTGAAAAGTTATATACACAAGTTAGAGGTCTCTGCACATTTTAAAGTTGGATTAGTGTGAATCGTTTCAACATTGTAGGAGGAGTAGCATGCGGATGAATTGGAATAATAATTATAATATATAATAATAACAATTATTGCTGAAGCAAGTCCACTAGTAAGTATCAACAAGAACAATACTTGTACTTGCTAAAGCAAGCCCACTAAATAGTAGTGCATATTTTAGAGTATAGCCTTTTTTTTCTTTTAGAATTTTGTTTTATATGAGAGTATTATTTGAAAGCATTCCAAGTATTTGAGAGTTAATTTGGGATTAAGGAACACTGAGAGTAGGCAAATCAGATGTTTGTTTGATTTCAAGGTGCATTCTATCTTGCATTAGACTACGGCGACCAGTTATACAAATGAAATAGTTATAACTAGCGGCAACCTGTACTATGGACAGTCAAGAATCATTGCTCTAACTCAATGTTGTCAGGATACCTTATATGTTATACAGTAAGGCCATGGCATTGTCACAAAGTGAGAAAGCAGACAGTGGCAGTGGTAATGAACAACCCTCCAAAGATGTCATGTCATTCTAAGAATAGCCGCAAATGATATAGGGTGAGCAAATTTGTCGTCAACTGTGGGCTGATGTCACAGCCATCTTCTGCTGTCCTATTTAACCTACTGTCACTACTTTTCTATCCAGTCTCTATCCCACTGAAACCCCAAATCCTTACCTCTGTCTTGCATGAACATTCCAACAACTTGAACTGTTGAATCCTAGAACATCAGTCCAATGACACATGGGTAAACACATTCATTAATCACCAACCTCCACTCTGGCACCATTAAGATCTTAACATACCACACACTCTGCAAAACACATGCATAAACTAATGTGTATATATATGTACAAAACACAGACACACACATTGTGCCAACAGTTGTCAATTTGTCATTAGCTCATACATTGCTTTAGGCGTGTGTTTGACATGGTATAATTATTCAGGCCAAATCATTGTCATGCAGTTTCCTTCACTCATTAATTTTACATATTGGCTGTTGACCATTACCTCACAAGACTGATGTTAAGAGGAAGCAAAGCATGAAGGGAAATGCAGGGTGATTTGGATTGATGTTACCCTGGCTTCAAGACCTAAACAAATAATACAAAATAAAAAAGCTATAGTCTATACAACAAAAAAGTGTTCTTCAGCTCTTTTTGGTGCCATGTAGAACCATTTTTGGTTTTGTTTAGAATCCTTTGAAATCAGATTGTTCTACATGACACCAAAAATGGTTCTTCTACAAGGACAACAAGTATGCATATACATATGTGTGTACATAGTTTATAGTTTAAGCTCTTTGCTAATTGATTTAATTGCACATCCTGGCCCGGTCCACTCCTCTTTCCTCTATCCACCTGGACCCTGTTGGCTGCTGTGCTCTGCCATGTTGGCTACAGATGGACTGAGTGTGTGACTCTGCAAGGATAGGGTCCACTGGTCCCCAAGCAAAACAAGTCACAACCAATGATACAGTCTAGGAATCCCCACCTAGCAAAAATACCAAAGATGATCGACACAAGCCAAAATAATGTGAAGTCAGTTGATGTAATAACAGAGTGAATTCTATAGGTGTTTATGATGTTAGAAGCTTGTTCACTGTAGTAGATCAAACCACAGTATAAAACATGTTCACCTCCTGAGGAATCGACATTTCTGGAACACTCTCTCCATGCACAACCTACAAAATGTATTGCACAGCCTACAAAATGTATTGTTTTAGTGTTCTATTTGGTAAATTTGTTATTGCTATTTTGTTAATATTTTGCTATTTTGTAAATTGTCAATATTTGCTATTGTTTTTTATGTCCCATGTACCAACCTCACCAAGTCAATTTCCTATATGTGCAAATATACTTGGCCAAATAAAAGAATTCTGATTCTGATCTCTTTTTCTCTCTCTCTCTCTCTCTCTCTCTCTCACACACACACACACACACACACACACACACTCATCCCCAAATGCCCAGGTTTCATACTTCTGTATAATCAAGCACGCAAATATTTTATCTCATTATCTTTCTCTCTCTATCCACCACATTTACTCTCTCATGTCTCCTTACTCTGTTTCCCCCATTCCTCCATCTCCCACATTCTACACTACCACCAAGCTACCTCTGTTACAGCTTGACTATGCTGTCACATGCAAGCCTAACTGCTCTATGTTAAGATTCATACCCCTGCATCAGTGACACACAGGGGCTGATTGGATTGCTAGATGGCTTGACGATGGCTGCAGGTAAATTGTATGCTGTTCTGGAGAGCGCTTCAATGTGTCATGATGACAGTTTGAGACACCTATCTCTCTCTCAGGCCATTTGTTTTACGTCACCAGAATACAGTGAGAGCAGATGGTCCCTGGTATCATCAAACATTGTCAATGTCATGTCTACAGCTTTATTAATAAAACACAACAGAACAGCATGGAGTATCTGTCTGTCTAGTATCATGTGGTTACTGGATATTTGGCAGAAAATGGCTACTGCAATCTGTGACTCCATGTTTCATTGAAAACGCTTAGTATGGTGATTGCTCCCATTCCTATCTGGCATACTGTACTGAATATAAATTTTCACACCACAATGGCATTATGAATAACATCAACCATTGACGATCAGTGTTGGGAGTAACATGTTAGAAAAGTAACTTGTTACAGTAATATATGACTATTATGAGTAACAGACTAATATAACTTGTTTTCAAGTAATTTCAATAATTCGCGAAAGTAAACTATGAATGATGAATGAGTCCCTAATATGTAACAGATTACTTTTTCAAGTAACGAATCCCAACACAGTTGACAATGAAACTATAGCTAAATGGACAAGATACACATCATACTAAACTTCTATCGTTTAACAAGTTTCATAGTATACTCAAAGGTCAACATAGTAAACCATTAACACTGGGTTTACATTTAAAAACAAAGGCTTGATTACACAACAAGCCTTTTCATAACCAAACAATTGCAGTGCCCTGCATAAGTAATGGGTTAGTGAAACAACCTTTATGATGTTAAAGTAGAGATTCTCAGCTTTTATTTGATGGTATTTGTGTACATATTGTGTACACCATTTCGACTTTTCACTTTTCATACATAGTAGGCCTACCCCTATTTCAGGGTACCCGAAGGTTATTGGACAATTGGCTTGACAGGTATTTTTGATTCTAGGCTTTGCATTTTTTTTGGAGTCTGCTTTTGGCGTCTGTCAACATGAGGACCAAAGAGACGTCAATGATGTCAGGGAAGCAATTATGAGGCTGAAATATCGGAAAAAAATCTATCAGAAAGATAGCCAAAACCTTAAACCTACCAAAACCAACAGTTTGGAACATCATTAAAAGGAAAGAAAGCAAGGGTGAGCTCAGAAATTTTAAATGGCCTGGTAAGCCAAGGAAGAATTCTGGAGTGGATGACCGAAGAATGCTCTACATCAGGGGTGCCCAATACGTCGATCGAGGGTAGTGCGGTCGATCGCGTTTTTACGACGGACATTTGTGCTTCAGCAATCACAATTGTGCCAGTGTGAGTGCGCCACTTGATTGACGTACAATGCGGCCAGTCTGAGATCGCTTCTCTTCTACGGGTCACGTGTTACCATGCATTCGCGGTTAAACGCGCTACCTACTGCAAAACTCCAGCGAACTAAGCGACCTAGTTAGCCTTCCAATTTATATATACTCAAGAAGGGATATAAAAATGAGTGGGGGAGCTGGACCAAGTAAGAAGCCAAAAACTTACCACTTTCCCTGCAGAATGGGAGGAGGACTTTTTTTTCACCATGTCATATTCGAACTGCGTTTGTCTCATCTGTCAATCTTTCCCCAAAAAAGGGAAATTTAATTTTCGAACTGTTCACAAACAGTACGACACAGACTTCCCTCTGAAAAGCAAGCTGAGAAAAACAAAGGTGAGCAAACTAAAATCACAGTTAATCGGACAGCAGTCGTTTTTCACAAAGCCGAATTCAAAAGCAAAGGCAGCCACCGAAGCATCGTTTCGGGTGAGTCACACCACCATGAAGCATAAGAAGTCCTTCCAAGATGGAGAGATGTTCAAAGAGGCCTTCGTTGAGGCAGCGGACTCGTTGTTTCGGGATTTGAGTGTTTCTCACTGCAACTAGACGAGTCCACAGACAGGTGATACAGCCCAGTTGTGCATTTTTATTCGGATGGTGTTTACAGATATGACTGCAAAAGGGGAGCTTTTAACAATACTGCCCATGAAAGAACACATGCGGGGAGAGGACATTTTTCAGTCTTTCAAAAACTTTATTGATAAAACCCAGCTCCCGGTGTGTAAATTAATGTCAATTACCACGGGCCCGCAATGGTGGGCCGCTCGAATGGATTTATTGCCAAGTGCAGGCAGGACGATGCCTTCCCCAACTTCCTTAATTACCACTGCATAATACACCAACAAGCATTGTGTGCTAAAATGCTAAACATGAAAGAGATAATGGATGTGGCAACGAAAATCGCCTGTTCTATTCGAGCGAGACCTCTACAAAGACGACTGTTCCGTGCACATCTGGAGGAGGCGGACTGCAACTACTCTGACCTACTGCTACACATTGACGTGAGATGGCTTAGTAGGGGAAAATTCCTCCAGAGATTTCGAGAACTCTGTCCGGAGATAAAGGACTAAAGGACCTTGACAGTAAACATGCAGAATATACGCAACTTAAATGATTATATATAGCATTTTTTAATGTAGGTAGATCATTTTGACCTGGTCATTTTGAAAGTAGCTCGCAAGCCGAAAAAGTGTGGGCACCCCTGCACTACATTATTAAGAGAAAGCCCCAAAACAACTGTCCCACAGATAAAGAGCATTCCCCAGGAGGTAGGTGTGAATGTGTCAGAGACTACCATCCGCGGAATACTTTACCAACAGAACTACAGAGGCTACATTGCAAGGTGCAAGTCAGTGTGCTGTTGGTAGCTTGTGTATTTTGTTGTCAATCTCCAGTGGGAGGGCCTGACACTATCCTGCAAGGTATTTTAACTCCTGCTCGCCTTGGACCAGGACTAATACATTTGGGATTGAGTGGTGAAGCCTGTTCTCCAGTCTAAGTAAGTTAGTTTAATCTTGTTTAAAGTCAGTGTGCTGTTGGTAGTGTGTTTATTTTGCTGTGGCTATCCTGCCTTAAGCTCTGGGACATAGTTTCTTTTGAAAGCCATCTGTTTGAAGCCAATTGCTGTCAACTGCTTTCAATCTCCAGTGGGAGGGCCTGACACTATCCTGCAAGGTATTTTAACTCCTGCTCACTTTGGACCAGGACTAATACATTTGGGATTGAGTGGTGAAGCCTGTTGTCCAGTCTAAGTAAATTAGTTTAATCTTGTTTAAAGTCAGTGTGCTGTTGGTAGCATGTGTATTTTGCTGTGGCTATCCTGCCTTAAGCTCTGGGACCTAGTTTCTATTGAAAGCCATCTGTCTGTAAATCTGTCCCATCACTTTTGGTGGTCTAAAATAGGGGGACTATGTCTAGAAATGTTTGTAATTTCTGAATGATGAAACCAATATGTACAATACCATCAAATAAAAGCTAAGAATATCTACTTCAATTCCATAGTAATTGTCTGATTTCAAATCCAAACCTTTGGAGTGTAGAGCCAAAATAAGAGAAAATGCTTTACTGTCCCAGGGTGACAAATGTGGGCTTGCAGCGACTATTGAGCGACACTTAGCATGCCTGCCCAATCCATCCTCGCCAGAGGGTCTTCATTGCCTGGCCTGGTTGCTTAGAGAACCTGATGGTGTTGAGCTCAGCCAACAGAGCATCTCCTTTACACTCTTGAGCAGAGAGGTTTGGACCAGCACATCATGTGGACTGCGTGACTAGGGTTGAGGCCAATGGGGAGAAATCATGAAGGACATGAAGGTAGGGGTCAAGCAGGGGGATCCACTGTCCCTGCTGCTTGCCAGGCATTAAAAGATTTTGGGTGTGGATACTGGATTGGTGGGCAGAATGCCACCGCCCTTGCATTCGCGGATGATTATTGTTGACTGGTATAGCAAGGAACATAAAGATCTTGGATGGATTCTGCCAGCTGACAGAGTTTCAGACCAGGAAGTGTCATAGATTTAATCTATAGCCAAGTGTGCTATCACTGAAAGAAGCGCCCTCTTCCTCAATCACGTGTGCACACCACAGGTTGTATAGGACGTATTATTTGGTGGATGGGGGGCCAAGGAGGCCAGACTTATTTGCTGGGGTCGTCTAATGACTCGTGGGGTTGGAAAAATATTTATATTATTTATTTAGTTTGATATCAATCATTTTTCACAGACTGCTTCCCTGCTTCTCTTCCCTCAAGTGGGAAGGGGGGTCCAGGGGGGACTCGAAGAGTCGTGTGATCAGGCGTGGGGTATCCTGGGGCCATTCAACAATATCTGAGGGTTAAGAGGAGGTCAGATCACATGGTATGAGAGTAAGGTGGCATGGCCTACAAGCATTCCCAGAGGGGATCCCATGGCAGCTGTCTGTGATGATCAGTCTGGTCTCTGATGCACAAGTTTGACAAGAGAAGGTACGAGTTTGAATGCAGAAGGTACCCTCCTGTGTTATGTGTTATACATTTAGGCGGTGGTGCTCAGGCCACCAAGGTACTCATCCTCTGCACAGTATTGGGGTGTATCTGGAGCATGATACAACATATACTCAAGACCATTGATCGAGGTTGTGGTGGTGGTTTTTGGGCTCGACAGCAGTGCAGACGTAATGTGACGAATACATCTTTAGGGTCACTAAAGTATAAGTTATTAAAGTTGACAAACTGTATATGAACACTTTGCCTAGATGCTCCTCTCTTCATCTGCATATGCAGTAGGACTGGGAGAAGCCATGACCTTCAGTCTCAACAGAAGGTATGATTGATGGTTGCTGCAAGGTACCATTTAAAGGTGAAGCATGTAGTTTTGCACATTGCTCTCTGGCCACACTGAACACGTGAAAACTTAAATATGATATGTTTTCTAATAGCAAATATGTGCATATCCATGTAAACGAACAAAGTGTACAAAATGTACATGAAGGCACGACCTCGACACCAGATTTTAAAAAGCATTTTGTTTGGACCAAAAACCATTCTCCACTTGAACATTGTTCAGTATGAAATCTCATTCCTTGATGGCTACCCATATATCATGGTAATTAAGCACTATTTAAAATGTAAATCTACATACTGTAATGGACCTTTAAAAGCCTTTTCCCACTGAAACGACACACAGGAACATTTAGAAAAAAGTATCAGTACTTGTATGATATTAAACTGAACAGTAAATACATAACTGATCAAGGTAACAGACAGACCAGAGAGAAATTTAAAGATACTTAGAATGTGGCAGAAAGTGGCTTAGGTAATGTCGCAATCATTGAAGGTGCACAACAGTGTGTCTGTATATGTTATGCTATGATCCCTCCTCAGCTGTCTCCCTCTGTCCGACCTTTCGTCAAACTCCCATGAAAAGAAAAGATACTCAGAATAAACAAACAGTCAATGTTTACAAAACAAATATGTGTCAGCTTTGATTGATAACATTTGTGAGTTTGTCAGTTTTAATTTCCAACAAAAGTTAGTTACAAGTGCCACTTCGTCAAAAATCAAGAGGTTTTTAATGTAATGGCCATTGAAAGGCCCCCCTGCCGTGACATTGACAAGCCTTTGAAACTGTGAGAGATCAGATTGCTGTAGCGAGACACCCACACCCACACACGTGGAGGTGTATCTGTCACAGGTGAGGAGCATGAGAAGCAGCAGCAGCAGCCTCTGGCCTTCGTGCTTCAAACACTACTTTGATCTGAGAAGACATAACAGCGTTTATCCCTGTCAGCTCCTCACCATGTTGAACCTCTTCTCTGCCTAAATCAACTCTCACTGAACCATTCACAGGAGAGAATTGGGGGTTATAGCCCCTCTAATCTGGCTAATCATATCATTTATCCCCCATGAAGTTGCTTTAGAATAAAATGTAAAAGAAGTACAGAAGAGTAGAAATTACTGGAATGGAATGAGATGTAATAGAATCGAGTAGAATTTAAATGGAGCAGAGTGGGATGGGTTATAATAGAATAGAATTCAACTTTATTGTTAATCTAATGAGTGAAATGTGCCTCTGGCTTCCCTTCACAGTGTTATCTGACACTGGAAAAATACATCATAAAACTGGACCAATGGTCAGAGTAAATTAAATGATTTAACGATTTTGGCTCTGAGACCAACAGTGAAGTTAGTGGAAGGAGGGTTGCCTATACTTTCCCTTATTGACAAACGGTGGGTGAAGGGCAAAGATAATTAGTTCTCCACAGCACCATGCAGGCAGGGAGCCAGTAAAGAGGAGTGAGACAGTCATTCCTTATTCAACAGAAGCAGAGAGACAGAGAGCCATCCATGTCCAGACCAATCTCAACAACTCAGACAGATGCATTTAGACATTTGATTTGCTGGCTGTCACAACAGGATGAAGGGACTTCAGTCAACAACTTCTCGAATCTGTGTTTTTGTATGACAACAAGCAAACTTGATGGAGATATCACACACGTACAGCAGTCATCACACAGCTCTCACATCATTATAATTGAAGGTGAATGTAGTTTAATGTGAATGTATTTTTTGGTAACATGTACAGTTTAGGCACAACAACCTAACATCTGGACCCACAATGTTGTTGAGGGACAGAAAACAATCCTTCATGCTTGTGGCTCTTACACACACACACACACACACGCACACGCACACGCACACACACACACACACCTACACCTACCTGCCGGTTGAAATCAATATGTTGCTCCAGGGAGTCTCAGAACCAAACAAAATGTTGCTTTCAGTGAAGCTACAGTACAGCCTACCCTCCTCTCTACTGCTCAGATTGTCACTTGATGTCAAATGGGCTGTAACACACGAGACACAAATGGGTTTTGAAGTGATGCAGTAATCCTATATGGAGGAACCACTGAAAAAGCATAGTTTTTTTCTCATTCTCCTGTGGTTCACTTTGATTTAATACTGGAAGGCTGGTTAACAAAATTAGAAGAAAAATACATTTAATCCAAATGTCCTTGTCTAAACAGAGGCGTTAGAGATGTAGGTGTTTTGAGGTCCCAGTTACAGTATTTTACATCCATAAATACAATCCTACAAGCTTAACCAACACCAATTTTCTCCAAGTCGTGTCAGTTGTAAAAGGATCGGTGTATAAAGGGTAGATTCACACTCACTCACTGCAGTTGTCCTCCTGAAAGCCTCTGCACCAGCATCCCCCAAAGATACATTCACTGAGCAGGCAGGCTCATTTTCACCCTTCTAGCTTATTCATTTCCAGGGTTCCCATTTATTTCAAGAAATCATTTTCCTGGACATTTTATGATAAATAATAGGAAGACATTACTCACTGAGTTGCTACACAGCCTCAGTAGATATCTCATGTATAGAACATGTCACACCTCTCCTCTGCACTCTCCACTGGCCTTGAGTAGTGGGGTGCATCATATTGAAGACCCTGGTGGTTGCTTACAGGGCCACTAACGGAACAGCTCCTCCCCATCGTCTGTCCCTATACCCCAGAACAAGTAAGTTGGTGCTAATCAATCTGTACAACTAATTTTTAAACAGCAATATTGACTTTCCCTTTATTTGACTACTTTGATATCCTGAACCAGGACTTACCAATAGGCAAGTTCAAGTCAAAGAAGAAACACTTAAGTGGCATCTTTTCAGCTATAACTAGGGTATGGCACAAAATAAATAAAAACAATTATTGAGTGAGCATATAGGCACTGTTGTGCAAATATTAAATACATTTTCTTAATCTTGTTTTTTATTAAAGAAAAAAATATTTTGATTATTTAGCTTTGGCTACACAGGAACCCATGAATTGCTGCTATACCACTGCGGCCCAGAGTGTGCAGTGCTTCAACTACAGTTGCACTGATCCAATAGGCTACCCAACGTTTCTGACGACCATAGCATAGGTACGGGAGGTGAGTAGCCACACTGATTGTCTTAATTACTCACTACATAAACGTTTCTGTTATTAACAAATTGACGGAACTGAGAGTGTGGTCTAAAAGCGGTGCAGTGAATTATGCTTTCAACCTGCACTTATGAACCAACTTTCCCTGGAATCTGCCGCCACGCGCAGAAATAAACTGGCCAAACACGTTTTTAATTGATGCAGCTGCTTATTCAATTGAGTTATTGTGGCTGAGAAAAACAGTAAAGACTATGTATTTGAAATCTCTATTTGAATTTTTTTTCAAAGTTTTTCTTTTCATGTGCTTTCCAAGCATGGAAGACTATTTATTCATTTTCACGGTTTTCCAGGACACGTGGGAACCCTGTTATCTCTTTTAAAATGTTTTGCTCTTTTGTTATGATTAGATGTCTTTGATTATCAGGTTCCTGCCCCATTTGTCCATTGCTTGATAACACGTGTGTGTGTGTGTGTGTGTGTGTGTGTGTGTGTGTGTGTGTGTGTGTGTATCACTGCACATTGCAATGCACTGAGGTACAGTACATTTAGCCATCTGCTACATGAGCACACAACACAATGTTATGTGGAACTCCTCTGTTTCAACTCTCAAATGATTGCCTGAGCAATGCTATCTTAACCAGGAATTTGTCATAGGGGACTCATACTCATGACAGCATGATTAGAAGGTTCCCAGAATACAGTTGGTTTTATAGCTCAGTGTGCAACAACTATGCATTAAATACCTTTCAAATAACACTGTTACAGTAAAACAGCAAACAGAGTCTGAATAAAACACTAGTGAGCAGTACACAAACCAACTGAGGATGTGATGTTTTCATATCAAAACTTAAAAGCAAGATTGGGCGATAGGATTCCTGATGACTGGATGTGGGAGTGTTTTTTTTCACAACATGAGATAAATGAAAGAGAGTAGAGAGTCTGACTGAGGGGTAATGTTCTTGACAATTCACAGAAATTCACTCTTCACATGAATGTCCTGGATCCTGTCTCCACACAGAATTCCTCTCACCTTTAAATAAAAAAAGAAATCCAAAACAAAAAACAGCAAGAATAGACTGTCTCATCTCCATGCCTTCCACCCCAATGAGAACGCATCCCTCTGTGACTGAGCAATTAGCAGCAGGTGCTTTAAATTAATTAATATTTAAAGGCCAACTCCAGTCTAAATCCTAATTTTCCTGTCTTTTGAATATTCTTTGCACAGTGGTACAGTAGGTCAGAGTTTAAAAGGTTCATGGTTGAGCGACGGTAGTGCAGTACCACAGCAGTAGCGAATCAACTTGACTTTTTCACATGTTTCATTTGAGGTATTTCACCTCTGTAAAACAACCACCATAGCATTGTTGAGTAATTCTAATGGATAGGCTTATAATGGATAGTAATTCTAATGTCAAACATTACCGCCTGTGAACTACAGTAAACAAAATGATATCCTGATAGCAAATTCCACATTAAAATGTATCTTTTATCACTGAATACTGTGAAGTATTTTTAGTTGGTGTTATTTCAAAGACTGTACTGCCCAAATTCCACCGAAATGTCTCATGCCCCACCAGAGGAGACAGGACATTGGACCAAGTATACACCAGCATGGCTGATGCGTACAAAGCCGTTCCCCTCCCCCACCTAGGTCAATCAGACCACCTCTCATTGTTCCTACTGCAGTAGTACTCAGCACTCATCAAACGAGTGAAACCTACAGTGAGGACAGTCAAGGTCTGGCCAGAGGGAGCTGACTCAGCGCTCCAGCAGCGTTTTGGAAACACTGACTGGGGTGTGTTTGCCACTCAGGCCACCCATGACTCCCACACGGACATTGATTCATATGCCTCATCTGTTTTGGACTACATCAATTCCAACATCAGCAGTGTCACCACACTCAAGCGGATCACCACTTTCCCTAATCAGAAGCCATGGATGAACAGAGAGGTCCGACTCCTGCTGAAGGCACGCAACATTGCCTTCAGATCAGGGGATGCTCGGGCCTATAGCTCATCCAGGGCTAATCTGCAGAGGGGCATCAAAAAGGCCAAGCACAACCACAAGCTGAGGATAGAGGATCACTTCAGAAACAACTCTGACCCCCGATGCATGTGGCAGGGCATCCAGGCCATCACAGACTACAAACCAACTAACACCTCACCCCTCTCCGTTGACACCTCCCTCCCTGATGAGCTGAACCACTTCTACGGCCGCTTTGACAGGGACAACAAGGAGGTGGCCATCAAGGCTGTGCTCCCTGCGGATCACCAGCCCCTCACTCCCACCGACGTGTGTGCGGCACTGAGCAGGACTAATGCACGCAAGGCTGCTGGTCCTGATGGGATCCCCGGACGCGTCCTCAGGGCCTGCGCTGTGCAGCTGACTAAGGTTTGGACTGACATATTCAACCTGTCCCTAGCCCAAGCAGCTGTCCTCGCGTGCTTCAAAACCACCTCCATCGTGCCGGTGCCAAAACACTCCACTGCAACGAGCTTAAATGACTTCCGACCAGTGGCACTCACGCCCATCATCATGAAGTGCTTCGAGAGGCTGGTCTTAGCTCAACTCAAGACCTGCCTACCACCCACACTGGACCCCTTTCAATTCGCCTACCGGCAGAACAGGAGTACAGAGGATGCCATTTCAACGGCACTTCACTCCGCCCTGTCCCACCTCGACAAGACTAACTCTTATGTGAGAATGCTGTTCATTGACTTCAGTTCAGCATTCAACACCATCATCCCCTCCAAACTGATCTCTAAACTCAGGCAACTGGGCATCAACTCCTCCCTCTGCAACTGGATTCTGGACTTCCTAACCAACAGGCCGCAGTCTGTTAGGCTTCACAACCACACCTCCTCAACCCTCACCCTGAAGACCGGCGTTCCACAAGGCTGTGTGCTGAGCCCCCTCCTTTACTCCCTCTTCACCTACGACTGCACACCTGTACTTGGCTCAAACACCATTGTTAAGTTTGCAGACGACACAACGGTGATCGGTCTCATCAGCAACAACGATGAGTCGGCCTACAGGGAGGAGGTCCAGCACCTAACAGTGTGGTGCAACGACAATAACCTGGCTCTCAACACCAAGAAGACCAAAGAACTCATTGTGGACTTCAGGAAGTCTAAAGCTGGCGCACACACCCCCATCCTCATCAACGGGACTGAGGTGGAGCGAGTCACCAGCTTCAAGTTTCTGGGTGTCCACATCTCTGAGGACCTCTCCTGGACCCTCAACACCTCCACCCTGATAAAGAAGGCTCACCAGCGTCTCTTCTTCCTGAGGAGACTAAAGAAGGTCCATCTGTCTCCTCAGATCCTGGTGAACTTCTACCGCTGCACCATCGAGAGTGTCCTTACCAACTGTGTCACAGTATGGTATGGCAACTGCTCGGCATCGGACCGGAAAGCACTGCAGAGGGTGGTGAAAACTGCCCAACGCATCACCGGTTCCTCACTCCCCTCCATCGAGGCTGTCCAGGGCAAACGATGCTTGCGTAAGGCACGCAGCATCGTCAAGGACATTTCTCACCCCAACCATAGACTTTTCATCCCACTCCCCTCAGGGAGGCGCTACAGGTCTCTCCGCACCCGAACCAGTAGGTTCAGAGGCAGCTTCTTCCCTGCGGCTGTCACCCTACTGAACTTGAACACTGCACCGACCTGACAACCTACCAACCCCTGCAACCCCCCCCCGGACAATTGCACTATTACTCCCCTCCCCTGCTCTTACTCAATACCACTGCTCTTCTGTACATACCTGTCCATACTGTTCATACTGTTCATAATGCACATAATGCACATATCCTTATATTTTCTTTAATACTACTGCACATACTGTACATACCTGTTTATACTGTTTATACGGCATTCCATATTTATATTTATTCTGCTATCTACCTCATGTTACTGTTAATACATATATACTGCTAGACTGCATTACCCATACAGCTCATATGCTGCTACACTGTTCATACTGTAACTAATTTATTCTGCTATAATGCTACTGCTACTCATATACTGCTATACTGCACTGCTTATATTATACTGCACTACTTACTGATCATATATTGCACTACCTGTAAATACTGTTCATTGCACTTTCTGCTATTTTGCACTTCTGGTTAGACGCTAACTGCATTTCGTTGTCTCTGTACTTGTACTCTGCACAATGACAATAAAGTTGAATCTAATCTAATCTAATCTAATTCATGAGTATGTACAATATATTGAATCAACGCGACCGTTGTTGTGCAATGCTCAGATGGAATTCCGTGCTTTTATTTCCCTTATTGAAAATTTCAGCGTAGATATTTCCCGTGTTTAGTTCACATTTGACCTATGAAAAGTTAACTGTGGACTAATATTTTGTATAATGAATAACGCTTTCCTATATCAAATATTTGTCAACAAATCATAATTTCAGCTTTGCTAACAATATGTAGTCTGCAATGGGAATAACTTCGAAAGTTAAAAACAACTTATTGGAAATCTGCCACCTTTGGCCATCGTGTTGAAATTCAGTTAGAAGTTCCAAAAATTAACATCCTCCCTAATAATAATATAACCCCCTGAAATGGACTTGCAGTGCCGGATATTAGCTGTTGTGTTTCTGCATGTGTGCATGATTCAAAGAGGCTGCCACCAGAGAGAGAAAGGCAAAGATCGGTAAGTCCACTCCCCTAGAACACTCTTGGCCTTGCGCAGGCAACAACCAACACAACACAGTATGGAGAAGCGGGGGAAAAGTATAATTTTACATGAATAACCGCAAGTCGGTTGTGGTAATGCAGCCTATGGATTACAGAATAAAGTTAGGAATTTCCATGCAATTTCTTCTTCTTCTGGCTTTATACTCCAAAAGTTTGGAATTGAATTAAAACAATTAACATGAGGTTAAAGTAGAGACTTAGATTTTATTTCATGGTATTTGTGTATATATTGGTTACACCATTTAGAAATGACATCAGTACATATATATGAAATATACCTACAGTGCCTTCGGAAAGTATTCGGACCCCTTCACTTTTTCCACATTTTGTCGAGTTATAGATTTAATTTAAAATGGATTAAATAGAAAGAATTTGCCATCGATCCACACACAATACCCCAGAACGACAAAGTGAAAACAGGTTTTTAGAAATGTCAGTAAATTTATTCAAATTGAAATACAGAAATATCTCATGTACATAAATATTCAGACCCTTTGCTATGACACTCTTAAAATTAGCTAAAATGCAAAAATGTCACCAACAAATCACTCAATAAGGTCTAAATACTTTCCAAAGGCACTGTATTTCAGGGCCCCAATAGTAATGGCTTGACAGAGTGCTTGACACCAATTGGCTTGACAGAGGTTTCTGGTTAGTCAGGTGTGTTCCGTCGCATTATTTGTGCAGGCATGAGAGAGCTGTCAATGTCTAGTAGTGATTCTAGGCTTTGCGTTTGCCTTTGGAGTCTGCTATTGATGTCTCTCAACATGAGGAACAAAGAGGTGTCAATGAAAGTCAAAGAAGCCATTATTAGGCTGAAAAATCTGAAATATAGCCAAAACCTTAGGCTTGCCAAAAGCAACAGTTTGGAAGATCATTAAAAATAATAATAAATAAAAAAACACTGGTGAGCTCAGCTATCGCAAACAGGCTGGTAGACCAAGGAGGACTTCTACAAACTAACTGTCCCAGATTAAGAACACTCTCCAGGAGGTAGGCATGAATGTGTCGGAGACTACCATCTGCAGAAGACTTCACTAGTAGAACTACTGAGGCTACACTGCAAGGTGCAAACCACTAGTTAGCCACAAAAACAGGATGGCCAGGTTACAGTTAGCTAAAAATTATCTAAAAGAGCCTGACAGATGAGACAAAGCTTAAAATGTAGTAGACTGATGGCAAGAGTAAAGCGTGGAGAAAATATATAACTGCTCAATATCCACAGCATCCCACCTCACCTGTGAAATATGGTGGAGGGGGTGTTATGGCTTGGGCATGCATGGCTTCCACTGGAACTTTCTGGCTTTCACTTGTCTTCATTAATGATGTAACTGCTGTCGAAAGTCTGGCCCTCCCCCGACCTGTATCGCCACCTGAGGATGTCACTCAGAGCTTCAGAAGAGGGTTTCAACGCTTAAATCGTGGCAGGCTCCCATATGAACGGGAAGAGATGTCAATGCCACATGGGCTAGATGCACCGGTGGAGAGAAAGCGCCGATGGATTCCAGGTAGAGCACCCTGGCGTGGGGAGGCCTCAGTGACATGGATTACCTGCAGATAGATTTTGATGTCTTTTGATGTAAGTTAAGTGATTTAAGTTTGATGTAAGTTAAGTAACAAAAGATATGACATCAAATATAACCAGCAAAACATACTATATACTACTAATGATATGTACTACTAATATACTGAAATATAACCATCAAAACATACTATATACTGTTAATGATATGTACTACTAATATACTGAATGACTAAAGGCAAATATTACTATTCAAATGTAAACTGATGAAATTACATCTAATGTAATTAATCAGATTTAAGGTTGATTTATGTTGAAAGGTGTTTACCTGTTTTATATGATGAAACTAATCTGTTTAACCATGTGTAAAGAGTAAAGTTGAAATGTAATGATTTGATATGGGAAAGAAAGAAAGGAGAATTTGACAAGGCTGAGAAAAGTTGGGTTGTCCAAACAGCACATATTTTCGATATGGGAAAGGGACATAGAGGAGCCTGAAAATGTCAAGATGACCTAAGAGGGATTAAATATATTCACGTGAGAAAGTGATGCTCAGAGGAGGGCTCCAGGAGGAACTCAGGCGAGAAGGTTACACAAAACTGGATGTTAGGTGTATTTTAGTGAGCATTTTCCACAAAACTCAGAAGAGGACGGATCCCTAAAGAGACCAGGAGGTCTAGCCCGATGGGTGTATCCACGACCAAGTCCTCTATGGAGAGAGTTTAGAATCGGAAGCCCCCAGTCTGTATTGCTCTTAGTATCAGGAGTAGGCTCTCTTTTTAGCTGCCTAGATTCGGTTGAAAGGATTGCTAGAGGTTGAGTGACCGCTTCACTTGTATGGGAAGGTGGGCCATCAAAGTCCCTCGGCTGAGAGCACGGTGCTACTCCGGAGAAATCAGCTGGGCTGATAGAGGAATTGAGAGTATTTCAGCAGTCACCACTGTCCATGCTGGATGGAGTCTCTTTAAATTTATACTAAATTGGACAGATTAGGGACAGACTTATGGGTAGACTTAGGGTAAGACTTATTTCTTATTTTACTACTTTGATATCTATTAGTATTTTTTATTATTTACTTTAAATTGTGTTCTATTTACTTTTAACTTAACTTCTAACTTCTGTAATTTCTTTTTTACTTTAATATTTTGTTTATTTACGTTAAATTTTGTTAAACTTCTTATTGATATTTACTTTAGTATTTCGTTACCCCTATATATTTACTTTTACTGTAATTTCTTGATTTCTTTTTTACTTTAATTGCTTTAGTGTATTTTCATTTATTTACTTAACATTTTCATTAATTACTTTGATTTCTTTTTTACCTCATCTTTTTTTTTTTTTTTAATCCTTATATTGATATCTTGTATTGCAATGCTGTAACGCTTAACAGCTTTAATAAAGAACAAATCGGCAATTAACGGAAAAAAAGTATTTTAGTCTTTGCTTGGACTGGAGATTGAGAGTCATCAAATTCTCTCAGCTGAGGGCGCGGTGATATGCCGGAGTGAGTCATCATATCAGGTGGACAGGGGAACTTATAGCACTTGGTTGATGCTGGATGGAGCTAATCTAAATTTATACTAAGTTAGACAGAGTAGGGAAAGTTGACGGTAAGGGGTTATAATATCTATCATCTTCTTTTCCTATAAGATTATTGATTTTACCACTTAATGAATTTGTCTAGTTCATGAGTAGATTTGCTATGCTGATAGGGTAAGATTTAATTTGTTTTATTTTGTTTATTTTGTTAATTTCTTTGATTTCTTTTTTACCCTGACAACGGATGGTGGACTTACTTTAATTACTTTTTACTTTTTTTAAATCACTTTATTTATATCTTGTATTTCCATGCTGTAACACTTAATGCTTGTATAACGATCAACCCTGCATACCAAGGAAAAGTTTGATTAGATTGATACATAGTATAGTAATGATGTGTTATCCTCCTTGCTAAACATAAAAAGTTAGATTACAGTGTGCATATTACATCATAGGATCTGAATGGTTATTCTAGCCACTTTACTGAAATATCTCCTTTGGATGAATTGTCCTCATAAATCAAATTCCTGCAACCACACCAATTGGCACTCATATAAGAACAGAGCCATCGTTAAATATTGGGGCTTTCATATAATGAGTTCTGGGGTTAGGGTTAGATAATTAGATAAAAACTCTTTTAGATAATTTAATAAAATATAATATAATAATATTAAATAAGCAGTACAAGCTCCGGTAACTGTTCAGCCTACCTAAAATATGTGTACTGCCTTCAAATAAATGCAAAAAAGGAGGGCTGCTACATCATTTGTGGGGGACAACATGTTTACTGTACACTTGTTTAGAAATTAGCCTACCATCGGTTATGTAGTACTAGCCTAGTAGCAAAATACATTGGTAAAGGAGATGAATGCAATAGACTATACATATAACTTTGTTAGATAATAATATATTTCTCATACAGTATGCTTAAATCTTCCCTCTCTCACATTTTTTAACACAATATTAATGACTTCAATGTATCTATCATTGAGATACAGCAAGCCTCTCCATTAGAATTGCTCAAAGGTGCCTCCTGATTGCTGTTTTGCTGAGGTGTAATGCCCCAATTTTTTTTTTTATTGGCCAGTATACTCGCTACCATTGACATTTTAACCGCACTCTGCCATCGTTGACGAATGAATATTAAACAGTGGCCTACTGTAGATACTGTAGATTAGCTGGGTGTTCAGTGGAGTGGGTAGAGAGTTGGGTTAGAGTTAGTATAATTAAAATATTATTAATAATAATAACAACAACAAAAAAAGTTCCAGAAGAAACTTGGTGGGTTTGCAATGTCTTATTTTGGTAGTAGAAAAAGTCTAAAGATGGTTTGGACAATAGATTTGCTGGGTAGTTTAAAGGAAGTGAGTCTTATTACGGTAGGAGGATAAAGGTAAAGATAGTTTGGTTGGTGGGTTGGATGGATGAATGGTTGGTTGGTTGGATGGATTAATAGATAGATAGATAGATAGATAGATAGATAGATAGATAGATAGATAGATAGATAGATAGATAGATAGATAGTTGAAGAACAATAGTTGGACTTGCTTGAAGCGAACCCACTAATAAGTGAAAGTAAAATAAGTAATTGAAATACCAAGAGTTGGACTTGCAAGCCCACTAATAACTAGAAAAATAAATTCCTGAAGACAGTTTGTGGGCAAAGTCTTATTTTGTTAGTGGAAAACGTTTAAAGCTGGTTAGGACTATAGATATATTTGCTGGGTTGTTGAAACAAAGTCAGTTAGATAGATAGAAACACAAAACCAACGTAGTATCAAAAGTCTGTATAGAAGTTATTTAACTGGGATCAGTATCACTATACAGAACATTGTTGTATTGTCAATCTTTAAAGGTGAAAGAGGAGATGCATTTTAACATCATAGTATCATAGGTCCCAATAGAAACTCATGTTTATCAATGCAACCTAAAAATGCTAAATAATAATAATAATAATAATCAATCATACATTTTATTTATATAGCACCCTCAAAACAGTGTTACAAAGTGCTTTACAAATGTGCAGATTAACAAATATGTAAATAAAAACAAAATATCAGTCTGAAAAGTCTAAAACACAACACATTAAGGGCAGCATCAGTTAAAGGCTAATCTATAAAAATGAGTTTTAATAATAATAATGCATTTCTTTTGTATAGTGCTTTTCTCAGTACTCAAAGACACTACATTTCATGAAGAGAACAAGAATAGATAGATAAATAAAAAGTAAAACAAAAGCACAGTCAGGAAAAACAACAATAAAAATAGTTAAAGATTAAAAGAAAATTTTTAAATATGGGTTTTGAGAGATCGTTTGAATGAGGAGAGCGTGCTGGATTCTTTGATGTGGTTTAAGAAAGAAAATACTGATCTTGCGTGGCCTGTGCACTGGTGTTTAAATTTACCTCTGTGACAATACAACATTGAAACGCAGGAGGCGCTGCCACGCTCCACTTTTTTGCCGTGCTTTTAGGCTACAATACAAATAATGGAAATACTATGAGTAGCATGTTCCTGCAGTACCAGAGTATTGAATGTTATCTGCCTTTCCAAAGGTAGTTAGCATACAATGGCCAAAAAAAATAAAGTGGACAATGAATATCGACAATTTCAAGAAAGATGGGAAACAGAATATTTATTTTGGGAATTCAAACAAAAGCCAATGTGTCTCGTATGTCAAGAGTCATTGGCAGTTTTCAAAGAGTAACCTTCGGAGGCATTTTGAAACGAAGCATGAGCATTATGGAAACATGGACATGGAACAGCGGATGCAAAAAGTCAAAGAGTTAAAACTCTTTGAGTTTTGGTGGGGGGATGGATGGGTGGGGGGTGTTTTGTGTGTTTAAAAAAAAAAAAAAAAAAAAGAAAGAAGAAAATCTTATGTAACCTTGCTGATAAGTCATTGTCACTGCTCTTGGTTTTTCAATAAAAAGATTTATTAAAAATTTTTTTTTTTACAATTATTCTAATTTATAGTGTACATGCCCCACAACCATTTCACAGCCTCTAGCTTCATTGCCATTTAGTCTCACACAGCCTATTGTTCTGCTGCTCTTTTTTGTAAATTTGTAAATTTGTTATTGCTATTTTGTTAATATTTTGATATTTTGTAAATTTCTTGTCAATATTTGCTGTTTGTTTTTTTATGTCCATGCACCAACCTCACCAAGTCAGTTTCCTGTATGCAAATATACTTGGCCAAATAAAAGAATTCTGATTCTGATCAGTAAAGGCGTTTCAAATGAAACTGCGTCTATGGGAGGATCAGATGTGCCACTTGCCAGTCAGTCAGTGACAGTCACCATCCCATTCCCGACCAAAGAGTATGCTGACAAACTGAACACACTCAAAGCGGAATTCAGCAGGAGATTTGCTGATTTTGAATCACAGAAATTCAACCTTGATCTGTTCGCAAATCCATTTGCTATGGATGTTGGCACTGCCCCTGAGCACTTCAGTTGGAACTTGTTGAATTGCAATGTAACGGTGCTCTGAAGACTGAGGGCTGTTGAGTTTGAACTCTCAGAATCAATGCCACAGATTCGCCTTCACGCTGCATCATGTCTATGTTCGGAAGCACCTACTCGTGCGAACAGATGTTCAGTAATGACACTGAACAAGATATCCCACAGCCTCACAGACCAGCATCTGGTCTCGGTATTGAAAGTGGCCATAGCAAAGGACATTAAGCCTAGAATAGACAAGATCATTTCTAAGAAAAGGTGCAGAGTGTCTGGTAAAAGTTGAACTAAAAAGCAAGCACAATGCCTATTTTCCTTAGGCTTGGCCTTATAGGCCCTATTGCTGTGTCCTTTCAAGTTTCCAAAGTAAGCCATACAATTTGAGATTCAACTTGTTGCATTGACTATTTTGCTTTATCAAACAGTTTTGCTGAAAACGATGACCTTATTTGTTGTTTTGTTAAAGACAAAAGTACTGTGTTGCAAATGGGTTTTGTTAATTGTAAAGTTATTTTATACAAAACATTGTTCAGCATTTGATAAATACTATTTTGCTTTATTATCAATGCTGGTAACAAAGACCTTATTTGTTATTTTGCTACAGACAAAAGTAGGCTACTGTGATGCAAATGTCGTTTGTTTAATTGTGCAGTTATCATTTTATATAAAAACATTGTTCAGGACTATTTTGCTTGTAAGTTTTGCTGGTAAGAATTACCCACAAACATAATAAAATTATTATTATTATTATTTTTTTTAAAACATGATATTTGAACTATGCATGTATACAGTTAATAGCCTACTTATATTTCTTCAATAAAAAAATAATCATTGTAATAAATGTCTGGCCCATGATTTTATTCACAACCCTCAGCATGGCCCTCAGTAAGTTTGAATTTGACATCCCTGACCTAGAGTGCCAAGTGCTTTATGTGGTATTTACCTAGCAACAATACATTTTGCCTACAAAATGAAGCATCATCATTTATGCATTTTTGGTGAATAAAGTCACCTGTGGCACTCTAGAATGTTGTCAATTTGGACAACTTTATTCACCCTTGGCACTAATGAGTTAGAGTAAGGCGGTACTGAACCAGTGGCCAGGGAGTTATTAATAATAGACAAAATGCTGGGGTAGACTATATCTAGGGGACAAGAGGAGGATTTCATATGTAATACATCTTAATTCATCTGATACAGGAACAAATGAATCCAGGTTTTCCTCCAATTGGTAAGTAACAGTCAGGTCATGTATGGGAGGGATGATCTGGTCTCTAATATTTACAATTTTCTTAATAAAGAATTGCAAGAAGTTTTCACATTACAATTACAATTCTGTCGATAGTACTAAACAGTATTCTCGTATTATGAGAGTTCTCAGAGATCAGATTCCAGATACTTCTGTAAAGGAAGTGAGAGAAAAGTATTTAATTCAAATTCAAAGCCTTCAAATGAATGTGGAAAACGCTGAGTACAGGCCTTCCATTTTCTTTCAGCCTTTCTACACTCCCTTTTTAAGGCGCAGGTGCTTTCATTTAGCCAGGGATTGGCTCTCTCCAATCCTTTTTTCTTGGTCTTAAAGGGGGCCACAGCATCTAGGGTTACCTGACACATACTATTAAAACTATCTAACAGATCAACAGTCTGATGGGAGGGAATGGGAGCAGTTGAAGCGGAAATACTGTCCCAAAAGGACTCTGAAAATGTACTGACTGTAGCAGAGTTAAGGAAGCGAGAGCGAACAGGAATACCCTGGATAGTGGGCGCCATGGGCAAAGTTACATTAAACAGAATAGCTTGAAGGTCAGACACATGAATATCTTTTGTGTCCACACCATTAATAGTAAGACCAGAGGACATCACTTGGTCAAGGGTGTGACCTTTCAGATTTGTGGGATCTCTTACAGACTGAAAAAGATTAAATGATTCAATAAGGTTAGTGAAATCAGAGGCCAGTGCATTAGAGGGGAAACAAACATGGACATTAAAATCCCCTAATATACAAACTCTGACATACTTGGACATGATGAGGGACAAAAGCTCCGAAAACTCTACAATGAACTTACTATTCACTTTTTTTTGTCTGTATACTAAGACACAAAGCAACAGGACATTACTATTGATTGTAAAGCAGAACGATTCAAACCAATAGAAGTTACCAAAATAAATAGGAAATCACTTTTGTGGATGACTGCTACTCCACTATCATGGCCAGACAGCCTGCGTTGGTGAAAGTGAGAGAAATTCGGGGGAGTGGCTTTGACTAGAATGGCAATGTCACCCTGGCTCAACTATGTCTCAGTAAAAAAGTGTAGATTGTGAGAAGTAATTAAATAAATTAATGTTAATGTTTGACAGGGACCTTACATTCAGAAGGGTTAGGGTTAGGGTTGACAGCTTTAGTTGAAGTAATGATAGGCTGTAAAGGCATATACGGCAAAACAATTACATTATTAATATTGGCTGCAGCAGGTCTGGACAGAGAGGCTACCTTCTTGTTTTTATGGTAGGAAATTATAATATCATAAGAGAAAATACTACCAGATCCACTGGTATGCACTGTGTCATTAAAATCATGAATGGGGTAAAGTAGATCAGAAGCATTTCCTACCATACAAATGTGTCATTGTCTAAGGGAGGAGACCATATTCTCAGACAACAACCCAGCCCCCTACTATTTGGGTGGAGGCCATCCGGCTTGATAAAGGTAGCCCTCGCCCAGAACAGGTCAAAGTTGTTGACAAAGGGTATCCTGAAGGAGGCACAAGCTGTCTTTCAGCCAGTTGTGGAGGGAAAATAGCCTGGATCATCATCCCTCTGGTGGGTGGGGAGGGTGTCGATGGTTTCCCAGTGTTCAGCAAAGTCTGCCTTTAGGAGCTCTTACAGCCCAGTTCTGATGTCATTGGTGCCAGCGCGCATGATGATGTTGTCTACTTTGGTACAGCCGGCCAGGATACTGGAGTTTGTGGTGAAGGTCATGGATCCAAGCACCGGGGAAACAGTGTACCTTTGAGGGGCCAGGTGGAGGGGGAAGGTAGACATCTCTGACAAGGTTGCCAATGACAAGAGTGGAGGTGGTTGTGTCGGGTGGAAGGAGGGGGCGAGGCGAGGGGGGGTGGGCTGGGTGGAGGTGCTGGAGTGAGGGGGGGTGGGCTGGGTGGAGGTGCTGGAGTGAGGGGGGGGGGGGCTGGGTGGAGGTTTTGGAGCAAGAGGGTGGGGGCGGGCTGGGTGGCGGGGGGGTCAAGGAAGGACACACTGGGTAGAGGCCAGTGCATCAACCGGTTAGATAGCTCCAAGATAGTGTTCTTTTAGAATTGCATTGTGGTTTGAAAGGGGCTTTATCAGAGTATGAAATTCCATTACTTTTTCCTGAAGGTCAGCAATCAGGTTGCATCTGTTGCATACAAAAATCTTGATGTAATCCTCCTCGGCTGTGACTATTAAAATCATTTTGCAGAGCTCAAATCTAATAGCCTTCTCCGGACTGGTCGGAGTGTCCGGCGGTGAGCTCGGTGGCAACAAAACAACTAAAAAGTTTAAAAAACTAGCTAGAACGATGTTAGTAACTGTTGCGTTTGCTAGCTAGCAGACTGAACACACCAGAGGGAGTGATTTATTGAGGAGACGTCTGCACGCCTACCTGGCCAAACGGCACCTCGCCCCACAACACTGCACAGCCAACACTGGAGAGCTGATCGGAAAATGTATTCACGTAGCGAAGGTTCCAGATTGCAGTTGATTCCATAGGCAAGTGATAACTTGCCTATGAAATTGGATTGCAAAGGGAGGCAGGTGTAGGGCAATTTACTGCTGGCCAGAAGGGTAGCAGACCGACGAGTAGCTCCCACTCAGACTCTGGGTGTCAGTGTCACAGCGTCACAGCGTAATGCATGGAATGAGTAAATAGTACACAAAATCAGAATTTAAGTTCTTTAAGTGGAGTCACTCTACACATTTTAAAGTTGAATTGAGGTGTCAAGCTTAAAATATGAAAAAGAAGATACATTTTGTAAGACATACATACATTTTGTAAGACACTGCGTTGCCTTACTTTGTGTGCCACCAGGTAGGGCACAATTCAAATTACACTCTTATGACTACTGTTATGGAAAATACATTCATAGAACTATTTTCAGGTTATACACTTTCATATGACTGATACAACTTGTGTAACTACTGTGATTACATTTTCTCTTGCCACACCTCTAAAGTTCTATAGCCATTGTTCTGAGAAGCACTGTATAATTTACCATGTGAACAGCGGTGGTTTCGGAGGGAGTGGTCAGAGAGAGCAATAATGGGGGGACAGGCGCATCCTGCCGATAGGTGTGAAATGTTGAACGCCGATTAATCAGTAAGAAAGCGCTGATTGATCAGTAAGAGAGTCTCCCCATTGTTCGTTCTCTCCCGCCCTTTCTCACGTAAGCACAAGCCCATCAGCCGATAGCCTTGGCAGTGCCTGGCATTATGTTTAAACTGTATAAAAGACAAACCTGATCATTGTCTCTTCAGAATTGCGCTGAACGGAACCCCGGATCTACGCTGGGCTGCTGTTATGCTCTTGTCTCTTGTTTGCAAGCAATAAATACCGGACTCAGATATTGTGGCTACTAAGGATTTGTTTCTTGATTCTTACCTCCGAAGAGCTAAAGTACAGAGTGGTAAATCCTAGACTTCCACCACACTACATTTTGGGGAGGCCACACATCTGCACTTTGCTATAAATTGGCTTGAGCACTGTTATCTAGTGTTTCAGTTACAGTAAGTGTAAGTTCAGCAATTGAAGAAACACAAGTCTGGGCATTTAAAAGTTGATTTGAAGTTATTAGGTTGAATGGTTTAGGCCAGGCATGTCCAAAGTCCGGCCCGGGGGCCAATTGCGGCCCGCAGTCAAATTTCCACCGGCCCACAGTCTCTGTCATAAAATCTATAATATGCGGCCCGCCAGCACTGCGTATAAAATACGCGCGTACAAAAAAGCTATTTTATATTTCACCAGAAGATGGCAGCAGACCTATGGCGCACTCTGGTCGCTTGACCCTTGAGTGACCCTTTCCAACCAATTTCCAAAATGACGAGTGTAACTAAAAAAAGGAAAGTTGACTGTGAGGGCCGCCGCTTCCAGGACAGGTGGAAATTGGAGTATTTTTTCACTGAAATACGAAACAACTGTGTCTGCCTAATTTGTCAAGAGACTGTCTGTTTTCAAGGAATTCAATGTCAAGAGACACTACCAGACGAAAGATGCTAGCTTATATGACAAGCTAACTGGGAACGAACGCAGCGAAAAATTGAAGCAACTGGAAGCTGTTTTAACGTCACAGCAGGGCTTTTTCACAAGAGCCCGCAAGTCAAATGAAAATGCTACAAAGGCGAGCTACGAGGTGGCAACGCTGATTGCCAAGCACTGCAAACCTTTTACCGAGGGTGAATTTATCAAAGACTGCGTGATGAAAATGGTGGAGAAAATCTGTCCTGAGAAGAAGCAAGAGTTTGCCCATGTTTGCCTGGCTCGTAACACGGTGGCAAGGAGAATTGAAGACATTTCATCTGATATTAAGAGACAGCTTGGGCCAGAGGAGTGGAGTTTGACTTTTTTTCGTTAGCTTGTGACAAAAGCATGGACTCATCGGACACCGCTCAGTTACTGATTTTTTTGAGAGGAGTGGACAATGAAATGAATGTGACTGAAGAGCTACTTAACCTCCAGAGCCTTAAGGGCCAAACAAGAGGAACAGATTTATTTGTTTCTGTTTGTTCCGCCGTTGATGACATGGAACTACCATGGAATAAAGTCACTGGAATTATTACGGATGGCGCACCTGCCATGGCTGGCGACCGAAGTGGATTATCAACCCTAGTCTGTAACAAAGTCAGCGAAGAAGGAGGTAAAGCTATAAAACTCCATTGTATTATTCACCAACAAGTTCTCTGCGCCAAACATCTAAAATATGACCATGTTATGAAACCAGTGATAAAGGCTATTAATTATATTCGCTCCAAAGCCCTGTGCCACCGCCAGTTTCAACAGTTTCTGCTCGACATCCAGGCTGAATACGGAGATGTTGTGTATCACAACGACGTAAGATGGCTCAGTCGGGGGTCTGCACTGCAGCGCTACTCTCTTAGGGGGGAAATCGAACAATTCTTGGCAAATAGGGAACAACCGATGCCAGAACTACCCGATCCTGTTTGGCTGGCTGATTTGGGGTTTTCAGTTGATACAACACGGCATCTGAACACGCTGAACACTAGCCTTCAGGGGCAAAATGCAGTGGTAAGCGAACTGTATTCACACATCAAAGCCTTTGGGACCAAGCTGCAATTTTTCCAAAGGCACCTGTCACAAACGCAGCCCAATACCACACATTTCCCAGCGCTACAGGAAATAATGTCCAGTTTTCCACAGAACAATATCAGTGCGCAAACGAGGAGGTATGCAGCAGACATCTCATCTCTGGCTGAGGAGTTTCAACAACGCTTTCAGGATTTCGCAGCTATTGAAAAGGAGATCACGCTTTTTTCCTCTCCTTTCTCTGTGCAACCTGATGATGCTCCGGACCACCTGCAGCTGGAGCTCATTGAGCTGCAGTGTGACCCCGAGTGGCGCAGCCGGCACCAACAGCTCTCTCGTCAACTTTTACCGCCAGCTTGATAAAGGCAGGTTCCAAGAGATTCGGACATTTGCTAAAACGTTTGTTTGGCTCGACTTATCTGTGCGAGAAGACATTCTCGGTTAAGAACTTTAACAAGAACTGCGTGAGGACAAGACTAAGTGACTATCACCTGCGTGACATCTTGCGCATCAAAACCACTGTCTTTGAGCCAGACCTGGCCTATTTAATGCAGTCGAGATCTCAGTGTCACCCATCACATTAGTGCAGGCAAGGCAAGTTATGTGTTTTTGTCGTCTGAGATGAATACATTCCAAAATCTCAGTGAATTATTTTTTTGTGATGATCAAAGCCACAGTTTTGAATATCCACTGAGTCTTGTGGCCCTCAATGTTTTGCACTTCTGAATAAGATAACTGTTATATGTCATATGTTTTGAATTTAAAAGTTTACAGTGAACATTTAATAGTGAATAATATGTAATGTTTCAAATGAACCTAAGTTGTTCTATGTTTAAGCTTCTTGAAAGTTTTTTTTACTCAGACTGCTTTTCTTCATTTTATGTAGCCTTTAAATTTGGAAGGCAGACTGCTTTTGGTAAAACTTGTTAATTTGTGTGCCATGTGAAGAAATGAAAAGTATGACATTTCCAATAAAAATGTCATAAAATAGTTTATTTGCATTTATTGTTAATGGTTCAAAGAATTTCAGGCTGAAGGTCGGCCCTCGCACATTTTCACCTCACCAAATCTGGCCCTCTTTGCAAAAAGTTTGGACACCCCAGGTTTAGGCTGTGCACACAGCAGTACAGGCATGAATAGGATTTCAGGCACATTTTAGTAAAGCTCAACAAGTGTAAATAGTATCAAACATCTGAATGGAAGTTCATTAAGTGGAGATAGATAGATAGATAGATAGGATAGATAGATAGATAGATAGATAGATAGATAGATAGATAGATAGATAGATAGATAGATAGGATAGGATGAGCCTTGAATACAGTAGGCAGGGGTTTAATACGAGCACACCGACATTGCAGCAGTGGTCTACCTCAATGCCGCTGCTGCAGCAGACACACGGTGTGAAGTGCTGCCGAAAGCCACTTGGTGACAAGAGCTGTGAAGGATGTTTTTTTTTTTGTTTTTTTTTAAACATTTATTTATTATGGATTTTGTTCATTTAACAAACAGAGAACAATACAATAAGGCACATATATAATGAAACAGAAAAAAAACTAAAGACGGACTTGCAATAAGACATAGTAGGTATAGCATCTAGTGGTTTGCACTCACACAAAACCCACACAGTGTGCTACAATCGTAAAGATTACATTATCTATATTTCAATCAAATAAAAGAAAAAAAAAGGAAAAAACAACAATCCATATTGTTATTCTCAAGAAAATTATAGAAAATGTTCCATATTTTCCAAAACTTGTCAAGTTTGTTCTTTGTTGTGTAGCTTATCTTCTCTAAAGCAAAATAAAAGGTCATTCCCCTCAACCATTGTGCTGTGACACAAGGTGTGTTTGACTTCCAAGAGCAAGCAATACATCGTTTGGCTTCTAAAAAACAAATATTCAGTAAAGACTTTACTTTTTGGGTGGTAATGAAGCCCTCTGGGTAGAGATTTAATATACATAATTTTGGATCGAGAGGAACTTCCTCACCAATGACTTGGCTAGCCAGGTCCAACACTCTCCTCCAAAATGAAAGTATCTGTGGACATTCCCAGATACAATGAAATGAGGTACCTTTTTGGTCTTTACATTTGAGGCAAGTATCAGGTATATTAGAATTAAAGCGATGGAATTTAGCTGGAGTTATATATAGTCTAGTTAGCCATTTATACTGCAGTAGTTTTGAGTTTGTATTGATGGATTGGGTCTGAGCAAGGAGACATGCATCTGACCATTCCTCCTCTGTTAAATTCTCCTGCAAGTCTGTTCTCCACGCTTGTAGTAAGCGTTCAGATGACTCTTTAGACTTACTTACAAACAGCTTATACAACAATGAAATCTGGCCCCTGGAGTGTAAAAAATTCAGAGTGTAGTCTTCCAGAGAAGATCGGGGAGGAAGTTTCATACTATTGCTCTGTTTGGAGAGGATGAAGCTCCTAAGTTGCAAATATTTAAAAAAGTGTTTTGCAGGAATCCCATATTTTGATTTAAGCTCCTCAAATGACATAAGAACCAAGTTATCATTGTACAGGTGAGCTATCTTGGCTATACCCTTAGAAGCCCAGATTTTAAACCCTGAGTCCGCTCTACCAGGTAGGAAGTCATCATTACCAAAAATTGGGGAGAACTGAGATAGTTTAGTGATTTCTCCCAGATATGCAAGTACGTTGTGCCAAACCATTAGAGAATTTTTGAGAAAGGGGTTTTTAGTATGTTTGATTAGTTTCTGCTTGCTTGCAGAGTGTATATACAGATTTAAAGGAATGTTAACTAAATGTGATTCTATTAAGACCCAGGCTGGAGGGAGATTTCTATCAAAATAAAACATTGCTGCTCTGATTTGAGCTGCCCAGTAATACCATTCAAGATTAGGTAGTTGTAAACCACCTCTATCATATGGTAAGTACAATAGGGAAAGTCTGAGCCTGGGGCGCTTGTTGTTCCATATAAAGTTTGAAAAAAGCTTTTTAAGTAGATGAAAGAGTGAAGATGGGGGAGCAAGTGGGATAGATTGAAACAAGTACAAATATTTAGGTAAAATAGGCATTTTCAAGACATTTATTCGCCCAATCATAGAGATGGGTAGATTTGTCCATCTATTTATAAGTTGGGTAACCTTATCTGTTAAGGAATTGTAGTTATTGGGAACAATTCTGTCAATAGTAGGGGTGATCTTCACACCTAAGTAAGAGAAACCTTTTAGGGAGACCGTAAAGGGAGTGTGGATTGGAGGATTTAGTCTTTCCTTTTCATTCAAAAACAATATTTCTGATTTGGAGTAATTTATTTTGTAACCTGCAAAGCTACCAAAGTAGCTTGTTAGGTCAAGTAAAGCAGGTAAAGTCTGTTTTAAATTGGAGCAAAACAAAATTACATCGTCAGCATACAGGGCTATACGATGTTCCATATCTCCTATATTTATGCCTTTGAAATTAGCGCTATTTCTAATTGCCATGGCAAGTGGCTCAATTGCCAGGGTAAACAACAATGGAGACAAGGGGCAGCCTTGTCTTGTGCCCCTATACAACTTGAAGGGAGCTGAAGACAGACCATTTGTTAAAACTGTAGCCTGGGGGTTAGAATAAAGAAGCCTAATCCAGTTGAGAAATTTCCTCTTTATGCCATATCTTTGAAGGACCTCAAACAGGTAGTGCCACTCTACCTTGTCAAAGGCCTTCTCGGCATCCAATGACAGAATAGCAGTGTCCATACATCCATTTTTTTCAAAAACAATATTAAGAACACGTTGTATATTGTTAAAGCCTTGTCGTCCCAGAACAAAGCCGTTCTGGTCAGGGTTCACCATTTGTGGTAAAAGTATATCCGTCTAGCTAGTACCTTACATAGAACTTTAAGATCATTATTGAGGAGTGAGATTGGTCTATATGATCCACATAAGGTAGACGTTTTCCCTGGCTTTAACAACAGTGTGATTATTGCCATATTTAGAGAGGGGGGGAGGGATTCACTGTCTAGAGATTCTTTATACATTTCAAGCAAAGGTGGTATTAGTGCATCCTGAAATGTTTTATACATTTCGATGGGAATCCCATCTGGCCCTGGTGTCTTTCCCCCTTTCATTGTACCAATGGCTGCAGACAACTCCTCATTGGTTATGTCAAGGTCTAAGTCAGTCAACAAATTCTCTTCAAGAGGATTAATGTTTAATGAATCCAAAAATTCCTTTTGTTTTTGTAAAATTGAGTTTGAATAATCTGTGCTGTATACATTTTGATAGAAACCTAAAAAGGCTTTATTAATTTCCTTTGGGTCACTAGACTCCACACCATCATCTAACTGAATTGTATTTATTGTTCTTTCAGTTTCGGATTGTTTAATACGCCAAGCTAGAAGCTTACTAGCCTTTTTCCCGTGCTCATAATAGGACTGTTTCAGTTTCAGCAGGCTTTTAGTTGCCTTATTTACAGACATAACATTATATTTAGCTCTGAGTCCATTAAGTTCCTTAAATGACTGTTGAGAGGGATTTTTGAAATGGTCTGTTTCAATATCTTTAATCTTTTTTTCTAACTGCTCCATCTCCAACCTCCAGGATCTGTGTTTAGAACTTATGAAACTTATCATCTGGCCTCTCAGGAAGGCTTTAAATGCTTCCCATCGTATAGCAGCTGATGTTTGGGTTGTATTAATTTCAAAGTAATAGTCAATTTGTGCTCCAATAAACTCCATAAATTCTGGGTCTTTGAGCCAAAATGACTGAATTACCCTGTGGGGTAATTCAGAGGCTGTGGCGTGTTCAAACTAAATGAAACTGAAGCATGGTCTGAAATGATGATGCTGTCATACCAGCTTCTGGGGATTATGGATGCTAAAGAAGCAGAGACCAAAAAGTAGTCAATTCTGGAGAATGTCTGACAGGTGGCAGAATAACATGAGAAGGTTGACTGCTTAGGGTGAGCTTTCCTCCATACATCAATTAAGTTTAACTCTCTAATAAATTGCAACAATTCCTTTCTTGTCTGGGTATGGGAGGTATCTATCCCTGTAAATCTATCGATCTCAGGCTGGAGGGTGCAGTTAAAATCCCCACCTATGATGAAGCTTCCAGGCAAATCAGCCATTGACAGAAACAGGTTTCTGAAAAATGAGGGGTTGTCATCATTGGGTCCATATAAATTGACAAGATTTAACCTTACTGAAAGAATTTCACACTGGATAACAAGGTATCTCCCAAATCGGTCTTCATCAACATTAATGAGACAAAATGGTAGTGAGTTATGTATTAGAGTGATGACCCCACGTGAGTGGGAACTAAAAGAGGCTGAGAATACTCGGCCAGGCCATCTCCTCCTCACCTTCACTACATCTTCAGGAGTAAGATGCGACTCTTGCAGAAAGGCTATCTTAGCTTTCAATTGTTTAATCCTACTCATTACTTGCTTTAGCTTGACAAGTTTGTTTAAACCTCTTACATTCCAAGAGGTGAACTGAAGTTCAGATGACATACTGTGATACTATAATGTAAATGTGTGTTGGAGTTGAGTGTTGAACAAAAAGGAAACTTAATAAAGAGCAAAAAATATATGTGCCTTAAAACATGAACATGAACATAACAATGTGTACTTCCCCTAATGAAATACACACACCCCTCCCCTGATTCACACATCCAATAGGCCAGCATTTCCCAACCGCTGTGCCGAAATCGTTGGGTGTGCCGTGAGAAATTATCCAATTTCACTTTTTTTAAATTAACATTTATTCATTATTATCTGCAAATAATATGCCATTGTCGAGTGTCTGTGCTGTAATATAGTGACTGGCAGAGTAATGTAATATTCGTCCGGGTGGCAGCAGGTAGCTAATTGCCTCGTTCCTTCTTAGAGACAAGAGAATTAGTGACGCGTGCGACAGGTCGTGGTGACAATGATGGATACGTTTTTAAAAAGGAAAAATGCGAACTCCGAACTGGGCCCTGGACAAGATTCTGACCCAGGTGAAGTACCAGGCCCATAGTATTAGTGGTGGTAAAAAGAAAGCAAAGACGGTGAGGGGCTCGAGGCAATACAGCGAAAGCTATCTTTCGCTCGGGATTTACTTTCACCGGGAATGAGACGACACCGACTCCATTATGCTTGGTGTGTGGCGAGAAGCTGTCCAACCGCGCCATGGTGCCAAACAAGCTTCTCCGCCATCTCCAAACGAAACACCCGTCGCGTCAAAACAAACCGATGGACTATTTTGTTCGCCTGCGTGAAAACACCGAGAAACAGGCAACTTTTATGAGGAAAAACCACAAAGGTAAATGAGAAAGCCCTCCAAGCTAGTTACCTAGTTGCTGAACTCGTAGCTAAATCAAAAAAAGTCCCACTCTTGTGGCAGAGACGTTAATACTACCTGCCTGCAAAGCCATTGTCAACGAGATGCTCGGCCCTGACGCGGTTAAAGACATCGCTAAAGTCCCGCTCTCAGATAACACAATCGCCAGGCGTATTAATGACATGTCTACAGACATCGAAAGTCATGTTTTGGGAAAGATACGCATCAGTAGGAAATTTGCGTTGCAACTTGATGAGTCTACGGATATTATTGTATCAGGCTACAGAGTGTCATTTTGTAACATTTTTGGTTGGTGGTGTGCCGCAAGATTCTTTCAATGTAAAAAATGTGCCGTGGCTCAAAAAAGGTTGAAAAACACTGCAATAGGCCCCTGAACAGAGCCTGACTATGGAGCGGTGCTGGTCCACCCATGCCCACATGAAGAGGAACAGCATGCCTAGCGATCATGACAGAGCCCCATGTAGAATATCAAATTTGAACATAATAGTATATTGCAATCAGATATAGCTACTTTGCCGTATAGAATCGCACATTATTTTAACAGTCCACGAACAGTTACCTGTAGCCTAAATGTGTCCGCATTCTCTAATCAGTCCAAGAAAGTATTACCTGTATTGCGTCCACGTTTATTACAGCTACTAGCTACTCAGTGTCCACTGTTGTCTCACTTGCTTCAGACTTAAATTTTCGCACAAAAGCCTCCGCTTCCAATGCTGTGTCGAAAGTGTGCCGTCTTCCCTTGACCGTCACCAGAAGAGTTGCAGGATGGATTATTCTGTAACGTAGGTCGCGGATAGAGAGGGAGGACAGTTCTTTCTTTGCCGAATCAAAGACTTTTCCCCGTTTAAGCAGATCAGCAGAAACGTCAGGAAAAAACATTACCTTCTTATCGTCGACTAGTATTCTTCCATTGGTCCTGGCAGCTTACTTTGCTTACTTACAGCTTACTTACTTTGTCTGCGTAATTCAGGAACTTCATCACCATCACTCTAGGTCGCACAACGACTTGCGGGTCCCCCTCCTTGTTAATTCTGCCCTCTCTATGAGCACTGGCCCAGGAAAGTTGCGTTCACCAAGCACTTTAGGAATCCATTTTTCCAAATAAGCACACGTCACCTCCTTCTGTTGACTCGGGCAGACCCACCAAGCGAAGATTCGAGCGGCGTGCACGATTTTCTAAATCATCCACTTTTAGCACTAGCTCTTCCATAGCCGTTTTCATGCTAGTGGTCTGTATTTTCAGAGATGTTAAGTCGTCTTCATTGGTGCTAATTCGGTCTTCTGCTTCGGTCATTCGGCCAGTCAGTGCCTTTAGTTCACTCTGCACTCCCTGGATAGCAATCAGTAGTCCATCAAACCTTGAAGCAAAATCCTCCTTCATTGAGTGAATAGCATCAAGAATTTGGTCAGAGCTAACAGCATCGTCATTGTTAGCATCTGAGTGTGCTAGTGGCACAGAGGTATCCGTTGATTTAGTGGTTTTTGGAGCTTTGGCTTTCAGTTTCGTTGTCATTTTAGTTATTTCTGTACTTTAAGAGACAAATAGTAACTGTTCATTAATTAAAAGAAGCTGTCTGATAGTTATTATATTAATTCCACATGGGAGCTCTCTGTCACACATCCGCCTAGCAGTGCGCCATAACCGGAAGTCTCTGTGAAGGATGTTTGAAAAGACAATGGTTTGCCTTATCAGCTTTCCTTATCAGATAGATTGGCAAAATCAAGTTTATTATAGCAGCTCATGAATTGCAGAGATGAAGAGTGGATATGGTTTAAATATCAGGTTATTTTAAAAGAGGACCAAGCAATGGGAAAAACTCCTATTTACTCTCATTACACATTCTCTCACAGCGCCGAAAAATTAGGAAATGTTTTAGCGCAGTCTGACATGAATAAGTGCAAGTAGTCTTTAATAATGTAACGTATTGATTGCAGAATTAAGTTAGGAATTTTCATGTGAGACAGAAGTAAGGATTTTGGGTTTCAGTGGGATTGAGACTGGATAGAAAAGTAGCCTAGAGTTGTTATCATTAAAACTGTCATAATAAGAACAACCAGATTTTCAGCAAGGGCAGCCTTCTCTCGTTTACACAATTATTATTATTATTATTATTATTATTATTATTATTATTATTATTATTTATTTATTTAATATTGCACTTTTTGAGGGATCCAGACCCAACCAAGCCTTAAAAGTGATCAGTAAAATCTTAAAATCAATTCGAAAACTAACAGGTAACCAGTGTAGGGAGGCTAAAATTGGTGTGATGTGGTCTCTAAGTGGGGGAAGGTGAGCAAATTTGTCAGCAAATGTGGGCTGATGTCATCTTCTGCTGCCCTATATAGGTTGTTATCATTAAGCATCACAATAGGCTCTGCCAAATCCATGCACACTTTATGCTTCTGACGTTTTTGCCTGCCTACGGTGTCTCGTCTCCCAAAACCTGGCCACCTGGAGCTATGGTAAATTTATAGAGCAAATAAAGAGAGAAGTTAGGTAAGGACAGGACAAAGAGGCCAAGAGTGAGTTATGGGAAATTGAGAAAAACAATTATAAACATTCCATAAGACAGAGAGAGTAACATCAAGAGGCCTATTCTGTTTCATGTACTTAGATCTGGACTCATAATCTTGCACTCGCATACTCTATTTTGTGTACTCAGAGTACGCAAGTATGCATATTGAGAAACATCCTCTGTTTTTTAAATGCTGTGTTTTTTCCATTCCATTCATCTTCAGTCCCAGATATGACATCACACCACTCAGTCTCCTTTGGTGTTGTACAATTGGCATGGAAATGTATTTCAGGGGCTTCTGAAATGAAGACCACCAGGACAGACAACACTGGTTCTGCTGGTAAGAAATATGAGCTGATGGTATAATAGATACTGTCCCAATACTCCGGGGAACACCGGTCAGGTCGGGAGCTGGGAAGGTAGGTGGAAGTGGGCGTGAGACGTCGGCCAGCCTCGTGCCCTGACACCACCCGGGAAGTGTTGAATACCTTACGGATCTCCCGGATGAAAAGATGGACGTCAGAGCAGGCCAGCGTCTGACATTCCCACTCTGCCGTAGCCCACGACAGAGCACGGCGCGTCAACAGGGTGATGATATATGCCACTCTGGAGTGCTCCGTTGGAAAGGATGAGGGCTGCAGACTGAACACCAGTCTACGTCCGTCGTAGTGTTCAGGTGGTGGTAGGCGCGGCTCCCGTGCTGTGGTCTGGGGAGCTGGAGCTGGTGGTGTCAGAGCTGGTGCAACGATGGACTCCCGAGCCTTCGACATGTTCAGCTGTTGCAGGGTCTCGGGCCACCTGCTGCATCCCTTGCTCATACTGAGCCAGCACTTTGCCCTGGGTCTCGAATCCTTTGCGTAGTCGAAGTATCTCCCCTGGGTCCATGGTGGTCGGAGATTCTGTTAGGATTGGTGGTGAGGTGAACCCAAGTGTGGATGAATACTCAGACGGTAGATGTAGTACATAATAAATAATCTCTTTAATTAGAGGGTTGGCGCGCAAGGCACAAAAACATATACTGTAATAAAGGGTAAAATAAAGGTGGAGAAATCCAGGCTCCATCATCAGAGGTACACACTTAATAAGTGGAATAAAGTTTGAGCTAAGAAATAATAATAACGGATCAAAACAGGTATAGGGTAATGGGGTAAACAACTAGGTTACACAGACGCAACCTGGCAGACAGGATAACTCACGTACGGACAGAGAGAATCTCTGACAAAGACATAGGGAACACCCGGGCTATATATAACAAACACAGGACAGGACAAACAGGTGATAGGAATCCTGGTGATTGGAGAGCATTGGCACCCGACCACCAGAGGACGGCACCAGAGTCACCAGAACAGCAACCTCAGGCGTGACAGCTTCCTCCACATGCGAGACTTCCAGCGATGGGTGTCATCACTCCACCTGGATCCGTCTCACCATATGCAACGACGAGTGCTCGTCTCACAACACTGGCGGGGTGAAGAGACCCTGACTCTGGGGCTTACCCATGGAGAGAGTTCTCGAGCGTCACTTCAGGGATGGTGTATGTTACACAATAGATGCTCTGTAAGTGAAGACAGGACTCGTGGGGAGGACCCCTTCCAGGGAAATGGTGATTACACCCACAGGCCATCCAAGAGGTTGGGAGACGCTATGGTTTGGCAACCGTAGATCTGTTTGCATCGCAGGAAAACACGTAATGTCTGTTATTCTTTGTGATCACAGATAAACAGACGCTCTCGCCCACCAGTATGCCTTCCCTCATGTGGGCCTAATCCCTCCCACACATGTGGCTATCTCCTTGCACACGTCAGCGGCCTGTGCCAGGCGTGATTGAATAGGGTTCTTCAGTGAAAGGTACACAAGAGTGTGTATCCCATAGTGAGGGGTCTCCCTCAGAGAACCTTGGTTACATGTGTAACCTTTAGTTTTTAATTCCACAATCCAGAGCAATAGGGTTACTCAACAAGATTAAAGTTACAAAACTCTACCCTACTTTTGGAAGAGTTGATTAATCTCTACAAGAAAGAGACAAAGGATTGCAAAATGCAGCACTGTACACTGGTGCATATTCTAGTCATCTATATTTGTAATTTTGCTTCGCTTTTGTTTCTTTTTGTCTATTCCTCTGTTCAAATCTAGGTCTGCCTGTTCCCAGGAGATATTTATAATATTTATCCTACCAGAAACCTTTTTGGGGAATGCATCTTTCGAAAGTCTCTGTTTGAGTAAGCACTTGCACTGGAAGCGTAATGACAAGAGAAGCATTCTTCCTTTTTTTGCTGTGTCACCACAGCAACCACATAAGCTGTTTCAGTCTGTCTCCTTCCCTCATTAATAACTTATCCTGTGAGGGCCTATTATGCAAGCCCTGAAACCCGAGCACCTGTTCTGCCACCCGAGTTTGAGCCAGAGGGGAGCAGGAGGAGGGAAAGCGTCGGCTGGTTGCCCCATCAGAAAGCTGCACTGGAGGGGACCAGGCCAGAGCAGCTGCCTGAAGCTCCAGGAGTCCCTGGTGGATGTTTTAGCCCACTCTCCCCAGCCTGAGAGGTATGCCAAGAGAGGCAGGACAGTGATGGTTGTCACAAGACTGGGTAAAGGACCTGAGTCGCCCCTCTGACAGAGGACAACAGTGGACCTTATATGTACAAGACAGGATATGTCAACACATCGTCAACCCTGAAGCGATTCACTTGACTCCATCTGACTCCACTTCATTCATCTGATGGTGATGAGCTATGCTCCACCAGGCCCCAGTCTCCTGTAAGCAGTGGGGAGAGGAGCTTATTGGCTGGGGCAGGGACAGACACTGAGCCCTGTTGGTCACCTGGAGACAGCTCAGGTCCTTACCCAGGAGAGAACGGGTCAGTTGGCTGTCCAGGGTTAAAACGGATCGCTGCCCATACGGAACAAAGGAGTCGTGTATGAGTTCCCCAGCCTGGACAGCCTGCTCTACCAGGTAGTATACTGTAACTGCTGGGCCAGAGAACAAACCCTATCTATTCAAAGTAGACTGAAAAACATGACTGTGGTAATACTTTTGATGCATATGGGGCAGAGAATATACCAACAAAGAAAATCTGTAGCCCTTTCCCAATCACAGTTGATCAAAACCTTGATATGTTGTGGCATAATGTTGTGCTATCTATCATAAACTTCTATTGAATTTTATCCTTGACCCTAATAAGGAAACTAAGCAAGTGCAATCTGCAATCGGGGATTGATACATCCATTTTTTAATTAAATTAGTGATATATAGCCATTGAAGAATGTAACTTATAAATGCCTCATGAGCTTAGTTCAACTGTCTTACCCCATCAGAACCCAGAATATAAGCATGTTTTACTCCATTGTTTGTAAACAATGTGATTGTAAACAAACACTTCAAAACATGGTTAAAACTATAATTTGGATCTTGTGGATGATCAATCCTTCCATGTATAGTTTTCCAGCCCCATCCATTAGCTGTTTACAAAATGAAGTGGCGGGGAGAACACTTTGTTATTGTTTGACACCAAAATTGCCACTTAAAGTCTGTTATAGTATCATTGAAAGGGTTGCAGTTTTGCTACCATCCGCCTGTAGGGTAATGTGGAGTTAATTAATCTACAGAACTTTCTCTGAATCTGGCCCTGCCTCCTGGTGTGGGATTAGAATTGAGTGTTGACAGACAATTTTGACCACTGGAATGTTCTCCCTCTGAGAATCCCAGCTAGAATTCCTATGGAATACCGCCTATGTGACCTCATTCTTATCAAGACAATTACTGCATGCTTGAGTTGGTCCCTATAATTGTTGTAATAGAAGAGCCAGTATTTAATTTAAGAATCACTGCGGTTGTTAACATTACATAATACATAACATCCATACAGTACCTAAGCCCAACAATAATTAGTTTGTTTAAATTCGGTTACTATTTAAAATGCATCAAATCCATCAGAAGCAAGTATGATAAGACCAAGAGTGGGGAGAAACCTACAGGTATGCTTGTACTTTACTGAGAGGAATGCATTGGTTAGCAAATACTCTACATATTAAGAGAGGAGGTCAAGGGACAAGGAAAGGAAGAAAAGATAGAAGAGGAAGGGAGGATAAAGGGGATAAATAAGATGACTATATGACACAGAATCTCTGTGAGGTCTGAAGTATTTGTCCCTGTGCTACTATTCAAGTCCACACACACACACACACTCACCAGAGGACACATGATCGTACAAACGCGTGCTCACTCGACCAACACAAATTCCATGAATGTCGCAGAGCATCAGTGATCGACCCAGACAGCCAGGCTCGAAGTTTGGACAATATAAATAATGTAGTGACCCTCTGACATTTCACCTGTAAATTGAGGGGCTGGACCTATCTCTATATGTGAACACAAACAGTAAAACTAGAAAGGGTTTATTTGGAGTGGGCTACTAGTCTGGTCGTGCTTTATTAAACTGAATAATTCGAGAAATGGTTTACATCCATTCTTGAGTATTCTCTTTTATGTCATGCATTGAATTCGCTAGCTAGCTAGCAGCTACCGTCGTCTGAAAACGTAGTGAATGCATGTCGCCATGTAGGTCCTGATAACATTATCAGTGTAAATGTTTGTGGGCGAGCTTCAGTTAACTAACTGAAACTACCTAATACATCGCCGGCATCGTTATTGAACGTTGAAGGATGTATTATGCCATTGACATTGTATGGATTATTGATCCACCCAAACCACATAGTTTTCACTAAACCTTTTAGTTTATTGATTTGATCTCGACGAATATTGTGGCCAAGCTCTGATCCATCCATCCATTCATGTCTTTCAACTACTACTACTACTACTACTAGTGGTGGGGCAGCACATTCAACAGCTGTCACAGTATAGCAGCCAGCAGCAGTGTTGTTTGTTGTTGCTGTATCTGCATCTTAGAACATTCATGTTAGCTAGCAAACAGTTAGCATTTTGGACCGTACATCGTCTATGGGCATGTCAATGAGATATTTTATTTAAAAAAAAATGTATTACCTACAAACTTAACTCGGTCTCAATGCAGTGCTCTAGGACATTACCTGATGGGGCCGATGTTCATAACATATATACAAATTAATTCTTCATCAATAACATGTTTTGCAACATCAAATTTAGTTACCTTCTTCTCAGGATGAGCCAAATTCCAGATATGTTTGCGTCGGAAGAAATGTTCCGACCCTGGGAAAAGGCCCCAAATGTCCTCATGTTGTTGATGTTTGCAGCTGAAAAAAAGCTTAAATTAGCCAAGAAATCTAAAATATACCAGCCTGACCATGTCAACCAATCAGTCACTAATCTGAGACTGCCACAATATACTGTCACTAGCTTGCGGATGCCACATGATGGCAGTCTCCGATCTGAAGTAGAAGAACATTTATTTTTATTTTTAGCTAGCTAGAGTTAGCAAGCTAATCTTACATTATAGCTAAGTAGCTTGATGAGGAAAAATGATGCGTCACTTCAAAAATATTGCAGATTTTGCAAATACATCATGCGATACTGCTATTCCCTCTACCCCTTTGAATTGGGATAATGGAAGACTATAAATACAGCTTAATCACAATATTTAGGTCTTTCCAGGCATATCTGCAAAAGTAAATTCGCTGTCAGTGTACATTATACAGGCACCAAAGGCCTAGCTAGCTATTCACATACTGTCATTAAAACAATTTTCATAGAAGGTCAAGATGATTTGGAGCTGTTTTATCTGCTGCATGTTTGTGGCTTTGACCCTTAAATTCCTTACGAGCCACATCAACACTGTACAGTACTGCGCAGCCCAGATTTCCGCATGGTTTGTGGAATAAACAGAATTGAGTTTACGACTCTTTCTAATACCACATAGAACCCATGTTCAACACCTCATCAGTGGATGCCAGACCTTGGGACATCGATCAACAGAAGACGACTCTCAACCGTCATCATGTACAACCACATCTTCAAACCCAACTAATCCCAGCACTGAGAACCTCTGTGGAAGAGCCCTGCCAAGAACCTCAAAATGGAGCCGTGAATCTGTAATTAAGTAGCTAGATGGCCGTCTAAGTGATAAAATCAACTTAGGTTAGTTAGTTGGTATGCAGCAGTCTTGAACATTAGTTTGTTCAGTAACTATAGCTGAATGACAGCTGTAATACAGACTCAGGCTCAGTGAGTGGAGATGAGAGGGGTGGGTATGAAAAAGTCTTGAATATTGTGACAGTTGAGCTTTTAGATGCGCATTTGTACATAATAAAACACTGAAGCATTCCCTGGCTGATCAAATGTAATGTGACAGAATGAGACATGGGTATACAGCAGACGTAGAGGCTGTTTGATAATTAAAATAAACCAAAATGTAGCTGTTGTATGTTCACATAGCTATGGGTCTTGCTTACTTGACAATACTGTAATTATGTTTCCGCGTCTTTATTTTTCGTCTGTGTGTGTTGTGCTGTGGGCATGGCCAGGCTCTAGTTCTCGTTTCCCTTCATCTTCTCCACCTACCCGATCTACACACCTGCTGGCCATCTACTCATCTCTGTGCTGTACTTAAACCCCGGCTTCCCATCCACTTATTGCCAGATTATTCAGTGTTTCTACACATTAGTCTCGCTTCTCGGCCTCTTTAGTATTCTCGATACTAGTCCTCGTATTTGTTCTCTGTTTTTGATCGTCTTTCCTTTATTCCCCAGAAACCCTACCTGGCTATTCACCTGTCTACCTGTCCGCCTCCCAACCTGCCTGCCCGCACTACCCGGCTGACCTGCCTGCCTAGCCTACCTGCCCTATGTGGCCACCTGCCCTGCCCTACCTGCCTGCCTGCCCTACTTGCCTGCCTGCCCTACCCCATTTGTCATTTTCCCCTGCTTGTCCCATTCCCAGCCCCTGTTATTAAAAACCTAATAATTTTACATTCGTGTCCTGACTCTGTGTCCGCGTTTGGGTTCATTAGATCTGACCGTAACATTACGATCTGGCAGACGCAGAGTCCCTCCAGCAAGCCCTAACCTTTCAAGGCGTCCTTCTGGGACAACACTGCCAAGCCCTGGAGACCATCGCATCTACTGGAGAGGTTCTCCGTCAGACCTGCGCCAGTCAGGAGGTCCATCTAGGGCAACAGGAGAGAGCGCTTGCGGACATATCGCTCAGTTTGAGGGAATTGTCCACTGCCCTTAATAATCTCCACACCCCTCTCACCTCCCCCCTATAGCCGCTAGTCCAGCTCATAGTGCCATTCCCCCTGCAGAGAGAAGTCCACCAGGGTACAGTCATCCATCCTGTCTTCGTCAGTTACTCCAGCCATTTCGTCTCCTAGAGGTTTGGAGCTAGTCCAGTCCATAACATTACGATCTGGCAGACGCAGAGTCCCTCCAGCAAGGCTGACTGTAGGTAAATGAGGTTGCGGTGGTCGGTCCACACCATGAAAGGCTGCTCAGCTCCCTCCAGCCAATGCCGCCATTTTAACGGTGAGCAGCTCCCAGTTGCCAATGTCATAATTTCTCTCCGGGGGAGAGAGCTTGCGAGAAAAAAATGCACAAGGATGGAGCTTGTTATCAGACGGGGACCGCTGAGAAAGAACAGTGCTCGGGGTCAGAGTGGTCGGGGGAAACTTGGTGGAGCTCCAAACCTCTAGGAGACGAAATGGCTGGAGTAACTGACGAAGACAGGATGGATGACTGTACCCTGGTGGACCTCTCTCTGCAGAGGGAATGGCACTATGAGCTGGACTAGCGGCTATAGGGGGGAGGTGAGAGGGGTGTGGAGATTATTAAGGGCAGTGGACAATTCCCTCAAACTGAGCGATATGTCCGCAAGCGCTCTCTCCTGTTGCCCTAGATGGACCTCCTGACTGGCGCAGGTCTGACGGAGAACCTCTCCAGTAGATGCGATGGTCTCCAGGGCTTGGCAGTGTTGTCCCAGAAGGACGCCTTGAAAGGTTAGGGCTTGCTGGAGGGACTCTGCGTCTGCCAGATCGTAATGTTACGGTCAGATCTAATGAACCCAAACGCGGACACAGAGTCAGGACACGAATATAAAATTATTAGGTTTCAAGATTACTTCCCAACCACACTGTTTTAAATATGAATAATACACCAGTAAACTTGTTTGTTTCTCTTAGCCAAACGGGTTCACCACTTCTAATTCGTCCTCATACCAATTAAGTTGTAAAGCATTTGGATTGGTATTAAAGACTCTGTGTTCCTTAAAGGTCCAGTGTGTAACACTGTTCAAGCTTTCTAATGGTTTTAAATGACTATGCTTAGGGTTAGGGTTAGGGTTAGGGTTAGTAGCGATCAGGGTAGCGATCAGGGTATGAGATCCCTTGAAATAAATATTTTGTTTACCAACGCTGTTTTTGTTGCGGAAAGCGCTTCCTAAATTGGTGTGTCCTACCCGACACACAGACTCAGTTTGTATACAATTGGTCTACTAGGGGAGTGGCCTTGGCTGCCTGTTGAAATCTCACACATCTGCAGAATCAGAATGGCAATGTCCTTCTCCAACCCAAGAAAAACAGAACTTTGGTGGGTAAAATGACCAAAAAGGACTCAGATAAAGCTAGGGCGAAAATGAGAGAGAACCTTGGATTCACAAGGTGGAGAGAATTGTGGGATCAGAAATGTCTGAAGAGCGACTTTGAGCTGGCTTTGCATTTACTAGACAGGTAAATTACGTAAGATTCATTACAGTGTTATTGAATTAGGTTGACTTCATTGCTAGCTGGTTGTCCAAAATGAATCTCTGTTCCTTATTGTGATTATTTAGCACAGCCAATTGCTATCTACAAAAATTTAATTTGAATTTTCACTATTTAGAAATTACAACCCTTTTATATAGTCCCCCTATATCAGGAAACCAGTTGTATTGGAAAATTTGCTTGACAGGTGTTTCTGGTTAGTTAGGTGTGTTCCATCACATCATTTGTGCAGGCAAAAGCTGTCAATGTCTAGTATTGATTCTAGCCTTTACGTTTTCCTTTGGAGTCTGCTATTGGTGTCTGTCAACCAAACAGTGGATGACCGAAGAATGCTCACCATAATTAAGAAAAACACCAAAATAACTGCCTCACTGATCAGGAACACTCTTCAGGAGGTAGGCATGAATTTGTCAGAGGCTATCATCCGTAGAAGACTAGCAACATATACCAAATGGCCAGATTACAGTTTGCAAAAAAAAAGTACCTAAAAGAGACAGACTTCTGAAAAAGGTCTTGTGGACAGCAAGTGTAAAGTGTGGACTGCCCAAAACCCCTGGCATACCACCTCATCTGTGAAATATGGTGGAGGGGGTGTTATGGATTGGGAGTGTATGGCTGCCACTGGAACTGGCTCACTTGTCTTCATTGAAAAAAAACTATTGAAAAATAACTATCAACAGACAGAAAAATAACTATTGACAGACAATAAGAAACAGCACACTCAATATAAATAAAGGCACACTCTTGTATTACAATGACAGTCTCCAAGTCAGTACCAGAATAAATCTGACTTAGGGTGCACAGATGACTTGCGTAGTGTTCGAGGTGCTCAGATGCTTGGCACGTCTATTTCCGGGGTTCTGATGTTGCGCAATAATCAGAATTATGAGTGTATGTGTTTTTAATGGGGGGGTTTTCGGGCGCAATCCAGCTAATATTCGTTTGTATTTATTGATCGTAAATTAGTTGAGAGAGAGAGCGGGATCATCTAATGATTGTGATGGCTTGTTATAATATGCAGCAATATGTAATGATTGTGATGGCTTATTGTAAGTACCAGGTAGATCTTCAGTGAGCGCCTCTTCTCTTGCCAAACATGTCAAGTTTTACCAATTGGATTTCCGTTGAGTCAGAGTAAGCACCTTTGAACAATGTCAGTGAAGCCCTCAATGAATCGGCAGCATGTGTTGTTTATATGCTTCGTTGTATTGTAGTAATTGTTGTACCTTACAAATATGTACCTTTCTTCTCCTGTCTTTGATTTGTCTGTACCGTTTCTGCTAAAAAAGGGTTAATATTAGTACCTTAAAGACCATTGATTTACCTTAATTGTTCCTTTGAGGGTACATTTATGACATTTGTACCTTGTAGGACAAAAATGTACCGTGTAGGACAATTACTGTGAGGTTAAAGTATAGATTGTAAGCTTTTATTTGATGGTATTTGTGTACATATTGGTTTCACTATTTAGAAATGCAACACTTTTTATACATAGTCCCCCTATTTCAGGGCACCAAAAGTAATGGGACAGATTTATATAACGTCCAAATTAAGCACTCATGTTTAGTATTTGGTCGACAATCCTTTGCGTGCAATAACTTCCTGAAGTCTGCGACCTACTGAATTACCAGAAGCTGGGTATTTTCTCTGATGATGCTCTGCCAGGCATGTACTGCAGCTATATTCAGTTGTTTGTTTCGAGGTCTTTTTGCCTAAAATCTTATCATCAGGAAATGAAATGCAGGTTTAATTGGATTTAAATCTGAAGATTGACTTGGCCAGTCAACAACTTTCCACTTTTTTGCCCTGAAGAACTCCTTTGTTGCGATGGCATTAATTTTTGGGTCATTGTCTTACTGTATGATGAATGAATGAATGAATGAATTAATGAATTTGGAGGCATTTGCTTGCACTCGACCAGACAAGATGTTTCTGTACACTTCAGAATGCATACTGCTGCTGCTGTCAGCAGTTACATTATCAATTAAGACAAGTTAGCCAGTTCTCGTGGCACCTTGACATGCCCAAACCATAACACGTCCTGCAACATGTTTCACAGATGAGGTGGTATGCTGTGAATATTGGGCAGATACTTTTTTCTCCAAACTTTCTACTTGCAATCACTCTGGTACATTTTTCCAGACCTGCAGGCTTTTTAGGTACTTTTTAGCAAACTGCAACCTGATCCTTTTTGAGGATAACTAGCGGTTTGCACCTTGCAGTGAAGCCACCAGAAGATTACAGATCTCTGTACTTGTACTCTGCACAATGACAATAAAGTTGAATCTAATCTAATCTAATCTAATTAATTGCCTTGATCCAAGATATTTAGGCTTGTTTAATCAGTTTTTGCAGTGTATGTAAAACCCACAATGTATACAACATAACTTCAGTTTGCTAACTCTCACTATGACATTATTGGGTAAATAGGGAGAATGCATTTCAAGATTGCTGAATTAATTATAGGCCTACAATATTCTCTCCTCTGAAAACAAGCATCAAAGGCTCACCCATCTGTGTGTCTTGAATTAAATGTGTATTTGTATTAATGATATTGCATATCCATCCCTCTTAAATTAGAAACAACCTATTTGGTGCTTCAATTGACTACTATTACAGTAATTACATGAGCAGGTTATAGGAAATATGAAAAATGTGATGTATTATGAACAGTAGCAATATTATTGGACACAATAGCTTACATGATGCTACACACAGGGCCAATATCATACTGTATGTATTTATCAATCAATGTTATGCTTTTGATAGTATGTTTTTCCCCGGAAGCGATGCGAACAACATGTACTGGAGAAATGCGAGCGCCGAACAGGAATGATCAATAGTTTACTCGGTGAACAGATACGAGAAGCGCTACCGGCAAGTTATATACTGTACAGGGACAGCCTAAGTTGCGGAGACAGTCGAAACAGAGAAATAAATATTAGGCTATCTGTATTTCCGGTCCTTGCTGAGTGGCAGGGTAATCATGAAGAGGGTGGAGAATTATGAATGCGGCCATGTATAGTCAGTTAAAAGAATAACGGCCAACCGTTTAATTGAAGACACAACTTGTATGCACCTTATTCACAGATAGAAAAGTAGAAGACAACTGGTGTCTCGATGTCCATGGGAATGTCTCGATGTCCATCTCGAAGTTGCAGATTCCCCATCACCCTGTCAACACCTGACATCAGTGAGGTAAACACCTGTAGGCTTCTATTCTATCCATGTCCTATGGGGGGAAAAGTCAGAAAAGCTAAGTCGCATTTATGACCAGGGTGAATATAGCTGTCCGTTTGTGGGATCTTTTTACAGTAGTTGGGGAGACCGGGACAAATGTAACGGGGGTCAATCGTAACACCCTGCTTTTCTTGAATCCGAAATAAGCTAGTGTGATGACACTGGGCTCAGTTATGTTCTTTTCCTGTCTAACAAAAATCAAGCTAATCTCTCACTCTCTGCAGCATTTATACACAAATATAGTTTCAGAGGTATGAAAGTAACTTTTTTGATGTACAGTATTTTGTGTCTTAAGGTTTAATGTCTATGTATCATTATGAATACTGTTATGTTGGCTACAAATTGAAATTATTGATGTGTAAGAATTGTTGTCAGGTAGGTAGCACATGAGGTTTGTCATGGCTACTAGGGTTGGGGGAAGATATAACACAGTGTTACAATTACCTGGGGGTAGCACACACACACACACTCTCTCTCTCTCTCTCTCTCTCTCTCTCTCTCTCTCTCTCTCTCTCTATCTATCTATCTCTCTCAGGAGCAGATATTCAATTGAAAGTCAACATTTGTTTATAGAATGCCTTGGTTCAGAACCAGGAAAACAGACAAGGGACTAATGTTACTGGAGTGTGCAATAGGTGAGGTGTCTCAGGGCACTGAGGGATGCAACAAGTGTTGTACCGCTTCATTAAAAAGAAGGAGAGACTGACAGGATCCACCAGTGCTCAGGGTAGGGTACTGACCAGCCTCTAAGGTAAGGATCACCAGACTCAGGGTAGTGTACAGACCAGCCTCTAAGGTTTTCACAGCAGAGCAGGAGAGCTTTCTTGTGGGATATTTGAAGCATATATAGTGCTGCTGACCTTTATTCTGGGTAAGCTCCTAAAGAGGAAATCTAATCATAATGATAGATAGGTTAATCAATTGATTGATTATACTTTATAATATGATGAAATTATTAATATCTTTACATTTAAGTGTTGATTGTATGGTCGTGATATAATGCTAATCGATTTCTTAGTTCATTAGACCACACAATCCTCAGTTTTAAAGGTGTTAATTTGCCCCAGGCTAATCAATACTGTGATCAAAGCGTCCTCTTTAGAGACATTTAAAATGTATGAATGATTAGTAGATGTACATTTCTAATATCAAAAAATTACTGGTACTAAGTAGAGTGGTCTATGAAAAATAGAGTTCAATGCAAAAAATGTTACATTCGCCCCTGGTCTCCCCTAGTAATTTGATTCAATTATATTGAACACAAATGTCAAATGCATCATAAGCAAAGGAACCATTTGATGTCTGTCACTTAGACAAGAATAATATTGTCCACTCCAGCTTACACTATAAACATTGCTGAATGAGGGGTCATTCAAATCTATTCAATTACGTTTTTGAAGAGCATTGGCTTTGGAGACACAAGTGTATGAGTCACATGTGTCAACATGAGTAACATTATTGGAGGAGCTGATGCAGATACTGTTATTAAGCTTGTAACAAGTCACAGGCTGTTGTCACTGCAAACAAGAGCCTTCATGACAACTATGAACTGTTCCATCCTGAAAATCAACAAGTGTGTGAGAGAATGGAATTAACCCATTTGTGTCTTGTTGATTTTTTAAAACCACGTGAGCACCCAAATGTCGTGTGGTTCGCCGAACGCACTTGTATGTCTGATTGATTTTCCGCGACACGACACGACATTCGGGTGCTCACGTGGTTTTAAAAAATCAACAAGACCCGCCTCATGTGTATTTGAACCAATGACAGTGCATTATATGCTGCACGCATGAAAATTACGACAAATCAAAAATGGCGGTAAATTCAAATGTGCGCAACGCAGCAACCGGCGGTAGATGTCGCGCGGCAGTCGGCACAAATGGGTTAACCTACAAATGTGAATGTTTAACAGATAGTTTGAATATTGAAAGAGTGCTTGGTGTATTAGCTCTAGAATGTTATGATTTCTGTGGTTGTAATACCATACGCTTGTAAAATAAGCTAGACCTCAAAAAGGCTCTTTTCCTTATCCATTTGTGCTCTTTTCCTTTGCTGAGCTGAATAGTCCATGTTAAATGTCATGGTTAGTTTGTCCATGAATGTTGGCCATCAAGTCACACATCCCCATCTATGGTAACAAGGGCAGGAAGTCTCATAATAAATACCAAAATAAAATAAACATCACAGCCTTGAATGCCTTTACAGGTATATCTCCAGCTCTCTCACAACTTAACTCATTCAACATAATTATTGTATTTGTATCTTTATTTTGACTACCAACACAAACAAGCTCTCATATTATATATGTTTTCCCTTCCCCTTAGGCCTCCAGTAAGAATCCAACCAGCGCCTCACTGCAAGAGGATGGCCTACCATGGAGTGTGTGGAGGGTACAGGCAGAGGGGGAGAGGGGTTTTCCATCTATCCTGGAGGTATCCCCATCTCATGACACCCAGAGAGGGAGATGTCTACCCTACAGGGGGCGTCCGTCCCTGCTGAGGACAGCGAGTGTTCCTGATGCCCTGGGGGGCGAGCTAAAGCCAGGCTTCTCCTCCATCACCATCACATCTCGCAGGGTCTCCCAGACGGGAGCTAGACTCTCTCAGGAGAGCCTGTATCCCTACTGTCCCATCAAGCCTGTCAGGGTACCATTCTCAGATCCAGTCATAAGAGACACTGCTCTTACCACTCTATCAATGGTCGCTCCAAAGCACCCAGAGACAGCCTCAAGCCCTAAACTGGTCCCACACAGATTACTCCCAGCCACTACAGAACACGCTGGTAGAGCCTTGGGCTTCAAACAGGCTCTGCACAGACCTAGGGCTGCCATTGTGAAAGTGACAGAGTACAGGCAGAGCTACTGCACAGGTGAGAGGGTCCAGATGAGAGACCCAGGGCCAGGATTAGGGAGGAAAACTGCCCTGCCCCTGCCCCAACACAGACACAGCTACACAGAGGGAAACAGGAGGAGCCAGGACAGAGGAGACCCTTCCTTTAGGTCCCTGTCTTTGGCTCTACACCCCTCCTTCCGCTCCTGTGTCCACCTGGACGTGCTGCCTCTGAGGTCGACCAGCTTTGTCCTGTTACTGGACAAGTGCCTCTTCATCTCCCTGGGGCAGCCAGAGGGAGGCAGGCCCATGGTGGTGCACAGGTCCACCCTGTCTCTACACGTAAGGACCAGATTGTCCAACACCGGAGCCCCTATGGATGATCACTCCAAAATAAAGCAGAACACCGGGAGATCTAGAGAGGTACTGAGCCACACTCACAAGTGGGACGACCCAGAGGCTGCTTTGGGTCACAGCAGAGGAGCTTTGTTAAAGCTATGGGGTCAAGGGGTCCCCAAGATGGCCCCTGCTGCTGACAATGTTAATTCTAACAACAGAACCTCTGACTCAAACACACACCGCCCTACTCCAGGATTATTACCATGTAGAGCACCAGGCTGCTCTCACACACGGGCCAGCAAGCAACATGGAAATGCAGATGATGAGTGCTGCCATCCTCAGAGCCATATCACTCACAGACAAAGCCCTGGTTTCAATATCTGTAACCTAGGTATGAATTTCATCTTCCCATTTAAATCTCAAGTACCCATGCAAATCTGTATTGTATCAGTTTTCCTTTCAATGGCTCCTACATTTACATACCTGTGGTGGTTATACAAATGTATAAAGACGTTTTATAACTCTGCCTCTCACCTTGTGACTCGTAGCTCATACATTGTTCATAGGATAATTTCCCAGCATGCACACTGGTAAAAGATCCACATGCCTTATGTAACACCGGTGCTTATGTGATGGAGAAAGCCATCGTTTTTCATTTCATCTCCTTCCCACTCCCAACACATCCTTTGCATACATTGGGCCCCAATTTCCTCAAGCAGATAATAATAATAATAATAATAATAATAATAATAATAATAATAATAATACCTAAGTCTTTTTACCTCAGTCATTCCGCAGTTCAACTGAAGAAAACTCTGGTGCATCCAGGCTTTGATGTCGTTAAGGAAATTTTTGAGATAAGTAAGATGGCAGTGTTGATGATGCTGCTCCAGGCGGAGACATATAGTTGAGAGTCATCTGCGTAGAAATGGAAACCAAGTCCATACTTTCAGATGATGTTGCCCAGGGGTAGCATGTAAATACAGAAGAGTAGCGGCCCAAGGAGCGAGCCTTGTGAGACTCCCTGGCGGACCACCATTTTGTCAGACTTGCCAGAGCCAATGGCGACAAAGTGAGAACGGTCAGTGAGGTATGATCGAAACCATTTCAGGACCGGCCCTGAGAGGCCGAGGAGGTTCTCCATCTGGTCCAGGAGAATGTTGTGGTTGACCGTAACAAATGCAGTACTCAGATCCAGGAGAATGAGCATGCTGGCAGCTCCAGAGTCAGCAGAGATTAGAAGGTCATTTGTGACCCTGACCAGAGCAGTTTCTGTGCTATGCCTGGCCCAGACTGGAATGGCTCCAGTAGGTTTTGACTGTCAAGGTGTTGTTGCAGTTGGCGGGACACAGCACGTTCAACTAGCTTGGCCAGGAAGGAGAGGTTGGATATGGGCTGGTAGTTTTTGAGCTCATCCAGGTTTGTTCCTTGTTTTTAGATAATGTTGAGCGGAGCAAAAAAATACAAAAATGCCTAATAACAGAATACTCTACAGCACGACTTCTATTGTACTTTGTCTGTAACAAAGTTTTTGGGAAAATGCTGATTATTCAACTAGAGTTTTAGTAAACACTAAATGCATTTGCATATCAAGGACACACTAGTCGCTGTATTCAAAACATCCATTGGATTATGTCTCATTGCATCTATTACAAAGTGTTCCATGTGGAGAGAAAGGGTGTATTGTTATAGGATCTCTCTCTGCAGGTAGGGTGTGGAAGCTAGTTCAGGGCTGAGAGCAGGATATCTGATGGTAGACATTTGGGTCTTTCGAAACCCTGTCTGTCATGCCTGCATGATGCTATATCAGTAGAGTAGGAGGACTACAAGCCCTGTCTGAAGAACCATTATAAGAGGCCATGGGTCTGCTTTGAGCTGTAAAATACCTTTAGTCTCTGTGTAACCTCTGTGGTATTTCATTAGAAACATCATTGGATGTGGTGTGTGCTTGTGTGTGCGTGCCGTGAGCGAGTCCGTGAGCACGAGTGTGTATCTGTCTGTGTATGAGTATGTGCGGCTGTGCACACGAGTGTGTGTGAGTGTGTATGTGTGCAAGCGCAGAGCAGAGCATATCAAGTGATCAGTATGCTTAACAGGTAGCAGTATAACACAAGACTTAACTGTGACTGAACAGTACAAGTATTACAGCAGACAAAGACCACAGAGACCTGTACCATCTGGTCTTCTGAGGTCACAGAGAGATGGAGTTTTGGTGCCTTGCCATGACATCACCCTCAGCTGTCTAGGGGTTCAACCTGGCCTTGTTGCAGCGTGGCAGAGACACTCAGACAACCTGGCCTTGTTGTAACGGTGGTACAGCCCACACAGAGACTCAACACTTGTGAATTATTAAACACTGTCTACTCTTTATGACAAATGGGAGTGTACTGGTATTTACTATTCTGAAGCTGCACTCCTTCCCGTTGTTATTCCATGTCATGTTAAAACCAACGTGTTTTGGCTATTAAGTCTTAGTCTGGGTGACAGGTTTTTATACATTTCAAGATTGCCATCTCAATACCACTTGCCCCATTGCCTGCTGTGCAGATATCCTGACAACAACATTGAAATGGAACATTGATCTCTTATGCATGTGGTTGACAAAGCATGTGTTGGTCTCTGCCTAGAGCCTGTATGACACATGGCTGTATCTGCTTCTGGGTGGTGGTTTTCTCAGAGATGGAGGAATTCATGGGGTTAGGAGTTCAGCATGTATGCTCTATCATCATCATTTTACATTATTCATAACTATACATATGCTGGGATCTTTCTCTCTGTTTTTCTCAGGGAGTTGTAGAGAGTGGGGGTTAGTCTGAGCCTGAGGTTGTATTAATTTCACTGCCACAGCTCCAGACATCATGAAACACATGAAGGAACTCAATTAATGCTTATTAATTAATGTGTGTTAATGCTTTTTGCTGCCAATGCAGAACTGTGTGTGTGTGTGTGTGTGTGTGTGTGTGTGTGTGTGTGTGTGTGTGTGTGTGTGTGTGTGTGTGTGTGTGTGTGTGTGTATTCTTCCTCTCACAGTGGACTCTAGGACATGTGGAAGACAATCTCCGACTGAGGAGAATGAAGGAAGACAAGGCCTGGGTCCCTCCAGAGAGGTTCAGCATGTCTCTGAGTATCCCAGTTCACACTCTGCATGTCCCAGCATAAACCAACAGGACTCCTGCAGCTTTTCTGAGTATCCCATCCTACACCAAATGGACTCCTCCACCTCTTCCTGCTGCCTCTCCTCCTCTCGACTGACTGCTGCGGACCCTCTGGATGTCACACCCAGAACCCTCAGCCTCAGAGTATGCCCACAATTCAATATCACTTTTTTGTCATTGTATATGTCTTAAATCATAACACATTTATATCTGTTTTGATACTGTAGGATGAGTATAAATTATTATGCTTGTAAATGAACTAATATGGTGCAACATTTCTGTCAAAGATCTTCGGGCATCTGTAGGATAAAATTATTGTTTCCTTTGTCGATGTGAAAAAGATATTGGTAGCTGCAGAGAGATGACTGACTCTGCTCTTGGTGGAGTGTAAAGAGTCCCCCATGTCAGAGTGAAGGATTTTCAAAATAAATAGTTTTCTACAGTTTATTTAAGGATAGCTCCTTCTCATACATCACATACAGCAGCGTAGGAGCTAGAAGCTAACCATTCTATCTCCATGGTTTCCGTCCAGGTGAAGAAGGTTTATTTTCCCAGGATGAAGAGTAAAACATGAACAATACAATACAATCCTCTTTACAGTAAACTTTTAATGTCCCCGAAGGGCAATTTGAGTACAGCATAAACAACGTTTAAAATACACCAAGCATGAATCCATATAATACAACATACAGTGCCCTGGGTAAGTAATGGGACAGTGAAGCATTTTTTCTCCTTTTAGCTCTATACTCTATTTGAAATCAAACAATTACTATGAGGTTAAAGTTGAGCTTTTATTTGATGGTATTTGTGTACATATTGGTTCACCATTTAGAAATGACACAACTATACATAGTCCCCTTTTTTCAGGGTATTAAAAATAATGGGACAATTGGCTTGACAGGGGTTTCTGTTTAGGTGTGTTCAGTCACATCATCTGTGCAGGCATAAGGGAGCTGTTAATGTGTAGTATTGATTTTAGGCTTTGTGCTTAGCATTTTAGTCTGCTATTGGCGTCTGTCAACGTGAGGACCGAAGAGGTGTCAATGAAAGTCAAGGAAGCCATTATTAGGCTGAAAAATCAGAAACATAGCCAAAACTTTTATTAGGCTTGCCAAAATCAATAGTTTAGAACATCATTGAAAAGAAAAGAAAACACTCGTGAACTCAGCAATCGCAAACAGGCTGGTAGGACAAGGCAGACTTCCATAGTGGATGACCGAAGAATGCTCACAATAATTAAGAAAACCCCCAAAAAGTCCCCCAGATCAGCAACACTCTCCAGGTGATAGGCGTAAATGTGTCATAGACTACCATACACAGAATACATCACCAGCCGAACTACAGACTCTTCACTGCAAGATGCAAACCACTAGTTATCTGCAAAAAGGATGGTCAGTTTACAGTTTGCTAAAAAGTACCTAAAAAGCATGCAGAGGTCTGGAAAAAGGTATTGTGGACAGATCTGACAAATATATTATTGCATGAGAGTGATTGCAAGAGGAATGTTTGGAGAAAACATTACCTGCCTAAGATGTAAAGCATACCACCTCATCTGTGAAACATGGTGGAGGGGATGTTACAGTTTGGACATGTACAGTATATCCGCCACTAGAATTGACTAATTGTCTTAATTGGTGATGTAACTGCTGACGGCTGAAGTGTATAGAAATATCTTGTCTGCTCGAGTACAAGCAAATGCCTCCAAATTCATTGGATGGGACTTCATCATACAGTAAGACATTAACCCCAAACATACTGCCATAGCAACTAGGGAGTTTTTCAGGGCCAAAAAGTGGAAAGTTCTTGACTGGCCAAGCCAAATCTTCAGATTTAAATCCAATTGAACATACATTTAATTTCCTGATGATAAGATTTTGGGCAAAAAGACCTAAAAAACAAACAACAAGTGAAGATGGCTGCAGTACAGGCCTGGCAGAGCATCACCAGAGAAGATACCCAGCGTCTGGTGGGGTCAATGGGTCGCAGACTTCAGACATTTATGCATTCAAAGGATTGTTAACCAAATACTAAACCTGAGTGCTTAATTTGGACATTATGTGAATCTGACCCATTACTTTTGGTGCCCTGAAATATGGGGATTATGTATACAAAGTGTTTATATTTCTGAATGGTGAAACCAACATGTACAAATATACCCTTAAATAAAAGCTGACAATCTATACTTTAGTAATTGTTTGATTTAAAAGTCAAACTTTTGTAATATAGAGCCGAATGAAGACAAAATGCTTCACTGTCCCATTACTTATGAAGGGCACTTTATATACATGAAAACAACATTTGAAAAAACGTACGCAAAAAGTACGCAAAGTCAGCCACCGTAACCGTAATTTTTCTAATAGACCCAATGAGACATAATCCAATGAGAGTTTTGAATACTGCAGCTAGCTTTTGCATTTTCATTGTTTTCACAAAAATATATAAGTATCCGAGTTGTTGAATTTTTGGTCAGTTTGCTCAAGCAAATGGAGCCCCTAAGTACAATAAGAAGTGCAAAAATACAAGATCAAAAAGTAATCTGCTCTCCTCCTTTCCCCAGGAGGCTCTGCAGCTGTTCAGGCCAGACTTCATCAGCCGCTCCCAGGGCAGGGTGAGGAGACTGGAGCAGAGAGTCAGGTGGAGGAGGGCCCTGCATGACTCACACCCAGACCTGGTGCAAGGCCTAGGGGAGAAGAGGGGGACACGCAGAAGGAACTGCACCACCCCTCATCCACTCAGTGGTACTCTACTGTTATGTTCTGTACTCTGGGTGGAATCCTGACTCGATATCCGTGTGCGTAAATCTGACATTTGCGTAAATATTGCGTTGATGTCAATGGGATATTTGCGCCATTATTTGAGTTACGCGTGCATATCTTGAGTTAGGATTCCACCCTCTGTGTCTGTCATGCACTGTGCTGGATAGTATATGAAGACAAACACTCTGCTTCAAACAGCTTTGCTCTCTGCTGGCCATTGTCTAGTACTGCAGATCCGTAGTCAAGTTATACATCTTTTACATAAATCCATAACCACAGTGAATATTCTCCCTATTCAATTGTTTCCCCAGTTTGATCTGTGCGTGCCTTATACTACATGCAGTCTTACAATACACAACTCAATTCAGTCAGGGATACAGTAGTCGGTTTCCAGGGTAACCCAAAAACAATATATCAGACTTTTTCTGCAATAGACATGAAGTTGAGGTTGTTTTGTTGAAAAGTTGAGAACCTGAGAGTGTATTCTTGAAAACCGTTATCTGTCATTGATTGAATTGGGGCCACAGTCTCACACCCACACAGTCTCATCAAATATACAGTACTGAGTTGGCGGAGTCATCTCATTTATGCCAGTCCCCGTCCTGTTCAGCGTTATGAGGGCAATGATGCAAGTTAACTACAGGGCTGTGTGTGTGTGTGTGTGTGTGTGTGTGTGTGTGTGTGTGTGCATGTGTGTGTGTTTGCGTGGGTGCGTGCGTGTCAAGCATGCATGTGTGTGTGATGCAGGCTAACTGCAGCGCCCTCACACTCAGGTCTTAAGTATGCAGTAAGCGCTGTAATGGTCAGTATTGGACTGATGGGCTGTCTCTTCTCTGAGTGAAGCTGGAGTAGCAATGAAGCTGGAGAAGCAAGGTGTGTGTGCTCGTTTGTATGTGTGTGTGTGTATGTGTGTGTGTGCGCGTGCACATGTTCATGTTCATGTGTGTATTCATGACAGACACCGGCGTGTGTGTTTCACAGATAACCTTTTCAAGCCCAGAGAGAGGTCCATATCAGGCAAAGAGATGCAGCTGAGGTCCAGACGGTACGTTGACAGGCAGAGCATCATGCCATGTCATGTAACATGGAAGGCCAGGTGCTTAGCCCTAAATAAACACCTGTGCTTCACAGAAAAACATTGGCTGCACCCAAAAACTATTTCCAGCAGCCTGGAAGATTTTTTTATTTGCCAGCTTTTGGTGTTTCTTACCAATTACTGGCAAAGAGAATTGCAGATCTAGGATCAGATCACCCTTCCCCCAATTCAAAATAACCACTACGGATGCATACACTGAATGGTCTGACTTTGGATCATGGTGGCCATTTTCAACCACTGAAATTCCAGAGATTGTTGATTTGGCAAATTAGTGTCTACACATTTTGCTAGGAGACTGTGTTGCATGCACACACACACACACACACACACAGACACCTCAGCTTTATCACAGCCTGTGGATTTCAGACAGCTGAAAACAGCTCTCTCTATTGGAGATATGATCTTCCTTCTGTATCTCTTATCATTTTCTTTATTCCAGTTCTTATCTGAAAAGGCCACATCTTCAGGTGATAGATGCACATTGTCATTTTTCTGTGGGAGAGAAAAAGAGAGTGTTTGTGAGGCTGCTTTACTTGCGGACTGTGTTGCCCGTTGATGGTTCTTGGACAGATAAAGCATTCCTTTCTAGTCAGCAGATTCCTTGGCGTTTCCAAACCGCCCCTAGACTTGCTACTACTGAATATTCCCCATCTCCCCTACCGTGTCTGATTATTCCCTCATTATGTGTGTAGGATTTACAACAAGCTCCCGGAGGTCACAAAGAAGAAGGAGGAGGAGAAGAGGCGAGTGGTGTCGCAAACAAACAGATTGAGGGCTGAGCTCTTTAAAAAGGTATGGATGGTGCTTGGACTTGCACACACGCACACACGGACACACACACATGGACGCACACATGGACACACACACACACAGACAGACACACACACACACATACACACACACACATAAACATACACACACACACACAAACACACACACACACACATATACACACACACACACACACACACACACGTACTGTATATCACTGTGTGTGTGTGTGTGTGTGTGTGTGTGTGTGGAGGGGGATGGGGGGTAGTGTTGTTCCACTAACACTTGTTGTTCAACAGGAGAGTTAACGCACCTATAGTCACCTCCAAACCTCTAGGTAAACTATACAATATCAACAAACTCACCTCATATTACACCACTACATTACACTACCCCGCTAACTCCTACTGGCATTGGGAGGCTAAATGTGTGTGTGACTTTAGAAAACTTCACAAGGTTATAAAGACAATTCATACAAGAGAGGGTAATTTATATACATTGACATACTGTTTAATCATATTTAACGAGGTACAAGTTGGCTTACAGTTGTACAATTCTTCAAGAAAATGCATGAAAAATCATGCCAAATCATTGATGAGACATGGTACAGTCTATGTCCAGCAGAGAGTGCTGTTTGACTTCTCAATAAAATGCCTTTCCTGCTCTCATTTGTCATAGATATGTTTTCACAAACAATATTAATGCATTGTTTTAATGTATTCATTTGGGTTGCTTTATTGAAAGTCATTGGATTTTGAGTCATTGGGTTTTCATCCAGGAGCAGTTAAGAAGACACATTTCAGACTGATAAAGGCAGAGGACAGTGTTGTCGGTGTTGTCATGAAATTTCTTTTGTCACAGGACATACTTATTATCATGCTTTAGTTCCCAACTGGCATCTCTGTGGACATAGCCCATAGCCCATAGACTGCCAGACTCATTCTGTCTCTCCTGTAGGCTATAGGCTTGTACTCATATTCCCATTACACCAAAACTAGGACATTGACGGACACGGTATCACTCAGGTGTGACTAGTAGAGTGGGAAGAAAAGTCAACATTTTCCTCTAATAATTAGGACCCTCAACCCCTTCAGGCGGTGAAGCTACTTGGTTGGCAAGGTGATTTGTCTAAAAAGGTGATGTGTCTAAAAACACTTGTTTAAACACTTGACATTTGTCTTTGAAAGTGTGTGTGTGTGTGTGTGTGTGTGTGTGTGTGTGTGTGTGTGTGTGTGTGTGTGTGTGTGTGTGTGTCCTTGCAAAGGACAGTCAAAGGGTGTCTTGTGAAGAATTCGCCCCAAATACCCTTTTTATGTGCCTCTCTATACAGCTGGTTACTCACTGATCCTCCTCTAGCTTCACACATCTCTATTAGAGGGATTGAACCAGAGTAAGAGTGGCAGGAGAGGGATTTAGCACCATCACATATTGTTCTCATTGAAAAACATTCAGTTGTCTGAACTTTTTATGCGTCATTATTATCATGTGCTTCAGGACAGGGAGGAAGTGGATCCCATTGAAAACCTATGGCTGTGTAACAGAAGTGGTTCAGTGAATTAGTAACATTTCCCAAAGCCTGAGGTAGTTGTGTGGGCTAACACAGTCTTGTGGCATGGAGACACCATGGATTTGAACCCAGGCGGTCATAGCTCCAGAGAAGAGTCTGGTATGATTGCATAGCAGGCTATGTGGCCTGATAGCAGGTTAGCATTATTTCCCCACAGGGACTCCCACTGAGTGCATTTAAAAGATTGAGAAAGGGGTCTGGCTAAGGATGTGTGTATTCATTTACCCTTTTTTTGGGTAATAATAAACTCATTACTATATAAAGCACTATTTTTTTGTTTGTTGTTTTCCAGAAACTTCTGGACCAGATTCTGCAGAGATGAATGAAGACAATTAGTCAATCCCAGCTAAAGATTAAATATAAATGTTCAACCACACGTGCTTCGCTCAACTTCTTTTTATGTACACTACATAACCTTATGTTAGTTATTGTCATGCCTATATGTAAACAGTACATTGCTTACATGGACTTGCTGTGTCTCCCGTCTCCCTTAGCCTTCACTAGCCTATACACTCACCATATAGGGTTCTTCAGTTTAGCCCCATCTGGGAATCCTTTTTGGTGCTAGAACCCTTTGTACTCTTTCTACCTTGAACCCTCTAAATATAGGGTTCTTCATTGAGAAAAAACTATAAATGGCTCTACTAAGAACCCTTTTATCTGTTTTAAGAGTTCTACCTATAACCCTCTGCTGTTTTCTATTATCCTTTTTTGTCTCGCTCATGTAATTCATATTAACTTTATTTGCTTTTCTATTAATGTATACATATTTTGAACCCTTTTGGGTTCCATGTTAAACCCTTTAAATGTTAAACCCCTTTACACAGAGGGTTCTAAATGGAACCCAAAAGGGTTCTTCAAAGAGTTCCCCTCCAGGGGACATCATTTATTTTCAAAGAGTACCGCGACATTCCACAGTGGTGAAGAACCTTGATTGGCATATTATAATTATAAGGTGGAGGGCAGGACCTATAGACATCTCGACAATGGGTGCCAGTCCAACCACCCTAACAAAACACTTGCATGATCGTAAGTGCAGACGTTCCCCCCTAGAAACATTTTCATCTGAATAAAAATGTCTGTAATTTTACAGTACAATTATAAAACAAAATCCTACAGAAAATGTAAAAAAATAAAATAATAATAATAATACCACCCCAACAAAACAATGAACATGAGTGTAAACAGATGTAATAGTTTCAATGTAATAGATGTAATAGAATCAAACAAAAACCAACATCATGTGTACACAGAAATTCACAATTACCGAAAATGTCATGGCAACAAAAGCATATTTGCATATTTGCTATGGAATTGTGGGTAATTGTGAATTTCTGTTCTTTGTGGTGCATTATATCACTAACTGATGTACCTGTAATGTTGGTTCTTATTTGATTATATCTTATTTGATTAACAAATAATAATTTATAATAGAAAAGGGTTATTCAGATGAAAAGGGTTCTATGTAGAACCGTTTAGTTTTATGAAGAATCCTCAAAGAATCTTTTCTTCCAAAAAAGGTTCTCCTGTGAAATGGCTTCTAGGTAGAACCCTTTTCCATATAAAGAACCCTTGATGAAGCCTCTCCTCCAAACAGGGTTCTTCAGATGAAAACGGTTCTAGGTAAAACCCTAACCCTTCGCCAAAAACCCTTCTGATTTGATTTGATTCTGGAGGAGTGCAGCTATGATCTTGACATACTCACTGATGTTATATTGTGTACATCCTATATAAGACACTATATCTCTGAAACAACTTGATGGATTAATGAATACGAGATGATTTACTCTGATAGTGAATAATACTGAATCCCACTGTTGCGTAGGCCTATGGACCACAGATAATATTGTACATGTAGAGAGTGGTGAGAACCAGAGTCATGGCCAATGCGGTATTCTTAGAAAAAGATGTAACCTAACACCAAAAGAGGTTCTTTGGCTTGTACCTGCACTGAAGGTATAACCGTATATATACGTATAACCGTTACAATTTAGGTGGAAATCAGTTACTGAGAGGTTTTCTAAAGATGCTGTTCTACTCATCTGTCTCCAGAAACTATTTCTGTTGTGCCTGACCCTTTCAACAAAACAAAACCTTTTTTTTTTTTTTTATCTATAAGAAATGTTTTAATATAAGAGATTTACTCTGCTGCAGGGATAGGATATCCATGGTCTTCATACCATATGACATATTCTCAGTAAAAACATTATTAGCAGATAAATGTGAAATAACTTTTTGGCTGAAATGACAGGCTTCATGATTGGTTTTATCAGTCACAGTAAGACGGGACGATTGACTGGAGTCGCAATACGGCTAAATAATGTATTTTTGCTTTTTTCCCCTCACTGTAATGATTTGATTATTCTTTTAATTTTATTATTATTATTATTATTATTCTTTTAATTATTCTTTTCTACAGTACGTCAGCATTTTCTATGAGCTATGTTACAGCAATACATATTTCATTAAAAATGTTATTTTGGTACCTTAAACCTCAGTCTTGAATTTATTTTAACATTCATGCTGGTTTGAGAAAATCCTTCACTATTTACCTTATGGTCCGCCTTCTGGTACCTCCCATCCGGAACACTGACATTCCAAGCTAATAGACAGGGAGCATCGGTGAAAGAGGCCTTTGTCGTGCTGATGGAGGTCCCTCACCGACGCCCGTCACAGGGATGACATCGTAATCAGAGCAGAGTCTTTAGAGCCTCTGGGATTCCAGAGGCACCAACAGCCCCGTAAAAGAAGGAGTACATCAAATCAGTCATCATGGTTTGGGAGAAGTATATAGGTTATTATCACAATGGCTGTGTGAACGTCCCTCCAGCTGATAGAAACTCATTGAAAATCCTGTGGTTATGGTTTGGTTTGTATTTGTGTTGTGGTTTGTATCAAATATACTATTATGTATTATGGTTGAGGGCAGTCTGAACAGATTTCGCACATCCACATAAACTATTGGTCAATAACACATTGGTCTCTCTACACATACATTCAACCATATCTAATCAAGGACACATGAGGCTAAATCAGCTGGAACTTAGGGTACAGTCACCATACGTTTGCAACACTTTTAGCCAAATCTCCGCTACCATAGTTGAGATATATCAAACCACTTGGCCAGCTAGCATTTTCTTTTCATGTCATTTTGGTAGGTACGGCTACCAAGTTACAGTTACTGAGAAACGTACCTCATGTTCATTGCAACCCCTTACTCTTAGCTGGTTTACGCAGCTAGCTACTGGTGGTTGACCAGGTACACTTTTATTTTATATCACCCAAATATCAAATGATGTCTCCAATTATGATAAAAAGCAGTTTGATTGAGCAGGGTTTTGCTCCCCAGCTGAAAATGTGAACGTTCCCACCCTGTTATGTTTCTGGATTTCCAACCTGTATTAAAAAAAAAATTGGATCAAATCACGCTCCCGGGCCAATAACATGTTGTGGCCTTAAGCAGTGTCAGTCACGCCTGACAATATATGTGTGATATACAGTACGTGTACAACAAAAAAGTTAGGAGTTAGTAACCTGCGATTAGATCTAAAAACTACATTTCCCTTGAAGCCGTGTTGCTCTGGTGCTGAGTCTCCGCACACACGACATGCTTGTTCATCATGACCTTCTCTCAAACATGCTTAAACATCACCAAAATATTAAGTTCAGCTGCATACATCTAGCCGTGTAGGAGTGAAGGCCCAGGACACAAATGTCTCTCTTTTTATCTCCCATTTATTCTGGATAGACTGATAACAGTGGATATCTTGAACGACAGGTGTGAAACAGTGACCTGTTCAACACATGAATATTTATAATAATAATGTTATATTTTTACTTTAGATCTGAATTATATTCCCCCCTACTGTATTCCCCCCTAATTATAACTCCCCCCTACTGTAATTGGCGGGTTAGAACTAGGGACCTCTTACATGGATGCCACATACGTACAGTAAATTGTAGCCTCACTTACTCAGACTCTTCTGGGTTTAAGGTTAAGTAAACCATTATCCCAAGAGACATCCTCATGATGCGAGGGTTACATCTGGGCTTAGAAGTCGCAGGCAGGGCCATCTTATAATGAGAGATTACAACCATTCAAAAACAAATTTAAGACGATTTAAGACATTATAAGGCTGAAAATGTTGAGGGACCTGAGGTTTTTTTATGGTCTGGCAAAGTGTGCTGCACTCATCTTGTCTCCAGTCCTACAATACACTGTAAATGCATACACACAACCTGGTCCAGCCCATCATTTTCTTTGCAGTTTGCCTGAGCCACAGTGCAAACTCCCTCTAAGAGACATCTGTCAATCTGATGAGCAGTGTACACAGACCAGACGAACAGATTATGCCTAAATAGGTATGGCGGGCGTCAAACTCAGCCGTGGTCAGGGTCAGGGTCTGGGTCTCGGGTCCATCATCGCCTGTATTGTGACATGATTGAAGGATATATCTTACTGTGTGTCCCTGAGGCAAACTAAAAAAAGGTCAAGTATATGGACAAAAACAGTCTGTGTTTGCAAATTTGAACTAAATGCATTCATCGTTATTGACCAGGGGAGGGTAAAAAAAACATTTGCCGACATTTTGGGTCTAATTATTATCCATTAGTTGTCCATATTAATACATCTACAATACGCCATCAATTGGTCATTTGGGCATGCTGTAGCGCTAGGACCCAACGTAGATCGCACATGGAAAGTCAAGCCTTGCCTACGAGTGTTTCTGCAGCCTGATGTAAAAGAGTATGATTCTGTCTGTGTCATGTACAAACTTATTCTGTATCGTACTTTTTTCCTGACGTTACGTTTTAACGCTTTCTTTAACACATTTAAGCACTCTTGAAGAGATAATTGCTAACTCCTTGAGCGCACGGCACGTTTTGAACATGCTCGGATCTGATGGGACGTTTTTGACAGCTCCTCCTTCGTAGTACCTCTATTTCTAGGTGTCTGACTGGATTTTTTCGTGTGTTTTAATCTTGATGATTCTGTTTCCCGCATCCAGCATCCTGTCAGTCAACCCCGAACTGCATGTTATGCGAGTGCTGCCATAGCACAACCCGAACGCGTTTTCTTCTGCGAGCCGCCTGGCAACATGAGAAATTGGCGTTGGAATAACTTTGCGTTTTTTATTGTTTTTCATATTTTCGTGCCCCTGCCAATGGGCAATACAGTCAACACACTTCTCAATTTACATGACGGTAAGTAATTAAGGCTCACTATTTTCATTTTTGCTGACAGTTTTGTTTCCTTGCTGTTCCTTCCTTGGTTGTGTGAGTGATCGTACAGTAAGTGGGCTAATGTATCAAATGTCTGAGTCACTATCATTAGGGTGAGTGTGTTAACCAATCGAAACAGATTATCAAACTTGTTTAATGTAAAAAATAAAACCCTTATAATGGATTATGAACTCTTAATTTAAAATGTTTATGAGATCATCTAGATGGGATCAACGAATAGACTTTATTGTACACGTGTACCACAAGTTTGTGTCTGATAATTGTATTATACTTACCTCCGCAGTGATGTAAGTTTTGGTTTATCCCCATTTGAAAAAAATAAATAAAGAGATAGAGGAAGAGAGGTTTGCTGATGTGGTGCGTCCTGTGTCTATTGTTTCCTCTCAGTGAAATAGACAATAAGTAAACAGCAATGTGGGGTGGAAGAGTGTAATGAGTTTAACTGATGTACATCGCCTGTTTACACTCAGTTTAGATGTACAATAAATAAAATGAGGAATGTTATGGTTTTATCTTTCTATGTTTGTATTAGTGGGAGAGTGTGTGTGTGTGTGTGTGTGTGTGTGTGTGTATGTGTGTGTGTGTGTGTGTGTGTGTGTGTGTGTGTGTGTGTGTGTGTGTGTGTGTGTGTGTGTGTGGTGGGGTCGGGGGTGGGGGGGGCAAGCAAGAGATAGAGATACACTAACGGGATTCTGGGCTGGGCTGTCCAGATCACCTCTGAAATGTGTGAGAAGTGTCCTTTGATCAGAGAGGGGTTCTAATGAGAGTCTCAGTCTGTTAGCCATAGGGCTGTTCTCAGATCCGTTTCTGCCCTCCCTCTCCTACCCACCACCATACACTTAGCCATAGTGGTTGTTCTCAGATCAGTTTCTTTCTTCTTCTTTTTAAAAAAAATCTGTTTATTGGGTTTTACATTTTTTCCAATATGACAAAAAATAAACACAAGCAATCCCCATAACCAATCCCTCCACTCCTCCCCCTTCCCTCCCCTCCCCTCCTTCCATTCCCCACAGCAGAGATATGCAGCAGAAAATAATATTAATAATAAGAAAATAAAAATAAATTAATAAATAAAAGAACCGTATGAATTTCTAAGTGGAAAAATACCTTTAATAATAATAAATAAAATGAAGGGAAGGATAAAAGGAAAATAAATGCATAAATAATAAAAAAATAAAAAAAAAAGTTTGTGTGTGTGTGGGTGCATGGCATTCTATCTAAGAGCTCTAGTTATCATCATCCTCTGGGATAACTGTTAAGGTCTTTACATAGTCCAGAAAAGGTATCCATATTTTTTCAAAGTTTCTCCATGAGCCTTTCATGGAAAATCTAATCTTCTCCAGCTTGATACAATGTAATACATCTTTGATCCATCTACTATGGGTAGGCGGAGATACATGTTTCCATTTAAGGGGTATGAGGCGTCTAGCCAAGAGAGAGGTAAAATACATAACTCTATTAAGATGCAAAGGAGTATTGGTCTCAGGAAGAACACCAAACAGGGCTGTAAGAGGATTGGGTGGAATGTCTATTCCAGATATATCCTTAAAGGATTTAAATATGTCTGACCAAAATTCAAATAAACAAGGGCAGGTCCAAAACATATCGATCAGGTCAGCAGGTTGTTTACACCTGTTACATGCATCACGTGTACCAGGGAATATCCTTGCTAGTCTAGCATTAGTATAATGAACACGGTGTCAAATCTTACATTGTATCAAACCATGTCTTACACATATTGATGAAGTGTGCACCAGCTTTAAAGCAGTCTCCCATGCCTCGTCTGTTAGCTCCACTCCCAAGTCTTGCTCCCAAGCAACTTTGAGATTATTAAGAGATTCAAGTTTGGTAGAACCTATTTCCTTGTGTATGATTGAGATTAGGCTCTTTATATTGAGATTTAAAGAAAGAAGATAATCAATTCGAGAAAGAGTAGATTGATTTGGATATTCTGAAAATTCCTTCTGTACAAAATGTCTGATCTGGAAATAGCGGAAAAGATGAGATCTAGGTAACTGGAATCTTTCAGACAACTTTCAGAAAAAAAAACCTTTGCTGTACAGATCAATAATGGTTTTGATTCCCTTGAAGTGTCTGAATGCTACATGCCCAATAGTACTTGAGAAAATTAGGGAGAGCCACCCCCCCCTCACTATCTTAGGCTGTAGGAGATAGACCTTCTTGATGCGCCACGGTTTGTTTCCCCATAAAAAGGATGTAATAGTCTGGTCTAATTTTGTAAAAAAGCTTATTTTAATAAACACTGGGATATGTTGGAAGAGGTACAAAAACTTGGGTAGGACAACCATCTTGACAAGACTAATGCGACCATCCAGCGACAGAGGTAGAGTTTACCAATGGTTAAAATCTTCTTTCAAACGTTCTAATAATGTGAGGAAATTTTCCTTGAACATAAGAGGGAAAGACTTAGTGATAAAGATGCCTAAATATTTAAACCCACTATCTGTCCATTTGAAAGGAATGATTGAGTGAGGTATTCTTGTGGACACAGGGGTTATAGGAAAAATTTTGCTTTTGCTTTTCTGCAAGTTGAGCTTATATCCTGAATACCTTCCAAACTGCTCCAATATAGACAAAATAACAGGGATGGAAGAGGTTGGCTTGGATATATCAAAAAGTAAATCATCAGCATACAAGTACACTTTGTGAGTCACCCCTCCTCTTGCAATACCCTTAAACTTTACCTCACTACGGAGCCAAATAGCTAAAGGCTTGATGGCGATTGAGAATAGCAATGGTGAAAGTGGGTAATCCTGTCTCGTTCCACGTTTGAGAGGAAAGAACGCTGAATGTATGTCATTTGTGATGACTGAAGCTACAGGGGCTGAATATAATACTTTAATCCATGAAATAAAATCTTAACTAAACCCAGCCTATTGAAGGCCTTTTACGCATCCAATGAAAGAACAAATTCAGGGGATTCAGAGCCTGGTGAGTGAATTATGTCCAACAATCTCCTTGTGTTAAAAAAATAATGTCTCCCATGGATAAAACCTGTGTGATCAGTAGATATGAGGTCTGGAACAACTTGTTGGAGACAGGTGGAAAGGACTTTAGTTAGAATTCTTAACAGCGAGATTGGTCTCCAACTGCTGCAGAGAAGGGGCTTCTCAAACTGCAGAGAAATTGATGCCTGAGATAGTGTCTCCGACAGTGCCACTTTGAAAGTCACTGAGCTCTTCAGTACGACCCATTTTACTGCCAATGTTTGTCTCTGGGGATTGCATGGCTGTATGCTTGTGTTTATGCACCTGTTAGCAATGGGTGTGGCTGAAATAGCCAAACCCACTAATTAGGTTAGGGTTGTCCACATACTTTTGGCTATGTAGTGTATCTGCATTATAGTTCTCTGTGGCTCAGTTGGTAAAGCATGGCACTAACAACACTTAGGTTGTGGGTTTGATATGCGCTGGGACCATATATACTGAAAATGTATGCACTTATGGCAGTGTAACTCACTTTGGATAAAAGCGTCAGCTAAATGGCATATATTATTATCTCACCATTGCTAGCTAGCTGAGTTGTATGTTCAGTAGGATGTGCTCACACTGTACGGCTCTAAAAACTAAATATGTTTCAGAATCACACAGAAGGTTACCCACTGAACCTGGGTCTGATGTCAGCAGGATATCAGCTGAGCTCCACTCAATGTTACACAAAGGACTTTATAGAAGACATGGTTTAAGTGTTTCTCGCAGTCTCTTAGAGAGCATTGACCTGGTGGGCAAAGAAACGCCGCCGGTGGGCAAAGAAACGTTGCTGGTGTCATGGTCATAGTGAGACACTGCAAGACCTGTCCACCTCTCCCAACTATTCTCCTTGCCAATGTCCAGTCACTGGACAACAAGCTGGATGAACTCAGGGGGAGGATTACTTTCTAACAAGACATCAGGGACTGCAACACGCTCATCTTCACCGAGTCATGGCTATCTCAATCGATACCAGACGCAGCCATTAAACTAGCCCACTATTCCTTACACCGACATGATCGACTCGCAAGGACAAGTTGCTAGCAATCAACACAGCTGACGTGAGGAAGACTTTTAGGCATGGCAACACCCGCAAAGCTGCCAGACCAGACGGCATCCTTGGCCGTGTCCTCAGAGATAACGACTACTGCTCTGTCGCACTCACCCCAATCATCATGAAGTGCTTCGAGAAGCTAGTTAAGTCTCACATCAACTCATCATTACCTGCCACTCTGGACCCTCTTCAGTTTGCATACCACCCCAATAGATCCACAGATGACACCATCGCCTACGCCCTGCACTCCGCCCTATCCCATCTGGACACGGTGAGAAAGCTATTCATTGACTACAGCTCAGCATTCAGCACCATTGTGCCCGTCACTAAGCTCAGGGACCTGGGTCTCAACACCTCCCTGTGTAATTGGATCCTGGACTTCCTGACGGGTAGACCCTAGGAGGTGACCTCATCCACTCTCAGCCCCATACTGTACTCCTTGTTCACCCACGACTGTGTGGCCACGCACAGCTCCAACTCCATCATAAAGTTCGCTGATGACACCACTGTGGTTGGCTTGATCACCAAAAATGACTAGTCAGCCTACAGGGTTGAGGTAAGAGTCCTAGTGGACTGATGCAAGGACAACACCCTCTCCCTGAACATCAGTAAAACTAAGGAGCTGATAGTGGACTTCAGGGCAGGAAGAAGGGGACCACGCCCCCATCCACATTGCAGGGAGAGAGTCAGCAGCTTCAAGTTCCTTGGTGGACTTAAGTCACCGAGGACTTAATATGGTCACACCACTCCAACGCTGTGATCAAGACGGCGCGTCAGTGCCTGTTTTTCCTCAGGCAGCTAAGGAAATTTGATCCTTATGATGGAAATTTGATCCTTACGAACTTCTACAGATGCACCACATGTACCTTGTTCTTACAATGCTCTTTTGTAAAAGACACTCAGGAATGCACAGCATTCCCAGTGTCTGATATTATTATTATTGTCATCATAAAGTACAAGCAAACGTGGTGTGAGTAAAGGTGTGAGTAACCTTATATGAGATGTGATTACTGTGGGGGGACATGCAGCGTTCGGCCTGTAGAGGGAGCTACAGGACCGTGGCCAGGGTGACGTCAGCGAGGCTCCATTGCACACCTGTTGCAAATGAAGCCTCGTTGACTAGATGGTTTAAGATGTGTGTGCCTCTGCATTCGAGGGAGAAGGACGGAGACTGGAGAGTCTCCGAGTGTTTGGTTTTGGAGGGCTGAAAAGCCAAATTAGTAAAGACTTGATAAATAAACGGGACCTTTCCCTCACTACACCATTGCGTCTGCCTCTGTGTACAATGGATATCTTTACAGTCAATACCCATTACACCTGGTAAAGGAGCATGCTGACTGAGACAGACAGACACTTGCCGGTAATAGCCAGCCAGCCCCAGGAAGGCCCTCACCTCCTTCTTTGTCTTGGGCCGCGGTGAGGCGGCGATGTGTACAATGGACATCTTTACAGTGGCGCCCAACGTGGGGCTCAATCCCACGACCCTGAGATTAAGAGTCTCATGCTCTACCGACTGAGCTAGCCGGGCCATGGACGTTGCAGATTTGCAAGCTAAGTTCGCCGACGTGTTCTCTCCCCTGCCCGGTCGGACTACGCTTATCGACCACCATATAGAAACGCAGCCGGGTTTAACGGTGCGCACGCGTCCCTATAGGTTACCGGTACACAAACGAGACATTGTGTGCAGGGAATTGGAAGCCATGCTGGAGCTGGGTGTGGTCGAGGAGTCCCGCAGTGACTGGTGTAGCCCCATGTAGACTTCCTCTCCAGTGCAGGGGGGGGGGAGTAGGTTGTCGGCCGTCGTGTCCCCGGCCTGTGTCGGGCGGTGGGGGTATGTGGGGGGACATGCAGCGTTCGGCCTGTAGAGGGAGCTACAGGACCGTGGCCAGGGTGACGTCAGCGAGGCTCCGTTGCACACCTGTTGCAAATGAAGCCTCGTTGACTAGATGGTTTAAGATGTGTGTGCCTCTGCGTTCGAGGGAAAGTCTCCGAGTGTTTGGTTTTGGAGGGCTGAAAAGCCAAATTAGTAAAGACTTGATAAATAAACGGGACCTTTCCCTCACTACACCATTGCGTCTGCCTCTGTGTACAATGGACATCTTTACAATTACTTAAGTTGATTCTCACAGGATGAGTTGCTCCTACAGCTCAGTGGACTTAAATGAAGTGTGGAGGTTCAAATACTGCTTGTGTCCAAATGGAGCCCCTTCAATTGTATTCCAATGGGTGTTTTTTGCCCGGAAAAAAATGAAAAAGGAACCAGAGAATGAGCTATTCTCCCAGGCCATGACTGCAGAGTACACACTTTAAATACCAGAACACCTCCATCTTTCCATAGCTCAGTGACTAGTAAAGTAGTTGAGTATGTAGGAGACTGCGGTTCAAATCCAGTGCAACATGTATAGATCAAACTTGAGTGTTCAGTGAATTTTCCTTTATCATACTTCAGGGGGTCATGAGGTCACAGTGCAAAATAATGCTATTGTATAGATACTCATCTGGTATGGTCTAGACTTTCTTACTATATACTGTATATACAATATGGTAGCCGTTGCATGATCACTATTATTCTCTACCTATGTTGTAAACTAGAATAGAATTCCCACATTGCATTGCCAATTCACATCCAAGCAAAGCTTTCATTTATATCGGGATACCAATATTTTGCCAACGTAAGATTTAGTTTGTGTGGTGAATGTTTTCTTGAGACAATGGTGAAATCCTGATTGGCGAAGACAATGGATATCATCTCATATTCAATTGAGATGGACCTGCCTTTCGCCTCTACGGAATATATATTCCGAAGTGTGCGTGTGTTCTTAGGTACAGTAGATTTCTTTACTAAAACTGTCACGTTGGAAACACTGAGGTGAGTTGGAGTACCTCACAAGCACAGCCTGATAAATTGCTGTTAATCCCCAGACCTCCAAGCCCACTCCCCAGGGCTCCATGGCAGAATCCTGGATCCCCAGAGAGCCAGTTGGCCCCCATGCTTCCACTGCTGCTCCTGGGGGGGTGGGAGTGGGTGTTGGAGGTAGATCCAAGGCAACCCACAGCTCAAGGATGAGGGACCAACGCTAACAAACACACACACACACAAACACACAGACATGCACGCACATACGCACGCGCACAGACATGCATGCACACATGCACGCACACACGCGCACACACACACACACACACACACACACACACACACACACACACACTCACATCTGGAACCTTAAACAGAACAGGCTTAAGTGGTGAGGGATCTCACATTACCATTATTTCACCATGATCCACATGGCCCAATGTTTACCCAATCATCAGCTAATGGGCTGGGCTGTCTGAAATAGGGGTGGGGGTCCAACATCCAAGATTAACACCTGCTCTTCCAGTTAGCCCCGGTGTAATTATTGCATGCCTAGACTGTGTTATCACTGGGAGGGAGTGAGGGTGTTAGCAGCAGGGCCATTCAAGCACTCTCTCTGATCCAGAGGGGGTCCCCCCCGACACACACACACACAAATGTGCGCACGCACGCACGTACACAGACTGAGAATGATTACCTCATAAGGGCTGGGACTCCAGCTCACATCAGAAAATATCACATTCCAAACAGTTGATTGGCGAATAAAACGTAGTTTGTTTGTTTGTTTTGTACTTATAGCACTTGATCCAACATGAAGAGAATTACTATCTGTCCTAATTCTGGCAACATTTCATGCTTCACAGGGGAGAAGATATAGTATTTGTTCCACTAGATAACATATGCAGCTCTGAGTGTGAGCCTTTAGAGGAGGCACTGTGGTGTATGCTGTTTTAATTAAGGGAGTTTGTTTTCAGGTTGCCTCTAGCCTCTGAGGTATGTAAAACCATTGCCATTGTCAACGTAGAGTATATGAGTTCAGTGTACTACTTTGTCAAACAATATTGCCTTTGTGTCTGTTTCATTAGCTGAATGGCACGACTGGTGTCTTTTATTGTGTGTGAAGTGGGTGTACTGTGAGGCTTAACAAGAAGAATTGTAAAAGCCTTTACTTTGATGTCACAGCGTTAGCCCTGAAACCATAACCGCCATGTTCAAAGGAGGCCTGTGTCGCATGAATGGTATGAATGGTGCTTCCTTTGTACTGTGTATTTTCAGTGATGAGATAAGGGCAACACTAGAGAATGCTGCTTTAGAATGGAAGCTCAGGCACTAAAAAGAAACACATTTTACAGAATGGATTTGACCTGCCTTTTTTATATGAAAGGGATGAGTGAGTGAATGCAGTCAGTGGCTCAATGAAAGAGTCATTGATGGCACTTGACCTGCTCCTTGTCGCAAACACATCTCTTTTACCGCTACTTCACCACCTGAGTGCAGGCAAGACAGCGTCTCAGCGCTGTTGTAATTTCACCTGTTATGTTTAATGAAAATGTGTCCCAAGATATAGTTCTAGATGAAGCCTCAATGTGTAATAGGAATGTAGAACTGAAGCAGAAGTTCAGTTACATATAGGACCAGAGCCAGGGAGGCACCTCAGTGATTACAGAGTAAGGAGAGAATGATGCCGACTTGGCCACCTCCGTGCTCTGTTAGTCTCTGCTCTCTCTCTCTATTGTCCTCTACCTCTCAGCACTTCTCCCTCTCACTCCCTCCCTGCCCTTGTTCATTTTTTCTCTCTCTCTCTCTCCCCCCCACACACACATATACATTACTTCTATCTCTTTCTCCCAGTGCTCCTCAAGAGACAGATTTACAGTAGAACATTGCTTAGTATGCACACTATCAGGTGTGAAAGAAAGGTAATGTATTCTGTTTGTATTGAACAAAGAATCTCTCTCTCCAAAAGAAAATTTCTCTTGGAATAAGACTGTGGTTAGCGTTCCAAGATTCTTATCAGAGAACATATGACAACGAAACCATTTTATTTATAATTGTAAATGTTTCCCGGGAAAGATCAAGCATGTGTGAATGATCATCAAATTTGTTCCTCGATTCCAAGGAGAGTGTTGACAGCTGAGGGTGAGATGACAGGTGCAGCATTTGTACCTGTTTACTTTTCACCCTGCCTAACTAGCATACACACACACACACAGACACATACACGCATAGGCATGCATACAGACACACACACAGACACATACACGCATAGGCATGCATACAGACACACACACAGACACACACACAGACACACACACAGAGGTAGATCTCTCTTTATCGACACCATGTAAATAATGAACACTTCTACGTGAGAGGGAGCAAATTAATTTAGGGTGAGAACAGTGTTAAAACAGTGTTAGTGTATATATAACGCTTTCACGTTATTAAAAACATTCTGCCTGCATCTCTTTTTTAATTATACTCCAGCCGTAGACTGCGGCAGACGCTGTTAAACTGCTCCCTCTGTTGCGATTTTCACTCACCACTAAAATCAACAAACTACTGTCGGCACATGATAAATTATCCTATAAAAACAGGAGGTCTTATTTGGTGCCCTTGTCAGGATATTAACCACTGTGGATAAATGGGGTTTGGGCCATGCTGGGAGCTCTCTCTCACCTGTCGAACAGCCTGTTTGAAGCTGGCATAAAAGCAAATGTGCTGCTGTCATATGTCTCATGTTCAAAAAGATGCAGTCAGCCTAAAGAGGAAGAGAGAGAGAGAGAGAGAGAGAGAGAGAGAAGGAGAGGGAGAGATAAACTTTTCCAGCTGTGCATTGAAGGGGAAAAATAAACATGACTTAAAACTTGACAGTAGGGACACTACCGTAGGCCTGAACTGTCAGACAGGCAGACAGATACACGCACAAGCCCGCACGCATGCAGGCACACACTCACACACACACACACCCAAGCCTTGTCACTAAAGCATTAACAAAAACATAAACACACACTCACAGCATTAGAACCATCTCCATATAGAGAGCCCAGCCCTAGTGTATACAGTAGCTGTAGAGTTCAGGAAGCCCTGTGTACTGGTACCCAACTCTGGTTCCCATATTCTTAGTGGGGATAACAGGTTTATTACATCCCCTCTGGCCTCCCTCTCTTCCTCCTCCTTCACCTCCCTCGGCTCAGTGTTGCCATCACTTCCTCCTGGGCAAACACAGGAACCCCACTGGGCCTGTTATCACAGTATGTGACACAGGATAGTGTGCAGCATACTGTATTGTTTTTCATGTTAACAGCATCCTAACATATCACGTGTTTCTCCTGTTTTTATGTCTGTCTTTCACCTTACATGCCTGCATCACTCTGGAACAGGAATTTAATTCAATGTGAAACAATCGATGAACAAAAAAAGTGAAAGAGAGAGAGAGAAAGCATAAGAGAAGGGGAGAGGTATAGTAGAGAGAGAAAAAGAGAGGGAAGAGAGGGAAAGAAAAAGAGAGAAAGCAAGAGAGAGTGAAAGATAGTGAGAAGGAGAGAGAGAATGAAAAAGAGAGAGAGGGAGTGAGAGGAAGAAGGAGAGAGATAATGAAAAAAGAGAGAGGTGGAGAGATATGGTAGAGAGAGCAAAAGATAGTGAGAGAGGAAGAAATAGAGACAAAGAAAAAGAGAGAGAGGGGGAGAGATATGGTAGATAGAGTAAAAGATAGTGAGAGAGGAATAAAAGAGAGAGACTTCATTTCTGTAGTTTTGGTCTAGTTTTGCAGTGCAGTACTGTGCTGTCTGGAGATATTACAAAAGGTTTGATTCCTTTATGAGCTGCTTAAAAGCATGTATTATTGATGTTGTGTCTGTGGTCTTACTGCAGAGGCCCTTTGGGGACACAACTGCTTCTCAGAAGAACAAGAGAGAGAATGAGAAAGAGATACAGAGAGAGGAAGGGAGAGTGTGCACTCAGTATAGCATAGTACAGTATAGTAGATGACAGTTACAGTATGTCTGTGGGCTTCTTTGATACTGGTCCTCTCAGTGTCTATACTAGAACATGGTCTGTGTGTTTGAATAATAGTGTGCATAGACTGTATGTTCATGTATATTTCTAAACCCTTTGTTTCATTCACCCTACCACTGTTAATCCAATCCATGTCAGCATGTTGGCTAAGTAGTGCATGGTTGGTTGAACAGTATACACTTACTACTGTGTAACCTGAGGTGTAGCCTAGGTATATGTCATCCATTCCTATGACTATGCATGCTCTCCATGAGGGCACTTTAGGTTAAGTGTTACCATTAGCTAGTTATCAATAACCCCCTTATCACAATGATTATTCAGTCCTAATCACTACCTGTTGATCTGTTGACAGGGAGACGTTTGGACCAGACCAGGCTGCACGGTGGCCCCGCGAGGCCCAAACACTACGACACCACGGTACCGATCCTACTGGAGGAAGGAGAGCACAGACCACTCAGTCTGCTCCGTTCCAAGGTAAATATAAATATAACACAGGCCACCGAGGGGGCCTTTTACACAGTGTAGGGCCACCCTGAACCATACTGTCCTGTCTCTTATATTTTCCTATCATACTGTCTATACCAGCACTTTTCCAACAACTATGGTGGATGTGTGACCAGCCCAGCCCAGTAAAGCTCTACTCTTGGTTGGGCTCTGTAGTGTTAACAAGGGTTAAGTGGCTGATGCTACTCAGAGATTGATAGACAGTTATCTCATCTCTGGCCATGATGCTACTCAGAAAAACAAGAACATTCCAAGAATATTAGCTCACATTCCCACTAAGTTCTAATCAGGTAATCAATGATGATTATAATGGTAGGCTGAATGAACACTACTATTATAATATGCCATACCGCTGTTTTGTAGTGAGTCCCCAAACTTGCCAGGCCTCACTATTCCTCACTAAGTAAGCAGTGAATGAAACCAACATTTTGAAACAATTTGGAAGATTGACTAGAGGCTAGAGTCACTCCTCATTGGCGGTGACATTTTGTTTCCTGGTCTATTTGGGTTTTATAGTTGTGACAAAATCAGGTAGCAATGGACACTAAACCCAAGTCTTGTTACAGAAGCAGACTGATGGCTAGAATAATACTGTCACTTCAGAGCTGTTATAACATGAAGAATTTGTAAGAGACGTTGTTTTGATACACTTCTTTTGACCACCTACATTTAATGCAGTATTTGCATTTATAAGCATAAGGACTAATTACATTCAGCTTTGCAATATTAATGAGTATTCACACAGGCTAAAATAATGAAGTCCATTGAGTTGATAATGGCTGGTAAGCACATTTTGCCTTTATTACAAAAATGATACAATCAGCACTGCACAAGCTAAGCCGTCTGCTCAGGTATCAGGTCTTGAAAATGGCGCAATGCCAAAACGTTGACTCTCTTTGTCCAATGTTATTGGAATGGAAGAAGTACAAAGAACCCCAATTTGCTGGAGCAAATAGTGCTGAGCAGAGCAAAACATACCTACCAATGCAAGAAAACTCTGCTACAGCATGATTTGTATTGTACCGTGTCTTTAATAATATTTAGCAGAAAACGCTGATTATTCAACTAGAGTTTTAGTTTTTCTCATTGCATCTATTAGAAATATGAAGGTAAAGATGCCGACTTTGCTCCCATTTTACCCATTTTTGCACATGCAAATCAGAGCCCCTAGACTTATCTCTGCCATCCTTTATTTTCAATTGCCTTTGCTATTATGCAAACACATCCAGCACGTCCAGGAATCATGTTTGTTAGGGCAGCTTCAGGTAGGGAAACCCAACGCTCCTGGCCCATACCTGGGCCACTATGACCACTACCCTCCCCCGCCCCCCATACCTGGGCCACTAAGACCTCAAATAAATGTTACACATGGTTGTCGAATTCTCCCTCGATGTTTAAAACAGCGATTTAGCTTTAGATTTATCCTTCTCAGTATGAGCTTTTCTCCTGGGTGGATTCAGTTTTCCTGGCTCTTGCATGGAGGAAATACAACTCCTGGCTTCTGCATGAAGGAAATACAACACTTAAGAAGGTCTGGGTTCTGGGTTGGGTTCTTGGTTATGTTACCCTCTCTACGACAGGCTTTACATAAATGTTGAGCTTTACTTGGATGCTAGGGAGTATCAGTGTATCAAAACAATAGTTTTTTTAAAGTTGGTTATGCCATTTCTATTGGTCAATGCTGTCTCTTGAAAATATAGGGGTTTTTTGTTAAGTAGTTAGGGCAAGATTTAGGTACAAATTAATCTGGTTTAATTGCCTATTGAGGACTCAAAAGTTCAATTACTGTCAGCATTGCATATTTTGTTTCACTGCTCAGGAGCCATATGTCCTAGCCATGCAGGGCAGTGATTCATTTGTCAAAGATGATGCTGGTCTGTCTGTCTGTCTCTCTGTCTGTCTGTCTGTCTGTCTGTCTAATCAGTCTATCCATCAACCCACCAACTGTCTTTCCCTCTTTTTCTACCCCCCCCCCCTGACCCCCTCTCTCTCTCTGTGTGTAGGTCTGTTAATATGTTTTTTCATGTAGTTAATTTGTTTTGATGACAACATGAACAGTGGACATAAATCCAGACAGCTTTTTACTACCAGGAGGTTTTCTAACCCCACCTTGAAGACAGCTTTTTCCTCTGACACCCCCGGGTTGTCCAGGTCCACAGGCACTTGGAGCTATTTGTTAGGGAAAGGGACAGTTTGAGCACTCCCATGGGCTCTCTGTGTGTGTGTGTGTGTGTGTGTGTGTGTGTGTGTGTGTGTGTGTGTGTGTGTGTGTGTGTGTATTACATAGTCTGTGACAGCCTCACAGCCCTGTTTCCCAGAGTGATGAAAAGGTCAGGGGAAATTAGTGTTAGTCAACTATGTAATATGCAGCAGATTATCATAAATGTTGTTTCTGTACTACAATAAAAACAGCTCTGCAAAAACAACAGAAAATCAGTTTGCTGTTGAGTTCCAACAAAAGTTGATGTGGTAGGTTTTTTGCAATATTGTTATTCCTAAAGGGGAATGTTTTACCGTTTAACCTTCACTATTAGATATAGATGGCATATGTAGGTCCTAAAGAGTTTTTTAGGTATGTTCCTCTTGATTTCCAAATGAACAGCTAGTCCATGGAGTCACAGACCGAATCTTGATCACTAACCACCACATAGTCCTTCTTTATCTTTGAGGGGAAATTAAGTAGGGTTGACAAGCAGTCAGTTGGTTCATTTAATTTACAAATGGTCCAAAAAGCCCTTTCCAAAATGGAGACCTACCCGACACTCGGTTTGCATATCTTTCTGTCTCTGGTGGCTGCCTCTTCGAAACGTGTGCGCATGCAGAAACACAACAGCTAATGTCCGACACTGCAAGTCCATTTCGCTGAGAATCTCTCGCTTTCTAACCATACTAAATTGGTGTCTCAACTCCCAATAATGAGCGAGAAAGAGCCAGTTACAGACAGAGTATTACTGAACACTGATTTGCATTAATCCACTACTGACGTTTACTCTGTTTTTGAGGTAACGGCTATCGCCACTACTGTCAAAGTGGGGTACGCGTACCCGTGGATCGATCTAGGGGGTACGCGAAATAAAACAGTCCTGTTGAATAGCTGACTGCAGTCTCAGTACCAAAAATGCATGCACGCTATCCAACAGAATAATATTATCACAATGTCTAATATGTACGGGATAATGTTAATAGAATATCAATTAGGCTACAAAATAACCGACAGTGTGAATCGCGCAGGGTCGTTAAATTTAGCTGGAACGCATTTCTCGAATGTTGCCTGAACATAATCCCGCCTACACAAGCCATTAATTATGTTAAATAAGAAAACGAAAATAAGAAAGAAAATGAGAAAAATCTAAAAGTGATAAATACGAACTGGACAATCTGATCACCTTTGGTTTCATTTTTAAATGACAATTATTTTGGCGATTGAGTGCATGTAGGCGCATGGGAAGGCATCTTGAGTGAGTGGTGCTGCCATGCAAAAGCCACAATTGAAACCTTGAATCGGCTACATTTAAGTTGCTCTTTTCGTTATATTTGCCCCATCTAATCATTGATTAGATGTATTGTGATGGAAGTATTCTCTCGCTTCGTCTCATGCACTCTCATTGTCGTTTCGCTCTCTCTCTGTCTCTCTCTCACACGCACGCACGCACGCACGCACACACACTCACACACACACACACACACACACACACATACACGGTGTAACCTTGCATCAGCTGATGCCCTCGGTAACAATAATGTATGGACTTTAACTGCTGTAGCTAAATTAAAGAATATAAATAAATACTCTATTTTTTAATTCTTAAATTTAGCGTGAATATCTTCCTGTGCCTATGAGTGCACGAGAGCAGACACCTCTTGACCAATCACAACAGTGTTTATGCTCTCGCGCCAAGGAATACAAAATTGCCGTTATACATGCTCTTCATCACTGACATGTAAGCTTGTTTCACACCGCTAATTAGTGAAAAGAAATTTTTAAAAAAATAATGGATAAATGTAAAAAAAAAAAATAAAAAAAAAAGGTTCAGCCCACACTCAGAGTGGCAACAGAAAATTGTACTGGTACTACAAATGAAGCCCCTGTTATTGGAACCAGTTGCTCAGGTCATACAGGTGTGACCACCAGTTCTGATGCTAGCTGTAGCTCTACTGGTGCTGCTGGCCAAGCTGCCACCAATATGGACAGTGATGACGAAGCAGCCCAAGAGTCACAGACCCCTGCCCTAGGAAAACACCAAACTGACAGGGAGGTTGGAGTCTCAAAGAGACGCAAATACAACGAAGACTATATTACTATGGGGTTCACTTACACTGGGACTAAGGACTTCCCTCAGCCTCAGTGTGTCATATGTGCCCAGGTTCTGTCTAATAACGTTTTGAAACCTTCGCTCTTGCGCAGACATTTAGAAACAAAACATGACCATTTGAAAAACAAGCCACAGGAGTTTTTTGAGCGCCAACTAAGACAACTTTCTAACACCAAGAAATGTCTAACAGCAACAGATACTATTAATAAGGCAGGTCTAGAAGTGTCTTACATGTCTAACAGCAACAGATACTATGAGAAAATGTTGGGGGAAAATGCCAAGCGGACTTTTCGGAAGATGCCTTCATCAGACAACACTGTGTCACGACGCATCAGTGACATGTCAGCAGACGTTTTAAAACAGCTACTACTTTGCATACAAGCCAGTGAATTCTATGCATTACAGTTGGACAAATCAACTGATGTAGCGGGCCTGGCTCAGCTATTGGTATACGTCAGGTATATTCATGGGGGGTCTATTCAAGAAAACATCCTCTTCTGCAAACCGCTGGAAACCAGGACAACTGGGCAGGACATTTTTGGACTACTAGACAGCTTTATAACATCACATGGACTTACATGGACCAAATATGTTGGAATCTGTACAGATGGTGCAAAAGCCATGACGGGGAAACACAGCGGAGTAGTCACTCGAGTGCAAGCAGTTGCCCCCAATGCCACTTTGGTACACTGCAGCATCCACAGAGAAGCGCTTGCTGCCAAGGGAATGCCTGACAGCCTGACTGAAGTATTGAATAATACGGTGAAAATGGTGAACTTTGTTAAAGCAAGGCCCCTGAACTCATGCCTTTTTTCCGCCTTATGCAACGAAATGGGCAGCGATCATTTAACGCTGTTACTCCATACTGAAGTGCGGTGGCTATCAAGGGGGAACGTTTTGGCATGTTTTTTTTAATTGAAAGGTGATCTTAAAATGTTCATTGACCACCCTTTTGATTTGTTGGACAAGTTGCATGACGATGAGTGGCTCACAAGGTTGGCCTATTTTGGGGATATTTTTACTCGCCTGAATGAACTGAATCTCGGACTGCAGGGCCTCTCAGAGACGATATTCAATGTGCGGGACAAAATTTAGGCCATGATTAAAAAGCTGGAACTCTGGTCTGACTGTGTCAACATAAACAACACTCAAGTGTTCCCATCATTGCACGATTTTGTGTGTGCAAACAAACTCAGACTTGCGGACAGTGTCAAATGTGACATAGGGAAACACTTCCCCAAAACAGATAAGAGATAACTGGATTCGTTATCCTTTTTCTTCCAACAACTCATGCCACCTACCTATGTCTGAGCGAGAGAGCCTCATTGAGATATCCACCAATGGGGCAATGAAAACTGTGTTCAACCAGAAGGCGCTGCCAGATTTCTGGATTGCCTTGCGCGCAGAGCCTCCTCAATTGGCAAATCGCGACATTAAGACTTCAAGACTAAGACTTTGCAACAACTTACCTATGTGAGACTGGGTTCTCAGCTCTCACCAGCATGAAGACAAAGTACAGGCACAGAATATTTGTGGAAAACGATCTAAGACTGAAACTGTCTCCAATACAACCCCACATTGCAGCGTTATGTGAGGCCATTCAAGCACATCCCTCACATTAATCTGTGGTGAGGTGAGGCATTATGTGTTCAAGTTCAAGTTTATTTTGCCCAATGTATAAGTACAACGTGCAGCAAAATGCTCTGCTGCCAACTCCTTTTCTAACTGTGCAATGTGTGTGTATACAGTGGGTAAAGTAATAGTACTATATACAGTAAAGTGGTTGTGTCTCTGGATATTTATCGATACAGGTATACAGGTTGTATTGCATGTGCGTTCATTTTTACATATTTTACAGTTTTGTAGTCTACTATAGTCCATATAGCCCAGTTCAAATTGTCAGGTACAGTACAGTTTATGGCTATAGTCCAGTTTGTTACTGACCAGTTTTGTCATGATAAACTTGCCATACGTGCATCCCCTCACCCTACCTTGTCGTCTGTTTGTGTTCTAGAGTCATCCTGCGTCACTCCAGCTGGTGGTCGAGGGGGAAGGTGAACAGCTGGTCCTGACACTGGAGAAAAATGAGTAAGTCCTCTACCTCTAGATTGTATCTTCCATTACTCTACAGACACTGCCCTCTAAAGAACAATAGACAGAAAGAATACAATAGAACATAATAGATTCTGAATAAAATAAAATAGAATACCTTTATTTACCTGTGTAGGAATCAACTTTTTCACTCAAAATACAGAACGTGAGACAGACACCAGTGTTACAATATTTTGGATCAATCAAATGAATAATTTATCATTCATATAAGAAACAAATAAGAATCAAGTAAGAATCAAATACAACATAAATAACCAACAAAACTTGCAAGGAGAGAGCAACAACATACCCTAGGTGAAATAGAATAGTTTACTGGAAGCCTCAGGTCCCAAAGACTTGAAAACTTTGTGAATAGAGATGCGACAAAACTGAGATTTTTTTCGCTTTAATAACATTTTACATTACATTTTTGACATTTAGCAGACGCTTTTTTCCAAAACGACTTACAACAAGTACATTTGTCTCAACTAAGTGAATCATCTATACATCAGTCATTATAAGAAAAAATTAAATCTATGCTAGGACCAGGGGCCATTGGCAGTCACAATGCTAGAAAAAGGAAGGATTACTTTTACTTTTTTATTTTATTAACAGTAGAGGAACTGTACAGAGGAGTAGTGGGGGGTGAAGAGGTCTTTAGGAGGGACAGTCAAGATGTAGCCTGAAGAGATGGGTCTTCAGTCTACGGTGGAAGATAGGTAGTGACTCCGCAGTCCTGATAGCAGTGGGAAGCTTGTTCCACCACCACAAGAGTGTGTTACAGTAGTCAAGGCAGGAGATCACAAGTGCTTGGACCAAGAGTTGAGCTGCTTCTCTCATGAGGAATGGACGTATCCTTCGGATGTTGTAGGAAGAATCTGGAGCACGCTGTCACTGTGATGTTCGCTGCACAGGATAAGTGGTTGTCATGGATCACCCCAAGATTCTTGGCTGTCTGGGAGGTCACAGTGGAGTTCTCTACTGTGATGGAGAAGTGTTGGTAAGGGCAGGCTTTCCCAGGGAGGAAGAAAGCTCAGTCTTGTTAAGGTTGAGCTTGAGGTGGTGGGCTGACATCCAAGCAAAAATGTCTGCAAGACACACAGAGACACGTGTCGCCACCTGTGAGTCAGAGGGGGGAAGGAGAGAAAGAGTTGAGTGTCATCAGTGTAACAGTGGTAGGAGAAACCATGTGAAATTACAGAGCCAAGACATTTGGTATAAAGGGAGAACAGTAAGGGCCCTAGGAAGGAGCCCTGAGGGACTGCAGTGGTGAGGTTGCGTGAAGAGGACAGCGATCCTCTCCATGTCACCTGGTAAGAGCGATCGGACAGGTAGGATGCAAACCAGGAGAGTGCAGAGCCAGAGATGGGTTAGGGTTAACTATCTACAGTTGCCATAGAGAACTGGATTCACCAGTTGGCTGAATCCAGATTTTTCGTTAAAACAAATACAATAATGTAATTTCATCTTGTTTTGTACACACATTCTTTATCATAATGCCATTGCCAACCTCTCCTGCACCACTTCACCCCATCTAAATAGGGGGTGAAAATCTGAAGCGGGTCATTAACAGACTTCGCACCCTGGCCATTGTTATGCAATGTGGAGGAAGGTGAAGTTGAACGTTTTGCGCACTATGCAAGAGGCACAGGCATCTCTGTCACAGCCATCTTCTCATGTCCTATATAGGCTACTTTTCTATTGTAACAAGGTTCGTGCATACACGGAGGCAGACGCAGTATTGTGGTGAAGGAATAGTCCGTTTATTCAAGATAATAGTGATAATCGTATCTCCGGTCACTTTCCCGTCTTGGCTTTCCAGCCGTCGTGTACTCAGCAACTTTCCAGTTGGAGTCTGTCGAGTCCTCGTTCTCTCGCTCCCAGCCGACCTACTGAAAGCAGAGGCACACACATCTTAACCATTTCGTTAAACGAGGCTTCATTCGCACCAGCTGCGCAACGAAGCCTCGTCCCCCGTGACCCTGGCCACAGTCCGGTAGCACCCTCTACAGGCCGAACGCTGCATGTCCCCCCACATCTATCCAGCTCAATCCCACTGAAAGACCCCCTCCAGAGGGGTGAAATGGTTGTGTGTCATGTGGTATACCTGGCAATCTGAACTTTGTAGGTAAATCAACACTTGATTATGCAAGACAGTGGGCATCAACGACCAACCATCTGTGGTCAGTGGAACAATAGTCAGCCACAGAGAAGCTCCAACAGCGTTGATATGGACTCAAATGAATAAACCTTTATCTTTTCATCTCTGTTATCCGCCTGTTAGTTTTTCTTTTACTTTTTAGCATTGTTCTTTTTTCGAAATTACAAATAGATGGCCTACATACCACCAAATAATTAGAACGTTGATTGTTATTGTGCCCTGGTCAAGTGAACTTGTAGGTTGAGGTAGAAAGCGTTTGGACTACTCTATAAAAAAGAAACAATTACTGTGATCAATAACTGATAACAACACCTACAATGACCGCAAAATGAATGCTTAGAATGGCTGTGTAAATAACCAGATCAACATTTCCCTTTGGCTATGCAGTGTGTAGAGAGCTATGCTTAAAAGATGGTCAAATGTTTTGTCTCTCCAATTTTCGCTTGGTCAAAGAATAATAGGGCACTTTACACTTGTTATCAAGCGTTATTGTGCCCTACCTAGGTTGAGGGAGAAAGCATTTGGACAATATATAAAAAAGTAATAAAAAAAGAAGCAATTACTGCAATTAATAACTGATAATGACACCTACAATGACCTCAAAATGGAAAGGGATACATGAGTTGGTCCCATTGATTGGTTCTAGTTAAGATAACCATTTCCACTCTTCACCTCTGTAATTCATAAACTTGATTTTGCCAATCTATCTGATAGGTAAGCTGATAAGGCAAACCATTCTCTTTTCAAACATCCTTCACAGCTCTTGTCACCAAGTGGCTTTCGGCAGCACTTCACACTGTGTGTCTGCTGCAGCAGCGGTATTGACGTAGACCATCGCTGCAATGTCGGCCTGACCCTATTAACCACTGGCCCACTGTATGAGACCTAGATGACTATCAGTCACCCATCTCTCCAAAGCTATGGGGAAAATATGATGTCTCCTATATGGTGTCCAAAAAGGGTATAGGTAACACTTTAAAAAACCAGCTATAAGATATGTCTGAGCCAATGGCTGCAACAGACCTCAAACCTGGCCCAAACCAAAGCTCTCAGGCTCGGGAGGTCCTTCATGTGAAAATGTAGTAAATCTCACAAATACACAAAACTCCACCAGGATTCCTCCTGTTCCCATGTACAGTGTTACTTTCCACAGTCTGGAAGGGAATAAAGTGATGACAGGAAAGGGAGACCAGGTTTGAGGAGGAGTCCTCTGCAGGCCAGGTTATTTATCAGCTCTCATCCCGTCAGAGAGGCTGAACCATAAAAGAGGCTAGATGTTTGTGCTTTGGAAGATTTCTTTTCCTAACCATGAATATATTTTATAAAACAAGTGTGGAGAAATGTGTGATCTGATTGGCTAAAACTGTGTTCCGAGCCATGCATTAAATCTCTGACAATCACGCAGGACCATCCTGATGGTTTTTCAACACAAAAAACATTGCCAACATTTATCTTGTCAGGAACATGAAGTGAAGTGAACATGAAGACATTTATCCGAGGACATCATATCGAATTTCTCCGGCCAGACAATTATTTGTCCATTTCCAAATTGAAACAACTCAGAAGCTACTGTTCACGTATATACATCAAGCGTCAATTTTTGTAAACACACTATAACACAATGTAAGCCCCCTAGACTCAACTGTGAGAGATTAGTCAGCTCCTGGTAGTTGGCATTCCCACACTCGCCACCCACATCACCACACCTCACCAACTCCAACCCCAGTGATCCCATCAACTTCCCATCCTGTCTGGTTCTCTCACCCCCTCCAGATGTGTCCGGCAATATTTGTCTGGTGTCGTCTATGCACAGGTGGTGTGTGACCTCTGTGTGTATGTGTGTATAACCTTGATGATCCTCTATGCGTCTATGTATGAACATGACACATGAGGAAGTTGTGATCTCATTAGAAACTAGTTGACTTTGCTTTGTATACATCCTGTGTGAAAGTGCACAAAGATTTGCTTGAAACTTAAGAGGCATAAACAGTAAAGGTAAAGTATTCAGCACGTAGAGGTTACAGTTTGTTATTCTAAGGAATTAACTTCACCCATAAAGTACACTGTAGATCTAAACCTAAGTCAAGCAGGTATAGAGCAGTGAGTACTTTGAAATGTATAGAGATGTAGACTTTCTCAGATTCATGTTTGTTTTATTGGCTTTAAGTAGGAGTGAGTAAGTAAAATGTATTAGGAGGACCTAAGTGTTTAGTAAGCAGAGATGGTCGCTCTGTGCAGAGTTGTGGGATGTTTACTGTAAGTGTTCTTATCTTTTACAGGATTCCGCACACACACACACAGTTTCGCTTGTTTGGCCTTGTTCCAGTTAACACCTGGTCGAGGGCCATTGTGAAATGGTCTAGGGCTACCCAACGTAAACAGACTACCAAATCTAATGAATAAACCAATATGTTAGCTAGCAGCCTTCTGGCCCTCATCCCAGCACTCTGACCCCAGGCAGGTATAGAGCTGCTCCAGGCTTGAGAGATGGGGAGAGAAGGACAGAGTCGGAAAGATTGCATCTGTGTGTGTGTGTACAGAATGTTCCTCTATGTACATTGTTTGTGTGGGGTACCTTATGTGTGTACAGTACTTTGTTTGCTCTGTTGTTCTCTGTTTGTGCTTTGTGTTTGTGTACAGTGTTGCCTTTCTATTATTGATTCCTCAATCTCCACGAGGCCCACTCACTCTCTGTGTACAGAAGGCTTATGATTATGAAGTGCAAAGTGAACTATACAGAGCCTCTCACACATCCCAAAACCCATTTCAGCTTTTTCCTTTGATGCGTTCTGTAAATATTTGACCCAGGAAAAGGTCTGTTTGGATCTGGCCCTACATGTTCTGTCTGTTGGTTGCGATTTTGGCTCTCTGTCAGCCCCTTGTACTTATCTGAACAGTAGACTGAGAAATGGGCCTGAAATGTCTGGCCTCCTTCTTGGAACCCCGTCTCTCTCTCTCTCTCCCTCATTTACTCTACTGCTTTTGTGTGTGTGTGTGTGTGTGTGTGTGTGTGTGTGTGTGTGTGTGTGTGTGTGTGTGTGCGCACACCAGAAGAGCTGTTTTTATTTATTCTGTCTGAATGGAGTGCTTCTTAGCTCATGGAGCAGCAGCTCAACACGTCCATTGTTAGTAGGCTTGCTTCCAAATATTGTTCTTCGACATACTTATTACGACATTTTATGAAATGATTACTTAATGATCCCTCCTAAACAGAAAAGTAATTCAACAATTTATTCATAAATTTTGGACCCTCTCTCGCTAATAAGACACCACATAGCCAGCCGTCCTATTCTTACATCCAACACCCTTTGACGTAATTCATATTTAAACCAGTTTTAAAAAATGAGCTAGTTGGCATCATCTTTAAACTCAAAACAACAGGTTCTGACCATGATGATAAAACCCAGCTTACTCAAAACATGTTTGTCATCCATCTCTAAACCATTATTGCAAATGATTAAATCACTCTCTTATAACGGGTGTATTTCCTGATCAGTTTAAATGGGCAAAAGTCATTTCTCTATTTAAATTTGATGATCCCTCTGTAAGCTGCTGCAAGGTACAGCAACAACAACAACAAACAACACTTCTGCTGGCTGCTGTGCTGTGACAGCTGTTGAATGTGTTGCCCCGCCACGTAGTTTCAAGATGTGGAAGGACGGATGGATCAGAGCTTGACTATGATATTCACTGAGATCAAATCAATAAACGAAGAGGTTTAGTAAACATTATGTGGTTTGGATGTGATTAAAAGTATATATTTTTATTTTAACCATAGCTAACAACATTATCATCACAGCTATACTATAGCTTTATGAGGACTATACAGTATCTACACACTCACCAACACTTTATTAGGAACACAATACTAATACTGGGTAGGGCCTCCCTTTGCTCTCAAAACAGCCTCAATTCTTCGTGCATTGATTCCACAAGTAAAGATGTTGGAAACATTCCTTTGAGATTCTGGTCCATGATGACATGATTGCATCACACAATTCCTGCAGATTTTTCAGGTGCACTTTCAAGCTGTGAATGTCCCGTTCTACCACATCCCAAAGGTGTTCTATTGGATTCAGATGTGGTGACTGGGAAGGCCACTGAAGAATACTGAACTCATTGTCATGTTCATGAAACCAGTTTGAGACAACTTTTGCTTTGTGGCATGGTGCATTATCATGCTGGAAGTAGACATTAAAAGATGGGTAACTTGTGGCCATGAAGGGATGCACATGGTCAGCAACAATACTCAAATAGGCTGTGGCATTCAAGTGATGATTGATTGGTATTAACAGGCCCAAAGTGTGCCAAGAAAACATTCTCCACACCATTACACCACCTCCACCATGAGAAGGTGTACAGGTGTTCCTAATAAAATGTTAGGTGAGTGTATGTGAAAGCTAGGCAGATGATCATAATGACATTGCTGAAAGGGGGGTGCTTTTACTATGATAACTGGGGGGGGGGGGATTTTTGTCCATTAAAGTCACACTTTATTTGATTTATGTGGTGGGGCTGTTCTTTGTGCATGTTTGAATTGTAGATTGTGGCTTTATGTAAGTTTACATGTCCAATTTTCACAATATGCATATGAGTGGATGTCAGTAAATTAAGTTAACTGATGAACTAAATGTATTTATTCAAATCAACTTGAATCAGTTTACCAATTAAAAGACATTGGTATGCATATTATTTAAGAAGTCATTGAGGTTCTACACAGTTGAATGCAGAGCAAATAAACACTTCAGAAATGAAAAGTAATTCTCCAAACGGCTAAGTGAAGGCCCCAAACACTTGTTTGCAAAGGCGAAGAGCTGACAAACTTTTCCATCGTCTAACTCATCTAGTCTTTCTTGGTAGATGTTACAGACGGCCACACTTTTCAAACGACTCTGTTTTATGGTACTCCTCAGCCAAGTTTTGAGCCTTCTCAGGGCACTATAACTTCGCTCTGCTTCAGCAGAAGAAGAAGGCACAACAACAAGAAGTCTCACCTGAGTTTCTACTTGAAGAAATCTCAATGATCTAACATGACTTGATAAGCCAAAGCAATGCATAGATAACCTCGCTTAAGACCAATCGAATCATGTTACTGTAGATGAGTGATAACTTCGCGGGGGCGGGAGGAGGGGGCGGGAGGAGGAAGGATGGATGGATGGATGGATGCATGTCTAAAGTGTTGGAACTAGGCCCCTGTCTGTCTCCATGCCAACCGCAGGGTCATGCTAATGGCCGACAGAGTTCCAAACTGTCATGTAGCGGTGTGTTTGTTAGCGCTTCGGAGCACTCAGGCAGTAGGCTTCTGAGTATGCTTGCTTCTTTACTGGTGTTGCTGTACTCATACTGCAGTTTAAACATGGCCAACTGCACCTCAAGTGAACTACGATTCAGATCTGGGTATTGGCTGATAATATCCTCCATCTGTCCAGTGAGGAGCACTTTATCCAACTGGTTTAGCATCTGTAGGCTTCCTTCAGAGAAACGTTCCGTCAACTGGATGTCAGCTGCATCCAGCACTTTGATGTGAGGCCACATATACCCAATGAAACCGGTCATCTAACCTCTTCGCCTTCAGTGTTTTCTTAACACAATCTACTGCTGCCAGCACGCCTGTAACAATTCCAGTTCTACTCTGAAGTTCACATTTTGGAGGTAGTCAGTAGCCATCCGAGCCAGATTCTCTCCTATTGTTGAAGAAACTTCATAAAGACCGACAAAATCTTCATGGGGGACGAGATCATGATCCACATAATGGATACATCTTGCTTCCTGCTCCACTCCTGCCACATCCTGAGTACCATCAATGATGATGGAGTACTGGAGAGTAGGTAAGCTCCGCACAGTATTTTCTGTCTCTCTTATGACTGTATTGGACAAGACGCTCAAAATCTCATTTTGGGAGTGTAAAAGATGGTCAATTGGGACGTTGGGTTGGCGCCGATGGAGTAGGCATGAAATCAACTCGCTCCCGTTACTTTTCTCAATTTACCTTTATTAACCCCAAAATTTTGTTACAACAATTAGCCAAGTGGATAATATCGACAGTATACTCAGCGTATCACAGAAAAATGACAAAACCAAAACAAAGAGAGCAGTCCAGCAAATCCGTCCCTTCTGGTGAGGCTAGTGGTAATGACGGTGAACTCAGCATGGCATCGATAGCTGACCTGTTTGACTCGAGGCTTGATGACCGCCGAAGAGCCCTCTCTGCTGACTTCAAAGCTTCCATTTCGACCCTCGAAGCAAAGCTAGATTGTATCCAATCTACAGTCTCGGACCATGCTCAGTCGATTGCTTTGCTGGAGTCCAATGCTAACACACAAGATGGTTGTTTGCTAGCTCTGGAGGCAACATGCTCCAGGCTAACTGAGAACAACGCTAGGCTACAATCCAAACTCACCGACTTGGAATCACGCAGTCAATGGAACAACATCAGGATCGTTGGCCTACCCGAGTCCATTGAAGGGCCACATCCTTCTGCATTTTTTCCGGATCTGGTGGAGGTTTTTGGCATTGGTGTCCTCGATTCACCCCCCGAGTGTGACAGGGCTCATTGCTCACTGACGGAGAAACCTGCCGCTGGCATGAGGCCTAGGCCCGTCATCATTCGGCTCCACAGGTACCAGCAAAAGGAGAAAATAATCTGTGAGGCCCGCTCCAAGAGAGGCAAACTGCAGTACCGAGTCCCATCGCCATATACGAAGACTACGCGCCGGAGGTGGTCGAGCAACGATACAAGTATCAGTGGAGTGGCTTTTTTTCCTAAGTGTGCCAGTACAAGTATATACACATTCCATTTTAATTTGCTCAAATGTCTCAATTTAGAGAGAATGAGTGCACCAGATGAAATTATACTTTTGTAAATTAAGGCAGAGATTTGGAGGAAGATAATTGAGTTCAAAACTGATATCTCTAAATTAATGGTATTACTGATTTATTATTACTGTTAATTATAATTGTTCCAACCAGCTCTACAGGGGCCATTTTGTTCAGGTTAACCATAGTGCCTGTGTAAAGCTCGGCCAATGCATCTTTTGGGCTTCTTTGCGGCCTCAGTTGTTGATCCGGTCACTTTTCTGATCGGGGGTGAGGCTCTGCCCGTTGTAGGCTTATCCCTTTTCACTATTGTTTTAATTGGTATGTGCATTCCTACCTTCTGTGTTCTCTTGTTCATCCACCTGCATTGTATGGGGTTGTCTGCTGTTAAGTTAGGGAAGGAGACCGCGGAAGACAAGTTTAGCTGTTAAAGCTTTGGGCTTTATCGCTCATTCATGGTTTGTATTGTGGGTGTAGCTCGAGGTATGGTCACAATTCTTTTTTTTTGGGGGGGGGGGGGGTTTCTTCCTGTTTGTTTTACTTTTATGTATGTACTTATTCCTGGTCAGTTTCTTCTCTCTTTTCTTTCTCTCTTCTCTTTCTTGCCTCTCCCTTGGCTTCTAACCTTCAACCTCCCCACCCCCCCCCCCCCCCCGTAACACGATGTGCCTTTTCAGGTCGACTCACTACCTTGTGGATCCCTAGATAGCTACGCCTATGAGGACGACAGGTAGAAGTGTACGTCTAATCTCCTGGAATACTAAGGGAATGAACAAAGATACTAAGGTTGGTAAGGTCCTGACATGGCTGCAACATCTTAAAGGGGACATTGTATTCCTTCAGTAAACTCACCTCCAGACTTCTGACACCCTTCATATTAAGAGGGTGTGGATGAGTCATCTATTCCACTCTAAAGCAAGGGGGGCTGCATAAAGCAAGGGGGACTGCAATTATCATTCATAAAAACGTCAGGTTCGAACCGACAAATTCAATACTAGATAACAGCCACTATGTTGTGGTTTCGGGCATGTTACAAAACACGGCAGTAATTCTTGTTTCCATTTATGCCCCCAATTGGGACGATTACAAATTTTTCATAAACCTCTTTGCTAAAATCCCTAACGCTGACAATCATCGCAGAATTATAGGTGGAGATTTTAATTTAGTTCAGGATGTGAGCCTTGACAGATCGTCCTCTTGCTATCTCCCCTCCTCCTTTGTGGAAATTTAGCTCGCACTTGCTGTCAGATGGTGAATTTAAAGACTTTGTGGAGGCACAGATTCGTCTCTATATTGAACTTAATGATACTTCTGATGTGGGCAGTGGCATCTTGTGGGAGGCCCTTAAGGCCACGATCCGGGGGCAGGTCATTTCTCATGTGTGAGAAGGGCTGAGAGGGCCAGGCTAGCAGAAATCTCAGACGAGCTTCTCATACTTGATGGAGCGTACTCTTCCGCTCCCTCCCCCATAAACGGCTTCTATTGCACTCGGAACATGACCTTCTGTTGATGCACCTAGTAGACAGACAACTGATGCAATCCAGGCAACGCTTTTTTGAACAAGGAGACAAAGCTGGGAGGCTCCTAGCGCAACAGGCACGTGCCGCCAGTGCCTCAAGATTAATTCCGAAAATCAAGTCGCCCTCGGTCGATCTTATCTCTGATCGGGCTGAAATTAATAAGTCCTTCTTGCAATTCTACACCAAACTCTACACTTCTGAATGCCCTTCGGTGTTCGCAATGACCCACAATCCTCTTAACTCATTGGCTTACCCTAAGATCAACGAAACCACCGCTAGGGAACTGGGTGGCCCCATTTCCACCTTAGAGATACACAATGCGATCAAATCCATGCCAAAATCCTCCGCCTCCAGCGTGTGCTACCAGCCATAATTCCACTGGACCACTCAGGCTTTATATTAGAAAGACACTCTTTTTTTAACACTAGGAGGTTACTCAATATTATTCATTCTCCCTCCTCTAACTCTCCTGAAATCGTGTTAGCACTTGACGCGGAGAAAGTTTTTGATAGGGTGGAGTGGGGCTACCTGTTTTTTATTTGAGAAAAATTCGGCTTTGACTCCCAATTTATCTCCTGGATTAAGCTTTTATTTGCCTGCCCATCTGTATCCGTACATACCAATGGCGTCCGATCACCCCCTTTCCCTCTCCAACGTGGAACACGCCAAGGTTGCCCAATTTCCCCACTCTTGTTCAACTTAGCTGCAAACTCTCCGGCCCCTGCCCACCTTGGCTTCATACCGAGGTGTCGTCCTCGTCTTCCTCTTTACACTGCGTAGTTTGCTCTCAGCTCCCTATGGCGGTCCATAAATTATGAAGCAACCCAGTTGTCTCTAGCACAATTAAGATCTGGCTCCAATTAAGGAAACAACATGATCTTCACAGAGCCTCTTTTTTGAACAACCACCTTTTCTCCCCATCCTGCTCTGACCCCGCCTTTCGCAGGCAGTCAAACAATGGTCTTGTGACACTTAAAGACTTATATAAGGATGGGGTCTTCTCCTCCTTTGCCTCCCTGTCAGTTAAATTTAACTTGCCTGACAATCATCTCTTCCGATTTTATCCAAATAAGACACTTCGTCCAAAAGCAGTTCCCCCATTTCCCCAATCGCCCCCCTGAATCGATATTGGACCGGTTTCTTACTCTCAATCATGACCAAAAACGTCTGATATCCGTTATCTACTATGAAATTGACTCACTGGATCCGGCCCCCACTGTACCTCTCAAGGAATATGGAAGCGTGACTTGGGTATTGACATCACTGACAGCCAGTGGAGCGACATTCTCAATCTGGTACACTCGTCATCCATATGTGCTAGGCATGGCCTACTGCAATGCAAGGTGCTTCACAGAGCTCACTTTACCAATGCTAACCTGGTAAAAATATTCCCAGATAGAAGTGATACCTGTAATAGATGTAAGCAATCCCCAGCTGACCATGTACATATGTTCTGATGATGCCCGAGACTGACTGGCTTTTGGTCCAGTGTTTTTAAGACCATTGGACAGGCGTACAACACAACTACAGACCCTAACCCTCTAACTGCCTTGTTTGGACTCCCCCCTTCTCAATATATGCCCACTACAGTACAGCGTGTCATTGCCTTCACCACTTTGCTGGCCAGACGTTCTATTCTCCTTAAATGGAAGCGTGTCTCCCCCCCAACACACGATAGGTGGATACAGGAAATCTTACAATGCATACAATTAGAGAAGTTAAGATTCTCACGGAAAGGATCTTTGAAGGCCTTCCACAATACCTGGAATCCCCTATTAGTGTTTATCAACGACCTCAACCCCATTCCTGATGATTTGGGTGCTCCCTAGACGGAACACAGCAAAGAGAGAGATTCTCACTGTTTCTTCCCCTTAACCCTTTTTTCCCCACTTTTTACTGTCTTATTATTATTTATTTACTTTTTTTTTTTTTTATTCTTTACTCTTTTAATCTTGTTATTGTTATTATTTTTCTTCCTATTTCCTTTTTACTTATTATTTACGTTTTTATTTTTATTGTGACCTTGACCTACATGGGGTGGTGGGAGGGGGGGGGTTACTATAAAAGAAAATATAGTATGTTGAATGTAGATGTTAAGCGCTGTGTACTCAGGAATTTCCATTTAACTTTTACCTGTTGGCAGAGGCTGATGTAATGTACTTTGCTGACACACTCTTTCTATTGGAAAACAAAGGAACACCATCCAACCTTCTATCTACCTAAAAGAAGAAAGAAAATGTATTGGCTATAGCATAGTCTTTCTTTTTTTACTTCTATTTTGTACACTGTCTCAGTTGCTACTACGTTGTAATGTGAACCGTCTACAATAAAAACATTTATAAAAAAATCTCATTTTGAATTTGAGGGCTTACAAAATCCTTTGCACGTGTTTTGAGCCATCATTGCAGTACCTCAGTCTTCTGATCTGAGCCACAGAATATGCCTCAAATTCCCTTCATGGGTCTCGTGGCTACGGAGAGGCATACACTATCGTGCAAGGTATTTAACAGAACCCACTATTTTGAGCAGGCATAACCTTGTTTCCTCTTGCTGCTTTGCTTTTGCTGAAGATAGTTGTGTTTCTACACTTTTTGCTTGATATGTGTGTTGTTACTGATACTTTGTGTGCTAGACAGTTTTCATGTGACGAGAACTTCTCCAATACTTTCTTCCAGTTCCTAACGGCAGTGGATATAAAGGCTTGGTCTACCCTTTTGGCGAGGGGACTGGTCTGTGTTTTGTAAGCTTGCATGCAATAGAAACACAACACACCCCTTACAATGGGGCAGTAGTGAAGCCATGGATACTGTCTGAACCATCTATCCTGGAATTTAAGTGTCTTTTTTGCAAGCTCCTGTTCCACAATGATTATTGTGTCTGGCTGATTTGGCTTGGTGAACACTTGTAGCTCTGCCTGGCTCACAATAACCAGCTCTGCAACCTCAGTTTCGTCTCTGTCTACTCCTGCCTGTTCTTCCTAGAAAAAAAAAGTTTTGTTTTATTCTAACAAAAACACTGGATGTGCCTGTTAAACTGTCCTGAGAGCTTCTCTTATGAATGGTATAATCATAGCCATTGGAGAGAGAGCCATAGTCCTTGTCATTGACCATAAAAATAGTCTGAAAAAAGACTGACTGCAGTACTGTGTTTTGATAGCAGGGTGTTGAGGCATTGTTATGGCAATTAGCTAGCTTAATCACACACCTCAGAATCAATCCTTCTGCCCCTATAATTTCTTTCACTGTGTTCTGTCCCTGACTCAGCCTCACTCTCATCCAGCTGGATTGAATAACAAAAGAGGTTTTATAATAAAGATTGACTTAACACATTCCCTAACTTGAACTTGCCTAATAATTTAGTCCTATAGCTAGCTACCTAGCTAGTTAGCGTTACCTAATAGAGTAATACTGAGCATCAGACAGTGATAACTTACTTTTCTTTTTTTTTGTCAAGAAACTACTAATGTCCAAGATTGCTAGCCTGAAGAGAGTGAAAGAAGGGGGGTGATCAGAAGACAGTAGCTTCGACGTTAAACCAAAAGGCTCTTTGCCTAAAACCCACTGCCTTTAACATTAGCAGCAGGCTACAAGACCAACCGAAGCTGACCAGTCACAAATAGAATTTGAATGTAAAATACATTTGTAAAAAAATCATTACTTTGGTAGGACACTTACTAAAACAAACTGTTTGGTGAAACAACCCACCTGAAACTATAACTGCAAAGTAAACAGCAAGTGAACTTCTGAACGCAGAGGGAAGCGAGACGAAGCAGGAGCCAAAACAAATGTTCTGTCACCAAGCGAGGTAAAAACCTGGTATGGATTTTCACAGAGGTGGGTAAACTCACTCAATGCAAGCTGAATGAATTCATTTGGTGACTGCTGGTCTTGGCGCAGACAGGCAGGCAATGAAATATAAAAAGTGGGGTGGGTGAATCTTAATTTTTCAAATCTCTAGCTATAATGGTTCATTTACATTTTTTACATTTATGGCATTTCCTACGCCCATGGTCCTAACGTTCATTTATGCCCGATAAATCAGAAATCTAGCTTGCTATTCATGGTAGTGTGTAACTGGAGATCATTTGCCGTATTGGCCAAGCTCCCGGAGGAAAGCCCCTGCCGGTAGCATTCAAAACAGGACAGGAGGTGTGGCGTTTAATGGTTATTGCATGTGCCCATATGCAAGACACGGGTAATGCTTAGTTTGGCTGCATCTTCCTCAGTTCTATCCCTTTTCCGACTTTCCAAGTCACTCAACTAACTGTGTCATTCAACATCTACTGAACTGCTTGCAGAGGTATTCATGGAATCTGCCCATAAAACAATGCAGAATCAATGCAGTGTAAAGAACAATTAAACTACAAATATACTGGTTTGAGTATGAATTTATGCTCTCTGCACTCACCATTGCTCCATCATGTGAACACACCAGGCTGTGGAATTTGAAGTAGATCCTCAAACACTTCCTCATCGATCTCTGTCGCAGATTCATCATAGACTTTAACATCCATTGTGGTTAGGCTTAATTTTTTGACAACTTTTGGACATTGAAGAAGAAAGAGAGACATTGAGAGAGAGAGAGAGAGAGAGAGAGACAGAGGGAGCAGTTAGTGAATGGAGGGAAGTGACAGACTGGTACATTAAGAATACCAACACTCCCTTCTCCCCACTCACAGACAGTATTAAGCCTCCTTAAATTTATATAATGTGCTACGAAAGTCCATATGTCATAAACTGCAGAATGTAAACACAACTGGAGAACAGGCGTCAGCATTATGATTGCTAGCAAAAATGAATATAAGCAGACTAACTTTTGCTAGCAATAATAATGGTGGCTTTTGTCTCACAAAATGACGAGTGTCTCCAATTATGTTTACATTCTGCAGTTTGTGATGTACTGACTTTCATAGTGTATTGTAAATAAATTACCCTCTTTCAGGAAGTTCTGTTTGCCCTCCACTTCAATGTACACTAAGAGCAACAACATGGCTGAAATAGCCGAACTCACTAATTTTAAGGGGTGTCCAGTTACCACAGTAAGTGGACACCCCTTAAAATTAGTGAGTTCGGCTATTTCAGCCATACCCATTGCTAACAGGTGTATAAAAGCAAGTATACAGCCATGCAATCTCCATAGCCAAACATTGGCAGTAGAATGGGTCGTACTGAAGAGCTCAGTGACTTTCAAAGTGGCACTGTCATAGGATGTCACCTTACCAACAAGTCAGTTCATCACATTTCTAACCTGCTAGAGCTTTCCCGGTCAACTGTAAGTGCTGTTATTGTGAAGTGGAAACGTCTAAGAGCAACAACAGCTCAACCGCGAAGTGGTAGGTCACACAAACTCACAGAACGGGACCACCGAATGCTGAAGCGCGTAGCGCGTAAAAATCGTCTGTCCTCGGTTGTAACACTCACTACCGAGTTCCAAACTGCCTCTGGAAGCAACGTCAGCACAAGAACTGTTCGGGAGCTTCGTGAAATGGGTTTCCATGGCCGAGCAGCCGCACACAACCCTAACATCACCATGCACAATGCCAAGCGTCGGCTGGAGTGGTGTAAAGCACACCGCCATTGGACTCTGGAGCAGTGGAAACACGTTCTCTGGAGTGATGAATCATGCTTCACTATCTGGCAGTCTGACGGACGAATCTGGGTTTGGCTGATGCAAGGAGAACGCTACTTGCCCGAATGCATAACTTTGTGGCAACAGTTTTGGGGAAGGCCCTTTCCAATGGGTGGCATGGACAATGCCACTGCGCACAAAGCGAGGTCCATAATGACATGATTTGCCGAGTTTGGTGTAGAAGAACTTGACTTGCCTGCACAGAGCCCTGATCGAACACCATTAGGATGAATTGGAACGCTGACTGCGAGCCAGGCCTTCTCACCCATCATCAGTGCCCGACCTCACTAATGCTCTCGTGGCTGAATGAAAGCGAATCCCTGCAACCATGTTCCAAAATCTAGTGGAAAGCCTCCCTAGAAGAGTGGAGGCTGTTATAACAGCAAAGAGGGGACCGACTCCATATTAATGCCCATGGTTTTGGAATGAGATGTTCAACAAGCACATATGGATGTGATGTTTGGGTGTCCACATACTTTTGGCCATGTAGTGTACTTCTGGTCTCCTTTGTGCTTCACTTTCAAAAGCATTCTGTATCGGTCATTAAAAAGAGACAAGCTACCCGGGGTCATGTCTGACATCATTTTATGAAGTGTCCATGAAGACATGACCTCTAAATTAAGGTTTTCCAACCAGACAATCATTTGTCCATTTCCAAATTGAAACTCATAAGCTACTCTTCACATAATTCATCAGATGGCAATGTTTGTAAACACACTACAACACACTGTAAGCATATCCATTATGTTCAACAATGCCTCCTGATGGTTGTTTTGCAGAGGTGAATGACCTGAAATAAAACTCACTAGTGCCGTCGTGGTATTCCTGCGACATTATCACACCAATGGCCAATTTCTAAACTCAGGCCTACTGTATGGCGTGTAACTGGCAAACTTTCAGCCTTGATAGACTAAAGCTTGGTCCCGGAAAGATGGTGTCATTAGGGGAAGGCCAAAACCTTAAAGAATCCTACTTGCAGCAGTGTATTGACAGTGTAATGGACTAAGCATCAATGACTATGTATCGCCCTAATTTGGTTGTTTGTGGTTAAGTTGATGTTGAGATGTCACAACTTTACCAAATACAATCTGTTCTTGTAAAGGATGACAAAGTATTGTTGCTTTCTGTATCTTTGCTTTAGACACTGTTTTGATGAACATCTCCACACCTTTAAGGTTGGGGCACTAGAAAAGAGCCTTATGTGTTTGATGTTAAGGATCTTTTGTATTACAGACCGGTTGATTTACAGATGTCTTATGGCATAATGATGGTTCAAGTTTATTTGTTGTCCCCTATTGTCACATGCTGTAAGTCACTCAGTTTTATATACTGTAGAATAGTCTTTATGTAATGCTGAATAATACGTTTTGCTTTATACAACAAACTGATACTGAGTGCTTACTACTACTGTTGTTCTGTTTAATATACTGACAATGTTTTATATTTTCCACTGTTTCATGTAAAGACCCAGTATATTGACATGCTGCAAGTCATCAGTCAGTTTTTAAATGCTGCAGAACAGTCTTTCTGTAATGCTGAACATTTTTAATACTCAAGAGTAAAAAACAACTCTGACAATGGAGTGAATTTCACTCTGCATGGAGTGGGACCAAATGCTATCAGAGACAGAGCTAAATTTAAGTAATTTATGGATAAGCTGTTAGCCAGTGGGTCAGCTCTAAAGCCTAATGTCTCTCTCTCTTTCTCTCTCTCTCTCTCTCTCTCTCTCACACACATACAATTTCAAACACACACACTGACATGCAGCTTTCTGTCTCTCTCTCCTTCCCATCCCATCCTGGCTATGGACCGAGGATAGTTTCCATTAGCCAGCTTTTGTCTGAGGCCAAATTGTCTGGGAGAATAAAAAGAACAGGACCCGAACTCTAACTGACCTGAGGACAGTCACCCTCAAACCCCAACACACCCATGAACAAAGACACCCGAAAAGTATCGCCCCGACCCAAGTGATTGACTGTAGCCTACATACAGGGAACAGATTTCTCCCTCTTATAATAACATGCCCTTCAATGTGGTAGCCTGCCCGTTTATCTTTTTCATTCAGCCTAACTTTCTGCTTAGGCCTACGTCTAAAGAAGTCCTCCATGAAAGAGGCACTTTGAATGAATATTCTGATAAAGCTTGGAAAGACTTTTCGCACAGTCCACAGTGTGCCAGAGAGAGCACTCCGATGCTTGAATAGGTCATTTATGCACAATGTGGCATTATGAACACGAAATAATACCCATATGCATCCACGCTGGCCGGGCTCTTTTTTGGCCGAATGTCGACTTTCAGAATGCGTCCTTCAAAAAACATTGAATACAAACAATATGATGGCATATCTTGATGTATTGAAACAGATGTACATTAGATACAGTAATTAGATACAGTATATTGTAAATAAATATACCCCCAAAACAGTTTAAACGTATTTAACATGTCTAGTGGGATGTCTACTTATCAATATGCTTGCTGCATTATAACTTCCTGTCAGGTAGCATAACTTGGCTGAAGTGTTTTGTTGTTATGAGAAGTGAACATGCGACTCACATCTTTCAAATTTGAAGCACAACGAAAGATTTATGAGATTGTCTAACTGCTTTCCGTGCAAGTAAAGAGAATTGTTTGATCTGACAGAGTGCTGGAAACATAATTAAACGTTCTATATGCCCGCATATTGGTCTAGAAGGTTTTAATAGTACGCTATCATTTAGCACACTAGCTCACTGGATATAGTAAGTGAAATCCTAATCAAAGCATGAGATGTTCATGATGCAGCAGATAAATAATACGTGTTTGCCGTTACAAAATGATTTCTCTACTTAACTGACTTTGCATTGACTGTGTATTTTTCATTGTGTGTTGATGCAAATGTGTATGGATATGGAGTATAGATAGAAGATATAGATATTAGATTACCTAAAAACAACAACAACCTCAAAAAGACGTCTTTTCAATGTCCTCAACGGACATCAGCTTTCACTTTGGGCCCTTTATTGGCCGGTCCCCCAAGGTCGGAAATGGACGCGATTTCAACAGCCATTTCAACGTGTTTGCTGGAATGTTATAATGCGGGACATTTTCTGTCATTGTGGGAAATGGAATCTGGACAAATTGTTATGGTCAGAGCCAATGCACCCAGGTGCGGAACTCAGAACAAGGATATAAAATAATAGGGTATTTAATGAGGGAATAACAGGGAACGGGACAAGCAGGGGGGAAATGGCAATCGGGATAGGGCAGGCAGGCAGACAGACAGGGCAGGCGAGCACGTAGGGCAGGCAGAGCAGGTAAACTAGGCAGGTAGGCCAGGCGGGTAGTGCAGGCAGGCTGACAGGACGGACAGGCAGGTGGATAACTGGGTTGAGGTTCTGGAGCATAAGGGAGAAGGCGATTAAACAGAGAAACACACAAAGATGTGCGACTAAGCATCCGAGAACGAGACTAACTTGAAACAACAAACAATGATCTGGTGAAGACTGGATGGGAAGCCGGGGTTTAAATACAGGAGGTGATGAGCAGATGACCAACAGGTGAGCAGAATGAG